>NC_052156.1:90989774-91292857 GCF_902713615.1 Scyliorhinus canicula
ATGTAATCTTTTTTGATGGCAGCAGTCTGTTTAATGCAGTAATCGGAAAAATGGTAGAGTGTGACCAAAAAGTCTAGAGAATCGTGGATGTCAAAGGATATACAGGATTGGATAAGGAATAAAAGAGAGGCTAATGGCAGATACAGGAGGGCAAAACAATGGATGCCCTCGGCAAGTGCAGGGGATACTTAAAAAATAAATGAGGTGAGCGAAGAGGGAGCATCAAAAAAAACTAGCGGGCAAAATAAAGGAAAATCCCAAGTTGTCTCAAAGAATATTAAGGGCAGGAGGGTAACCAGGGAAAGAGTAGGGCCTATTCGAGACTAAAGTGGCAGCCTGTGCGTTGAGGCGGAAGACATTGGTGTGGTGTTAAATGAGTATTTTGATCTGTGTTCACTATGGAGAAGGGCGCTGTAGGTATAGGAAGCAGGGATTTGGACTGTGATATAATTGAACGGATTAACATCGAGAGGAAAGGGGTGTTAGCAGCTCTAGCGAGTTTAAAAGTGGATAAATCTCCAGACCCAGATGAGATGTATCCCAGGCTGCTATGTGAGGCAGATAGGAGATTGCAGGGGCTCTGACATTAATTTTCAAATCTTCTCTGGCCACAGAAGAGGTGTTAGAGGACTGGAGGCCAGCTAATATGGCACCATTATTCAAGAAGGGAAGAACCAGGAAATGACAGAACAGTGGTCTGACATCAGTGGCCTGGAAATTATTGGAAAAAATTCTGAGGGACAGAGTTAATCTCTACTTGGGGAGGCAAGGATAGTTAGCATGGCATTGTCATGGGAGACCATGTCTAACAAATTTGATTGAATTTTTCAAGGAGGTGGGGACAGTGCATTGATATAGTCTACATCAGTGTTTTTCAAACTTTTTTTCCGAGGACCCATTTTTACCAACCGGCCAACCTTCGGGACCCAACCCGGTCGACTTTCGAGACCCACGCGGGCCGACCGTCCCCCCTATATCTTCCACCCTGAACCTTCTAGTTATGCCCCCTTGTAACAGCTGCATCCAGCCGAGGAAAAAGTCACTGAACGTCCACTCTATCTATCCCTCTCATCATCTTATACACCTCAATTAAGTCACCTCTCATCCTCCTTCGCTCCAATGAGAAAAGCCCTAGCTCCCTCAACCTTTCCTCACAAGACCTACCCTCCAATCCAGGCAGCATCCTGGTAAATCTCCTTTGCACCCTTTCCAATGCTTCCACATCCTTCCCATAATGACCAGAACTGCACACAATACTCCAAATGTGGTCGAACCAAGGTCTTGTACAGTTGCAGCATAACCTCACTGCTCTTAAACTCAATCCCTCTGTTAATAAATGCTAACACACTATAGGCTTTCTTCATGGCTCTACCACTTGGGTGGCAACTTTCAGAGATCTATGGACATGAACTCTGAGATCTCTCTGCTCCTCAACATTCTTCAGAGCCCTGCCGTTAACCCTGTAATCCGCATTCAAATTTGTCCTACCAAAATGAATCACCTCGCACTTATCAGGGTTAAACTCCACCTGCCACTTTTCAGCCCAGCTCTGCATCCTATCAATGTCTCTTCGCAGCCTACAACAGCCCTCCACATTATCCACTACTCCACCAATCATGGAGTTTACTAACTTTACTAGCCCAACCTTCAACTCTATCATCCAAGTCATTGATAAAAATCGCAAATAGCAGAGGACCCAGCACTGATCCCTGTGGTACACCGCTGGTGACTGGGCTCCAGGATGAAAATTTACCATCTACCACCGCCATTTGTCTTCTATGTGATAGTCAGTTACTGATCCAATCGGCCAAATTTCCCTCAATGCCATGCCTCCTTACTTTCTGCATGAGCCGACCATGGGGCACCTTATCAAATGCCTTACTAAAATCCATGTCTACGACATCAACTGCTCTACCTTCATCTATGTACTTAGTTACCTCCTTAGAGAATACAATCAAACTTGTGAGGCAAGACTTACCCCTCACAAATCCGTGCTGACTATCCTGGAATAAGCTGTATCTTTCCAAATGATCATAAATCCTATCCCTCAGGACACTTTCCAATAATTTACCTATGACCGAAGTGAGACTAACCGGCCTATAATTCCCAGGGTTATACCTATTCCCTTTCTTGAACAAGGGGACAATATTCGCCTCTCTCCAGTCTTCTGGTACTATTCCTGTAGACAGTGAGGACATAAAGATCAAAGCCAAAGGTTCTGCAATCTCATCCCTCGCCTCCCGAAGAATCCTAGAATATATCCCATCAGGCCCAGGGGACTTATCTATCCTCAGGCTTCTCAAAATGTCTAACACATCTTCCTTCCAAATATCTACCTCCACCAGCCTATCAGCCTATCCTCCTCAACAACATGGCCCCTCTCCTTTGTGAACATTGAAGAAAAGTATTCATTTAGGTATTCTCCTATGTCTTCAGACTCCATGCACACATTATCACTACTGTCCTTGACCGGCCCTAACTTCACCTTGGTCATTCTTTTATTCCTTACATAAGTGTAAAAAGCCTTTGGGGTTTTCCTTGATTCTACCGCCAAGGACTTCTCATGCCCCCTCCTAGTCCTCCTAAGCCCTTTCTTGAGCTCCTTCCTAGCTATCTTGTATCCTTCAAGTGTCCTAACTGAACCTTGTTTTCTCATCCTTACATAAGCCCCCTTCTTCCTCTTGACAAGACATTCAACCTCCTTTGGAAACCATGATTCCCTCACTCGACCATTTCATCCCTGCCTGACAGGGACATACATATCAAGGACATCTAGTATTTGCTGCCTGAACAAGCTCCACATCTCAATTGTGCCTATCTCTGACAGTTCCTGTTTCCATCTTATGCTCCCTAATTCTTGCCTAATTGCATCGTAATTCGCCTCCCCCCAGTTATAAACCTTGTCCTGCCGTATGTTCCTATCCCTCTCCATTGCTATAGTGAAAGTCACCGAATTGTGGTCACTATCTCCAAAGTGCTCTCCCACAACCAAATCTAACACTTGGCCTGGTTCATTACCCAGTACCAAATCCAATGTGGCCCGCCTCTAGGCGGTCTATCCACATATTGTGTGAGGAAACCCTCCTGAACACACTGGACTAAAACAGCCCCATCCAAACTATTTGAATTATAGTGGTTCCAATCAATATTTGGAAAGTTGAAGTCACCCATGACAACTACCCTGTGACTACTGCACCTATCCAAAATCTGCACTGCAATCTTTTCCTCCACATCTCTGTTACTGTTTGGGGGCCTATAGAAAACTCCTAACAACGTGACCGCTCCTTTCCTATTTCTAACTTCAGCCGACACTACCTAAGTAGACTGATCCTCCTCAAACTGCCTTTCTACAGCCATTATACTATCCTTGATTAATAATGCTACTCCTCCACCTCTTTTACCACCTTCCCTAATTTGACTGAAACATCTAAACCCCGGAACATCCAACAACCATTCCTGCCCCTGTTCTAGCCACGTCTCCGTAATGGCCACAACGTCGTACTCCCAGGTACCAATCCATGCTTCAAGCTCACCAACCTTATTCCTGATGCTCCTCACATTGAAGTAGACACACTTCAAACCACCTTCATGCCTGCAGGTCCACTCTTGTGACCTTAGTACCTTCCTCAGTACTGCACTACCCTCAACTTCCTGAACTCCAGCAATGCTAGCTCCTGGACTACAAATCAGTTTCCCATCCCCCTGCCAATTATTTTAAACACCCCCGAAGAGCTTTAGCAAATTTCCCTCCCAGGATATTGGTGCCCCTCTGGTTCAGGTGTAACCCATCCTGTTTGTATTGGTCCCACCTTCCCCAGAATGGGCTCCAATTATCCAAAACCCTCCCTCCTCCACCATCCCTGTAGCCGCATGTTTAACTGCGCTCTCTCCCTGTTCCTCACCTCGCTAACACGTGGCACTGGCAGCAAACCAGAGATGGCAACACGGTCTGTCCTGGCTCTCAGCTTCCACCCTAGCTCCCTGAATTCCTGGTTTACATAGATAGGTGCTTGGTGGCCGGCACAGAAACAATGGACCGAAGGGCCTCTTTCTGTGGTGTAAATCTCCACGACTATGTCTCCAAATAGCCATGAATTCATAGCACCTTTCATGAGCACAGGATGTCCTAAAATGGCAGTGGAGGCACTGTTGTAATGTAGGAAACATGGGAGCCAGTCTGTTGCAGAGCAAGTTTCCTCCCAGAATGAAATACATCATCTATTTATTGCTCACTTTGAAAGCCAGCTGTTTGCCAGAACTCTGTGCTCAGCTTAACTAGATCACATATGGCTTGGGTGTTTTGGGTGTGCAGGCAAATGTGCTCTAGGAATTGCCAAGCCACAGTTCAACAAGGTTCTATTTTTAAAGGAATTCTTATCTTTGGTTTAACCCCTCATTTACTTTCATTGGCTTCTAATTCTCAGCTGAGACCTCCTGGTTTGTTCAAATGAATGTCTGTTGAATCATCTATCTGGTTGTTTGTGTTAAAGTGATTTCCTTTTGTGCTTTATGCTTTTTGCCATGTGCTTGACTTTTTAATGTGTTGTTTGATATTTTGTTTCTAAGTTTTTACTCAGTTCTTATTGAAGTCTATTCAAGTGAGTAATTAACAATAGTAAAGCCACCAACCAGACTACCAATTCCCATTAGAAGTTAAAATAAAGGACAGCACTGTGGCACAGTGGTTAGCACAGCTGCCTCACGGCGCTGAGGTCACAGGTTCGATCCCGGCATTAGGTCACTGTCCGTGTGGAGTTTGCACATTCTCCCCGTGTTTGCGTGGGTTTTGCCTCCACAACCCAAAGATGTGCAGGGTATGTGGATTGGCCATGCTAAATTGCCCCTTAATTGGAAAAAAGGAATTGGGTACTCTAAATTTATTTTAAAAAAGGTAATATAAGAGTCCCACAGATAGGATGTTAAACCAAGTCCTTTACCTTCTCAACCCTCCCTTCCACTCTATTGCTGACCTAGTTGCACTAGCTCTATGAAGTGGACGCAGGGCAAGGGGAGATGGGTGCAGGGGAAGTGGGAGCGGGGAGTTGGGTGAGGGGGAACATGGGCGAGGGGAAGGTGGGTTCAGGGCGAGGAGGCGGCAGGCATGGAGTAGGTGGGCACAGCAGTCTTGCCAAATATGAAGTGGCCAATCTTCTGTTGCTGTATCTGAGGCGATTTTCTGTGATGCAGATGAAGAAATCGGTGGTCAGAATGGGATGGCAACGTTTGTTAAACAGGAGGAGTTCAGGGCATTAAACATTGGCTTTGGTCTTGATGAAGGTAGGACCTTTTTCTTATCCATTTTTCTGCCTGTCTTCCGTTATTTCTTTTTTTGCTTTCTCTCCCGGGTGTTTACATGCTGGTCCTGGCACCTTCTTGACAAGATTTCCTTGTGCCCAATCCTGTGCCAGTGTGAGAGAGAGGGGTGCCCTGATGTCGGTGTGTTGTCCTTTGTGGAGAAGCACCAGGTGGCGACTTTGGCAGAGTGGTGATTGATTTGCCCACTTAAGAAGCGACTGCAAGGTGATTTCTATCCTGGAGTGATGGATTGGCGCCCCCTCCCCGCCACCCCCAACACGATCTCCCCCTCTTCCACCTCCTTCAGATGTCGGCTACTTGCTAACGCTGGGCTGTGATTGAGAGTGGACTCCTGTGATTTTCATCTCCTGAGTCCCCAGATCAGACTGTAGCTTGATTGACTTAGTTTGCGGTAACCGGCTCACCTGTTTCTGCTTTTACCTGAGATATCAAGGCTGATATTAACTGTGAAGGTCTCTCCTCCTGGCCATGAATACGATTGCTAACATTCCCCATTGTGTCCCCAGGTCTGGCTAACCCCAGCAATGGCTACACGGTGTACTACGGTGAGAGGAACGTGTGGTGTAAGTACTTCAAATTTCGTGGGTGCAAACAGATGTGCAGTGCCTCTTCAGAGGTTGTGGGTGAGGTGGCAGTGGGGATACATAAGAAGCTTTATTCTGTGGCTAGCCCCATGCTATAACTGTCCTGGGAGTGTTTGGTGGGGACAGTGTAGAGGGAGCTTTGCTCTGTATCTAACCCAGTGCTATATCTGTCCTGGGAGTGTTTGATGGGGGCAGTGTAGAAGGAGCTTTACTCTATGTCATAGATTTCATAGAATTTACAGTGCAGAAGGAGGCCATTCGGTCCATCGGGTCTGCACCAGCTCTTGGCAAGAGCACCCTACCCAAGCCCACACATCCACCCTATCCCCATAACCCAGTAACCCCACCCAACACTAAGGACAATTTTTGACACTAAGGGCAATTTATCACGATCAATCCACCTAACCTGCGCATCTTTGGACTGTCGGAGGAAACCGGAGCACCCGGAGGAAACCCACGCAGAAACGGGGAGGACGTGCAAACTCCACACAGCCACCCAAGGCGGGGAGTTTGTTTAGTTATATGCAGGTGTGAAACTTTGTAAGGAGCTCGGCACAGACAGTGACCCAGCGGGGAATCGAACCTGGGACTCTGGAGCTGTGAAGCAATTGTGCTAACCACTATGCTACCGTGCTGCCCAGTGTCTAACCCCATGCTGTACCTGTCCTGGAAGTGTTTGATGGGGAAACTATAGAGGGAGCTATTTTCTGTATCTAACCCTGTGCTGTACCTGTCCTGGGAGTGTTTGATGGGGCAGTGAAGAGGGAGTTTACTCTGTATATAATTCTGTGCTGTACCTGCCTTGGGAATGTTTGATGGGGAAGTTGCCAGCGGATGTCTGGAAAGGAAAAGATTCCTCTTCCCAGTACTGACATCCTGGGAATTGGGGTGGATGAGTGAAGGGGTGAGAATGCTGAAATAACCCTAACCTAAACCACATGTGTCTCTCTAGGGGTTACAGTCCGGTGCCCGGGGAGTCCAGGACATGGATCCCGTTTCATAGAGAACACTGCAGCTGAAAAGCTGGTAAATGTTGAATTTTAGTGACACTCTCCCCAGTCTCTCCGCGTTACTGAATCGCACAACTCCTGTCCCAGTTACAAATCTACCCAATCCGGAACCTGTGGCCTCCCCCCCCACCCCCCCTCGAACCCGTGGCCTCCCCCCCACCCCCCCTCGAACCCGTGGCCTCCCCCACACCCCCCCTCGAACCCGTGGCCTTCCCCCCCCACCCCCCCTCGAACCCGTGGCCTCCCCCCCACCCCCCCTCGAACCCGTGGCCTCCCCTCCCCCGAACCCGTGGCCTCCCCTCCCCCGAACCCGTGGCCTCCCCTCCCCCGAACCCGTGGCCTCCCCTCCCCCGAACCCGTGGCCTCCCCTCCCCCGAACCCGTGGCCTCCCCTCCCCCGAACCCGTGGCCTCCCCTCCACCGAACCCGTGGCCTCCCCTCCACCGAACCCGTGGCCTCCCCTCCACCGAACCCGTGGCCTCCCCTCCACCGAACCCGTGGCCTCCCCTCCACCCCGTGGCCTCCCCTCCACCCCGTGGCCTCCCCATCACTCCTCCAACCCGTGGCCTCCCCTCCACCCCTCCAACCCGTGGCTTCCCCTCCACCCTGTGGCTTCCCCTCTCCCAAACCCGTGGCCTCCCCCCTTGAACCTATGGCCTCCCCCCTTGAACCCGTGGCTTCCCCCTTGAACCTGTGGCTTCCCCCCTTGAACCCGTGGCTTCCCCCCTTGAACCCGTGGCTTCCCCCCTTGAACCCGTGGCTTCCCCCCTTGAACCCGTGGCTTCCCCCCTTGAACCCGTGGCTTCCCCCCTTGAACCCGTGGCTTCCCCCCTTGAACCCGTGGCTTCCCCCCTTGAACCCGTGGCTTCCCCCCTTGAACCCGTGGCCTCCCCCTTGAACCCGTGGCCTCCCCCTTGAACCCGTGGCCTCCCCCCTCGAACGCGTGGCGCTCCCCCGTGGCCCACCCCCTCTCCCCTTCCATCCCCGTGGCCTCCCCTTCCCCTCCCCCGTGGTCTCCCCTCCCCGTGGTCTCCCCTCCCCCGTGGTCTCCCCTCCCCCGTGGTCTCCCCTCCCCTGTGGCCTCCCCTCCCCCGTGGCCTCCCCTCCCCCGTGGCCTCCCCCCTCAAATGCGTGGCGCCCCGCCCCCCAGCCCATGACCTCCCCCCCGAACCAGTGGCCACCCCACCCCCGAACCCGTGGCCTCCCCCCTCGAACGCGTGGAGCCCCAACCCCTAACCCGTGGCCTACCCCTACCCTCACCCCAGCACTCCCTCCCCCGCACGTTGCCCCCCTCACCTAGCACCCCTGGAAACCCCACTGAACCCCTGCCCCTCGAACCCTGGCTTACACCTCCCCCGCACCTATGGTGCTCCCTCCCCTGCACACCTGTCTCCCCATGACCTGCACCCCTGGCACTCCTCCCGCCCCCCTTCCCCCTCCCTCGAACGCCTGGCTCTCCCCTCTCCGGAACTCCTGGCCTCCCCTGTCTCTGGTATCACCCCTCCCCCGTATGCCTGGCCCCCTCTCCCTTGCACCCTTGGCGTACCCTCAAATCCTTTCCCCCTCCCGCAAACGCCTGGCCCCCACTCCCTCACACCCCCCACTCACTCCCACCTATGGCCCAACCTCACCCCCTCACTGTTGGTGCCCCCTCGCACCCTCGGCACCCCTCCACTGCATCCCTGGCCTCCCTCTCCCGCACCCCTGGCCCACTCCCCCACCTCCGCACCCCTGGCCCCCTCCCTCCTTCCCCCCCCCCGCACTCTCCGCCCCTCCCCCCCGCCCTCTCCTCCCCTCCCCCCGCCCTCTCCTCCCCTCCCCCCCGCCCTCTCCTCCCCTCCCCCCCACCCTCTCCTCCCCTCCCCCCCACCCTCTCCTCCCCTCCCCCCCCCACCCTCTCCTCCCCTCCCCCCCCACCCTCTCCTCCCCTCCCCCCCCACCCTCTCCTCCCCTCCCCCCCGCCCTCTCCTCCCCTCCCCCCGCCCTCTCCTCCCCTCCCCCCCGCCCTCTCCTCCCCTCCCCCCGCCCTCTCCTCCCCTCCCCCCCACCCTCTCCTCCCCTCCCCCCCCCGCCCTCTCCTCCCCCCCCCGCCCTCTCCTCCCCTCCCCCCCGCCCTCTCCTCCCCTCCCCCCCGCCCTCTCCTCCCCTCCCCCCCGCCCTCTCCTCCCCTCCCCCCCACCCTCTCCTCCCCTCCCCCCAACCTCTTCCTCCCCTCCCCCCACCCTCTCCTCCCTCCCCCCACCCTCTCCTCCCCTCCCCCCACCCTCTCCTCCCCTCCCCCCACCCTCTCCTCCCCTCCCCCCACCCTCTCCTCCCCCCCACCCTCTCCTCCCCCCCCACCCTCTCCTCCCCCCCCACCCTCTCCTCCCCCCCACCCTCTCCTCCCCCCCCCTCTCCTCCCCCCCCTCTCCTCCCCCCCCCTCTCCTCCCCCCCCCTCTCCTCCCCCCCCACCCTCTCCTCCCCCCCACCCTCTCCTCCCCCCCCACCCTCTCCTCCCCCCCACCCTCTCCTCCCCTCCCCCCACCCACCCTCTCCTCCCCTCCCCCCACCCTCTCCTCCCCTCCCCCCACCCTCTCCTCCCCTCCCCCCACCCTCTCCTACCCCCCCCACCCTCTCCTCCCCTCCCCCCACCCTCTCCTCCCCTCCCCCCCACCCTCTCCTCCCCTCCCCCCCACCCTCTCCTCCCCTCCCCCCACCCTCTCCTCCCCTCCCCCCCCACCCTCTCCTCCCCCCCACCCTCTCCTCCCCCCCACCCTCTCCTCCCCCCCACCCTCTCCTCCCCCCCACCCTCTCCTCCCCTCCCCCCACCCTCTCCTCCCCCCACCCTCTCCTCCCCCCCCCCCACCCTCTCCTCCCCCCCACCCTCTCCTCCCCTCCCCCCCCACCCTCTCCTCCCCTCCCCCCCACCCTCTCCTCCCCTCCCCCCACTCTCTCTCCCCTCCCCCCCACCCTCTCTCTCCCCTCCCCCCACCCTCTCCTCCCCTCCCCCCCACCCTCTCTCTCCCCTCCCCCCCACACTCTCTCCCCTCCCCCCACCCTCTCTCTCCCCTCCCCCCCACCCTCTCTCTCCCCTCCCCCCCACCCTCTCTCTCCCCTCCCCCCCACACTCTCTCTCCCCTCCCCCCCACCCTCTCCTCCCCTCCCCCCCACCCTCTCCTCCCCTCCCCCCCACCCTCTCCTCCCCTCCCCCCCACCCTCTCCTCCCCTCCCCCCCACCCTCTCCTCCCCTCCCCCCCACCCTCTCCTCCCCTCCCCCCCACCCTCTCCTCCCCTCCCCCCCACCCTCTCCTCCCCTCCCCCCCACCCTCTCCTCCCCTCCCCCCCCACCCTCTCCTCCCCTCCCCCCCTCTCCTCCCCTCCCCCCCCCCCCTCTCCTCCCCTCCCCCCCACCCTCTCCTCCCCTCCCCCCCACCCTCTCCTCCCCTCCCCCCCACCCCTCTCCTCCCCTCCCCCCCTCCCCCCCACCCTCTCCTCCCCCCCCACCCTCTCCTCCCCTCCCCCCCACCCTCTCCTCCCCTCCCCCCCACCCTCTCCTCTCCTCCCCTCCCCCCCACCCTCTCCTCCCCACTCCCTGCCCTCACCTCTCCTGCTCCCCCACTGTCCTGCACCCTGGCCCCATGCCCACTCCCCTACCCTCCTGGCCACCTCTCCCCTTCCCCCCGATACCCCTGGTCCCCACTCCCTGCTCACCTGGTACCCCCGCTCCCCTCCTGCCCCGCACTCCTGATCTAATCATTGTTCCCTGGCATCAAACAGCATTGCCATCCCCCGGTGATGATTGGGACGGTAACGCTGAGGAAATTTAACTTACAGCCTCATTAATTCTTTCGTTTTTTAAAAAAAAATTTCAGCGCAGAGTTCTCAATTCATTCCTGGACTTCAGAGAGAAGGAGAAGACGAGGTGAGGTTCCGTTGTGTCGCCGGTTTTGTCATCTTTGGGTTGGTGCCATTTTCGTGACTGGATTGTTGGAGCTACGTCTGAGCACTCACTCCAGACCTCCCCCCGCCCCCCCACCCCCCGGTCTGACCTGAAACTGCAGTACTGAGCGAGTGTTGAGCCATTATAGTAGATGGTGACTGACATGATTGTTTCATTATCTGTGTCATTAATTCATTGTTACGGTACCGGACCAGACCCCAATTAATATCAGGAAGTTGGATGAGAAACCCAAACAATTTTTCAATTTGAGAACTGAGAGGCAAGGATACTTCACCCCCAGGAGTGATTGCACTGAAACAAACATTATTGACCCAGGATTAACCCTATTGACAACCAAGGCAAAAACAGCTTTTCCATAGAATCCCTACACTGCAGAAGGAGGCCATTCGGGCCCTCGAGTCTGCACCGACCCTCCGAAAGAACATCTTACCTAGGCCCACTCCCCCGGCCTATCCCCGTAACTCCACCTAACCTACAGATCCCTGGACACTAAGAGAGAGAGAGAGAGAAATACAGCACAGAACAGGCCCTTCAGCCCACGATGTTGTGCCAAACTTTTATCCTAGGTTAATCATAGAATTTTGGACACTAAGGGCAATTTATCATGGCCAATCCACCCAACCTGCACATCTTTGGACTGCGGAAGGAAACCGGAGCACCCGGAGGAAACCCACGCACACCCGGGGAGGATGTGCAGACTCCACACAGACAGTGACCCAAGTCAAAATCGAACTTGGGACCCTGGAGCTGTGAAGCAATTGTGCTATCCACAATGCTACCGTGCTGCCCTTAAGAAGAAATTAATCTACACTCCATTATTCTACCCTAATCCATGTACCTATCCAATAGCCGCTTGAAGGTCCCTAACGTTTCCGACTCACCTACTTCCACAGGCAGTGCATTCCATGCCCCCACTACTCTCTGGGTAAAGAACCTACCTCTGACATCTCCCCTATATCTTCCACCATTTATCTTAAATTTATGACCCCTTGTAATGGTGTGTTCCACCCGGGGAAAAAGTCTCTGACTGTCTACTCTATCTATTCCCCTGATCATCTTATAAACCTCTATCAAGTCGCCCCTCACCCTTCTCCGTTCTAATGAGAAAAGGCCGAGCACCCTCAACCTTTCCTCGTAAGACCTACTCTCCATTCCAGGCAACATCCTGGTAAATCTCCTTTGCACCTTTTCCAAAGCTTCCACATCCTTCCTAAAATGAGGTGACCAGAACTGCACACAGTACTCCAAATGTGGCCTGACCAAGGTTTTGTACAGCTACATCATCACCTCACGACTCTTAAATTCAATCCCTCTGCTAATGAACGCTAGCACACCATAGGCCTTCTTCACAGCTCTATCCACTTGAGTGGCAACTTTCAAAGATCTATGAACATAGACCCCAAGATCTCTCTGCTCCTCTACATTGCCAAGAACCCTACCGTTAACCCTGTATTCCGTATTCATATTTGTCCTTCCAAAATGGACAACCTCACACTTGTCAGGGTTAAACTCCATCTGCCGCTTCTCAGCCCTGCTCTGCATCCTATCTATGTCTCTTTGAAGCCGACAACAGCCCTCCTCACTATCCACAACTCCACCAATCTTCGTATCATCTGCAAATTTACTGACCCACCCTTCAACTCCCTCATCCAAGTCGTTAATGAAAATCACAAACAGCAGAGGACCCAGAACTGATCCCTGTGGTATGCCACTGGTAACTGGGCTCCAGGCTGAATATTTGCCATCCACCACCACTCTCTGTCTTCTCTCGGTTAGCCAGTTCATTATCCAACTGGCCAAATTTCCCACTATCCCATTTCTCCTTACTTTCTGCATAAGCCTACCATGGGGAACCTTATCAAATGCCTTACTAAAATCCATGTGCACCACATCCACTGCTTTACCTTCATCCACATGCTTGGTCACCCCCTCAAAGAAGCCAATAAGCCTTGTAAGGCAAGACCTACCCCTCACAGATCCCTGCTGACTATCCCTAATCAAGCAGTGTCTTTCCAGATGCTCAGAAATACTATCCCTCGGTACCCTTTCCATTACTTTGCCTACCACCGAAGTGAGACTAACTGGCCTGTAATTCCCAGGGTTATCCCGATTCCCTTTTTTGAACAGGGGCACGACATTCGCCACTCTCCAATCCTCTGCTACCACCCCTGTTGACAGCGAGAATGAAAAGATCATTGCCAACGGCTCTGCAATTTCATTTCTTGCCTCCCATAGAATCCTTGGATATATCCCATCAGGCCCGGGGGACTTGTCTATCCTCAAGTTTTTCAAAATGCCCAAAACATCTTCCTTCCTAACAAGTATCTCCTCGAGCTTACCAGTCTGTTTCACACTGTCCTCTCCAACAATATGGCCCCTCTCGTTTGTAAATACTGAAGAAAAATACTTGTTCAAGACCTCTCCTATCTCTTCAGACTCAATACACAACCTCCCGCTACTGTCCTTGATCGGACCTACCCTCGCTCTAGTCATTCTCATATTTCTCACATATGTGTAAAAGGGTTTTCCTTGATCCTACCCGCCAAAGATTTTTCATGCCCTCTCTTAGCTCTCCTAATCCCTTTCTTCAGTTCCCTCCTGGCTATCTTGTATCCCTCCAGCGCCCTGTCTGAACCTTGTTTCCTCAGCCTTACATAAGTCTCCTTCTTCCTCTTAACAAGACATTCAACCTCTCTTGTCAACCATGGTTCCCTCACTCGACCATCTCTTCCCTGCCTGACAGGGACATACATATCAAAGACACGCAGCACCTGTTCCTTGAACAAGTTCCACATTTCACTTGTGTCCTTCCCTGACAGCCTATGTTCCCAACTTATGCACTTCAGTTCTTGTCTGACAGCATTGTAGTTACCCTTCCCCCAATTGTAAACCTTGCCCTGTTGCACGCACCTATCCCTCTCCATTACTAAAGTGAAAGTCACAGAATTGTGGTCACTACCTCCAAAATGCTCCCCCACTAACAAATCTATCACCTGCCCTGGTTCATTACCAAGTACCAAATCCAATATGGCCTCCCCTCTGGTCGGACAATCTACGTACTGTGTTAGAAAAGCTTCCTGGACACACTGCACAAACACTACCCCATCCAAACTATTTGATCTAAAGAGTTTCCACTCAATGTTTGGGAAGTTGAAGTCACCCATGACTACTACCCTGTGACTTCTGCACCTTTCCAAAATCTGTTTCCCAATCTGTTCCTCCACATCTCTGCTGCTATTGGGGGGCCTATAGAAAACTCCCAACAAGGTGACTGATCCTTTCCTATTTCTGACTTCAACCCATATTCAACCTCAGTAGGCAGATCCCCCTCGACCTGCCTTTCTGCAGCTGTTATACTATCTCTAATTAACAATGCCACCCCCCCCACCTCTTTTACCATCCTCCCTAATCTTGTTGAAACATCTATAGCCAGGGACCTCCAACAACCATTTCTGCCCCTCTTCTATCCAAGTTTCCGTGATGGCCACCACATCGTAGTCCCAAGTACCGATCAATGCCTTAAGTTCACCCACCTTATTCCTGATGCTTCTTGCATTGAAGTATACACACTTTAACCCATCTCCTTGCCTGCAAGTACTCTCCTTTGTCAGTGTTACCTTCCCCACTGTATCACTACGTGCTTTGGCGTCCTGAATATCGGCTTCCTTAGTTGCTGGACTACAAATCCGGTTCCCATTCCCCTGCCAAATTAGTTTAAACCCTCCCGAAGAGTACTGGAAAACCTCCCTCCCAGGATGTTGGTGCCCCTCCGGTTCAGATGCAACCCGTCCTGCTTGTACAGGTCCCACCTTCCCCAGAATGTGCTCCAATTATCCAAATACCTGAAGCCCTCCCTCTTACACCATTCCTGCAGCCACGTGTTCAACTGCACTCTCTCCCTATTCCTAGCCTCGCTATCACGTGGCACCGGCAACAAACCAGAGAGGACAACTCTGTCTGTCCTGGCCTTTAACTTCCAGCCTAACTCCCTAAACTTGTTTATTACCTCCACACCCCTTGTCCTACCTACGTAGTTGGTACCAATGTGCACCACGACTTCTGGCTGCTCACCCTCCCCCTTCAGGATCCTGAAGACACGATCCGAGACATCCCTGGCCCTGGCACCCGGGAGGCAACATACCTTTCGGGGGTCTCGCTCGCGACCACAGAATCTCCTATCTATTCCCCTAACCATTGAATCTCCTATTACTATTGCTTTTCTATGCTCCCCCCTTCCCTTCTGAGCCCCAGAGCCAGACTCAGTGCCAGAGACCTGGCCGCTAGGGCCTTCCCCCGGTAGGTCATCCCCCCCAACAGCATCCAAAACGGTATACTTGTTTTGAAGGGGAACGGCCACGAGGGATCCCTGCACTGTCTGCCTGTTAGTTTTATTTCCCCTGACTGTAACCCAGCTACTCTTGTCCAGTACCTTGGGTGTGGCTACCTCCCTGTAACTCTTCTCGATAACCCCCTCTGCCTCCCGGATGATCCAAAGTTCATCCAGCTCCAGCTCCAGTTCCCTAACACGGTCTCTGAGGAGCTGGAGTTGGATGCACTTCCCGCAGGTATAGTCAGCGGGGACACCAGTGGTATCCCTCACTAAGGGGATATTTAGCATGGCCAATCTTCCTAACCTGCACAGAGGGCCAGGATGGTGGGAGGAAACTGGAGCATCCGGAGGAAACCCACGCAGACAGGGGAAGAATGTGCAACTTCCAAACAGAGAATCACCAAAGCCAGAATTGAATCTGAGTCTCTGGTGCGGTGAGGCAACAGTGCTAACCACTCTGCCACCCCTCAATTAATAAACAGTTCTTTAAAAAAATAAAGAGAGGTATCTTTCAGTTAAGCAAAATTCACACATACAGGTCAAATGCCACTTATTTATAGTATTACGATCCCAGACCAGACCCCAAGGGTAGCTAGGCTACTGGACTGAAACCCCAATATTTTAATTTATTTGAAAGATAGTGCAGAAAGAACGATTCACTCCATTAGTGATTGCATGGAAAAATAGGGCTTTGGTATTTTTAAAACAAACTTTATTGTAACTACAATATTAAACTTATTAACTTTACACCCAAAAAGAAAAGCTTACAATTTACACCTTAAACACTACTATACAATTTACCATGAAACATACAGATCTCAATCTATCTTACAGTGGAAGAATTGTGGATTCTGCAACAGGCAGATGAGAATTCAACTCCTCTCTCCATAGTTTCTCCACCAGCTGCCTCTCTCAAGCTTTTCAAAATGTCTCTCTGCCTTCCTTGGCTCTACCCAGCAATGACCTCATCTCCCCGAGCTGAAAAATAACATCTCTGCAGGCTGCAAAGCAAATTAACTCCCCGGGAACTTCCCCAGGCAAATCACTATGCATTATCCTGGACTGAAAAACGCATTCCTTTGTCAATTTCACCTGCTGGCTGCTAAAACCACCCAGGCCCTGCAGTTCAGAATTCTGAAAAAAACAGACATTCTAATCCCAGGCTTTTAAGCCTTAAATTGCTCACTACATTTATTATCCAAGTTTCCAAACATCTTCCAATTGTCACCTCCCCCCTAAAAAAAAATGAACCAGCATTTTTCTAAAGCCCCTTTAACGTTGAACATTTCTAAAGATTATATGCAATTTATATTCTACACGATATATCAATTTACATTTCTTAACAGGCAAACAGAGCACAATATATTGTCCATTTTAGTCTTCTCACATGTCACAGACGTGTTTATGAATTCATCCACCCCTTGGAGCGAGAGAGATTTCCAAAGATCCAGGTGGCCTCCAAGATTGCATCCATATTGTTACACAACTTGAGTTTAATCAACAATTCAGTTATATGCAGTTGCCTGGTCCTGCCAGCAGAATTCTTCACTTGATAGTAAGACAGGTTGATGATAGATGCTGCAGCAGTCATCGTCAGTTCTTCACATAGCAACTGTTTTGTATTCTGCCTCATTTGAGGTCTGTTGAGGATATCCAAAAAATAATTTATAACAGCTGGCACATTCGGATAAAGCAAGACAACAGTCATTGTATGCTGAAAGTTTGCTGAATATGCTGACTACGTTTGTACCAGCTCTTCAGCCTCCGGATTCAGTATTCCATCATTGAAGATGCTCTCTGTAAAGTGGTGAGATAGTTCCAGTCCTTTATCTGTCCCTCCTGATCAGATCCTATTATCATCACCTGAGTCATTGCCATGATAGGAATGTGACAACTCCTGAAGCTCCTGCATTTACTTTCATTGCAATCTGCTGTCTTGTGATTAATCCCCTCTCTTGCTGAAGTTGTTGTCGCTCCTCTTCTTGCTCATGCAGACAATGCTGGTTTGCTGGAGATCCTGCGCAATTTGATACTGGATCTCAGTTTTCTCCCGAAACTGCCTTTCCAAGCCAACTTTCTCTTCTGTGTAACCATCACTGATATCATCTGTTTGATGAGGCTCCAATGCCAGTTGCTCCCGAGCCTTCAGTTCTTCATTAACTCTGTCAAGGAGTTCTGTTTGGTGTGTATGTAAATCAGCCATCTCTGTTTGTACCTACAAAGAACAAAGAAAAGTGCAGCACTGGATCAAGCCCTTCGGCCCTCCCAAGCGTGCGCCGACCATGCTGCCCGTCTAACCTTAAACCCTCTACATTTCTGGGGCCCATGTCCCTCCATTCCCATCCTATTCATGTATTTGCCAAGACGCCCCTTAAATGTCACTATCGTACCTGTTTCCATTACCTCCTCTGGCAGTAAGCTCTAGGCCCTGTGTAAAAAAAAAACAAACATGTGGAACACATTCGATTCCAATGGGAAACGGTGCTGGATTCGGCGGTTTCACGATTGACACTCAGGAAGCTGACAAGCTGCATCCGCATATACACACTTCTCTCCCAGCCAACAAGATGGCACGGAGGAGAGTAGCGCCAAGATTTACTGATGCCGAGCTCGTGACCCTCCTGGACGTGGTGGAGGAGAGGCAAGCCGCCCTGTACACCTGCCCGGGAAGTAGGCTGCCAGCCACAGCCGTGCCGGGGGCAGGTGGCAGAGGCGGTCAGTGCCACCAACAACACCATCTGGACCGGCCTGCAGGTGTATACCTTGTGGACCAGTGAGAAGAACGAGAATTCTCTCTCACTGGGGTGCAGGTACCACCATGGGTCCACAACCCCCATCTGTTCCATGAATGCTCCCAATTCTCGAGCCATGCCCGTCTTTTTCCCCATTGTGGGGTTTGAACAGTCCATCAATGAGTCCCGCACACAGTAAAAGTCCCTCCCCATGATCAGTTGGTGTGTCGCTGTCCGGGATTTCTGCCACGGTCTTCTTTATGAAATCTGTGTCCACCCAGTTGGGCGCGTACGCGCTTACCAAGACAGGACACCGCTGACCTTGACGTACTGTCCTTCTTTGTCCATAACCATCCTTGCCACCATAAACGTTGTCCTCTTGCCAATCAGTATGGCTAGCCCCCTATCCCTCATCCCGTACCATGAGTGGTAGGTCTGTCCCACCCAGCCCTTTCTTACCCGCAGTCGGTCCTTCTCCCTCAGGTGCGTCTCTTGGAGGATGACTATGTCGGCTTTCAAACCTCTCAAGTGTGTCTTGACATTCCAGGTGATAATCCTGGTGGGGGGTTTCTGCCCCCCCCCCCTCCTTCCTGCGGGATCAACCATACTTACTTGGTGGACACGCCCCTGTACAAAGGGTCTCCCTTTGTTAGGAGGCCATTCAAAATGGCCGCAGTCATCATTCTCACCATGAGTCCAGGCCCCTGCGCTCCGGGGTTTCCCTTTGCCCAGGGGCCCACTAAAGTGGCTGCTTGTGGTGTCATCTCTTTCCCTCAACCTGCACCTTACCTGCTGAAGCCAATCACAAACCAACCCTTTCTTATCCTTGTATTTCCCTTGTGTTTTCCCCTTCCACCCCTCTGCTGCCTACCTCCCCCTTCTCTGTGTCCCTCCTTCCCTATTTCATCCTTTGCACTCTCCATCCCTGCCCCTGAGTCCCCGTCCCCCCCCCCCCCTGCTACCTCTGTGCCGGGAGGTGCGCCGCGGGCCCCCCCCGCCCCCCCCCCCCTTCTCATACTTCCTGAGCTAGCTTTCCCAAGCTAGTGTGGTGGCGCTCTCCTGGGACTGATCTTATCTCTTTCCTCAGCCCGCTAGATTGTTGTTCCCTCTTCACCCTCTCCTGTGCTCCGCTGTCCCTGCCCTTTCCTGTGTTTGAACATTTTTGTTCAGAGTGAGGCAGAACTGTCCCATGCAAACATGGTTTAAGTCTTTCATTGTTCTTTTTCTTTCTCCCCTTTTTCCTTCCTCTGTTTCGCCCTCAGCGCTGTCTCGCCTGCCCCTTGTCCGAAGTCGTTCGCCTCTGCAGGGGTATTGAAATAATGTTCTTTCTTTTGGAATGTGACCCAGAGCCTGGTTGGAAACAACATTCCAAACTTCACTCCCGTCCTGTCCAGGGCCAACTTCGCCTGGTTGAATTTGGCGCTGCGCTTTGTCTGGTCTACCCCAATGGCCTGGTAGAGTCGGATTCTGTGTCCTTCCCAGTTGCTCGCCTTTGTCTTCCGAGCCCGACGTAGGATCTTCTCCCGGTCCCGATACCTATGCAATTTGGCAATTATTGCCCTTGGCTGCTCCCCCGTTTTGGGCTTTGGTCGGAGTGATCTGTGTGTCCTGTCAATCTCCGGTGGTTTGGCGAAGCTGTCCTTCCCCTTTAGGCTCCTCTGGGTTATCACCAACCGTTCAATCTCGGCCTCGAGAGCAACAATCCTGTTGCTCTGGTCCGTCGATGCTTTTTCAAGCTCCAGGATTGTCTTCCCTTGAGCTTCCAGCTTCTTCCCCACACCGTTGATCGCTGACTGCATGGCGACCAATGCCTCCGTCACAGCCACCTTGACTGCCACCTGGATCTCCACCTTTATTGCCTCCCTCTTTGCCAACAGATCCTTGATCAGGAACATCTTCCATCCATCTCCAGGTTCGAACCATTGTTCGAGTCATCGGTCTCCCTAGGCCGCCCATAACCGCAGGGAGCGGGAGAAAACTGGAGGGGGATCACCGAACATACTCCCCTGACCGTAGCTTAGCAGTAGGATTGGATGTGGTCGGCGGCCCAGAGGAAAGGGAAGTCGCCAGGGTGGAGATCGGCCATGGGGCAAGGAAGTGAGACCCCACTGAGTTGTAGTTCCCCATGCCACGTGTGTCAACCCCCTCCAATGCCACTCCCACATCACCCTCACCCCCACCCCACCCTCACTACAACCACACCCCCGGCCCGCGGTTTAATCATGCGTCTTGTCTTGCAAGACCTGCTGGTGATGGGGTGGGTCCTTCTGGTGTGCCCCGCCCCAGCCATTGTCACAGCCTAACACCCCTCAACCCCCCCCCCCCCCCCCACAACTGTGCTGAGCAGTGATGGCGACAGAAACATGGACGGCAGCCCTCGACGAGAGACCCAAGTCACCCCGGAGCTCGAGTTTGGGGATGAGACAGATTTGCCATCACAGCTGTCTCCAACACCATCTAAAGGGCCTCATTTCACACATCCTCATCTGGGATGGGTCCCAACTTCTCCTCCCATTTCATCTTCACCTGATCAAGTGGTGCAGGTTCCGAAGAAATGGTCCGCCCTTCGATATTCAAGATCTTCCCCCTGCCAAACCCTCGCCAGCCGTAAGATTTAATCTATCAGTGATGGCTGCGGTGCTGAGGGGTGTACAGGTCTGCTAACCCCAGTGGATTGAGCCTGTATGGATGTTGTTTGATGGGAATAGCATTTCCTATATCTACATCATGCATAAATACTTTTGTACTTCCCAGTGTATTCCCATATGCAGCTCTATTTGACTGTAATAACTTTTAAAAAAATGTTTTATTGAAGACATTTTCAATATAAACTTAACCAAGTAATACACAAGCCAACCGCGGCAACAGGAAATAAATCCCTCCCTCCCTGCACTCCCCCCACCCCCCTCCCAACAAACACCCCCCCCCCATTCATCTCACTGGCACACCAACATCTGCCCCCCTTTTCCAGTGTTTCAGCCCAGCCCCCCGCCCAAACGATAAACAAAACTCCCGCTGACGACTCAATACCCCTTAAAGAAGTCGATGAACAGTTTCCACCTCGAGGTGAACTCCTCCTCCGAACCTCGAATGGAGAACTTGATCTTTTTCGAATGCAGGAACTCTGCCAAATCGCTCACTCGTGTCCCTGCACTCAGCCACACTGAGGGTTTGGAACCAGCGTTGACAGCACTTTGGGTTGAAAGGCATGTCTGTGTGGCCGCTGATTTGCAATTGTCTTGGGTTTGCGCCGGGGGGGTTGGATGCGAGGTTCCAGGGAGTCCCACCAGCGCACCAAAAGCTGTCTTCGCTGTATCAGGGAGGCAGAGGCCAACAAGTCAGCCTCCCTCCCCACTGTACTCCCGGATCCTCCAACACTCCAAATATCAGCACCTTCGGACTCGGACCTATCTCTACTCCCAGAATTTTGACATTTTGTCCGAAAATCCCTTCCAAAACCCTCTCAACCTCGGACACCCGAAAACATGCATGTGGTTCACCGGCCTCCCCTGCACACCACCCGCACCCATCCTCCAACTTGGGAAAGAACCAACTTATCCTGAACACTGTCATGTGGGCCCTTTGCGGCACCTTAAATTGAATAAGGCCTAGTCTTGCACAAGATGAGGATACATTCACCCTCCTCAGAGTTTCACTCCATACTCCTGGCCCCAACACCCCACCCAACCCCTCCTCCCACTTACACCTAACCTCTTCTTCTTCATCAAATCCTCATACATGTCTGCAACCTTGCCCTCCCCTATTTCATCCTCGGACAGATGGTTATCCTGCAATACCGGCAGAAGCAGTTTCGGAATCAACGGCACATCCTTCCTCATAACCTGCAGATACCTGAACCCATTCCCCTTCGGCAGCTGATATGTCCCCCCCCCACCATCTCCTCCAGGACTGCAAACTTCCCTCCCACAATCAAATCCCTAAAATAATGTATCCCCACACCTATCGCCACCCCTGGAACCTCGCATTCAACCCCGCCGGCGCAAACCTATGACAATTGCAAATCGGCGGCCACACAGTCATGCCTTTCAACCCAAAGTGCTGTCAACACTGGTTCCAAATGCCATCACCAGGCTCATGGGGTGACTGACCGGCGAGAATAGAAGGGGCGCCAACAACAGTGCCTTAAGGCTTATCCCCTTGCACAAGGCCGCCTCCATCCACCCCCAAACTGACTGCTCCGCCACCATCCATTTCCCAACCATTACAAGCACGGTTGATAATGTACTGATCAACATTGAGACCACTCTTGGAGACTGATGCAGAGCAAAATCCCATCAATGCTGGAAATCATGATAAAAACAGGAAACTCTGGAAATGTTCAGCCAGTCGGCCGTGGCAGTGTGTGTGGAGAGAAAGTGAATTGGCTGTTTCAGTGAGCTTTCGTCAGAATGTTTCCAGTACTTCCTGTTTTTAACCTCTGGAGTAAAGGTGTGTCCTTTTTGGCCAGCCATTCCCATAGAGGACAGAGTTACGGTGGGGCGAGCTCAGAGCAGAGTGACCATGGTGGCTCTCAGTCTTGGGTGACTGAGATGAGGTGGAAAATCTAAAAGGGTGGAATCATGGCATCACCTGTAAAATAACGAAAGGTACGGATGGGGTGGAGACATCTGAGACCAACAAACATGGGTTTCGAGAGCACAGGTACAGGGCAGTAACTCAGCCGCAGCTATAACCATGCTCTTGGTCTATGTTTTAGATTGAATCTGAGTGCGTGCCTGACTCTGGGAGATGTCACCACTGTCAACCTGACCTTCTTAGAAGGCGGTGTGGCCCATAATGTGGTCCCCAAGGAGCTAATGGCCAGCTTTGATATCCGGATCCCCCCGACTGTGGACCTTAAGGTATGACTGGGTCTGTGTTTTTTTGGTTTTGTCGTTCTCGGTTATATCAGTGCAGGGAGATATGTGTCATATATCAGTAAAGGGAGATATAAGACCATCAGACATGGGAGCAGAATTAAGCCATTCGGTCCATGGAGTCTGCTCCACTATTTGATCATGGCCGATATTTTTATCATCTTCAGTCTTCTGCATTCTCCCCATAACACTGATCCCCTTATTAATCAAGAGCTTATCTATCGCTGTCTTAAAGACACTCTGATTTGGCCTTCGCAGCCTTCTGTGGCAATGAGTTCCACAAATTTACCACCCTCAGTCCGAAGAAATTCCTCCTCATCTCTGTTTTAAAGGATTGTCCCTTCAGTCTGGGGCTCTGCTGTCAGATTCTAGTCTCTTATATTGGTGGAATCATCCTCTCTACGTTCACGCTATCCAGGTCTCTCAATATTCTGTAAATTTGAATGAGATTCCCCCTTCATCCTTCTAAACTCCATCGCGTACAGACACAGAGTCCTCAACCACTCCACATATGACAAGCCCTTCATTCCGTCTCGAATATCAGTAAAGGGGCTTGTGTGTCAGCTATTGATAAAAGGAGTCATGTATCAATCCCTCCATTGGCTCCATTCCTCTCTCTAGAAATTAAGCTAGTCGGTTTGTAACTTTGCTGTCACATTTAATCCTGTGATGGGCTACCGACCTCCTATTTATACTGTCACTAAGACTGCCTGTTTTTACCTCAGTAATATCTCTCAACTTCACTCCTGTCTCAGCTCATCAGTTGCTGAAGCCCTCATTTGTGCCTTTGTTACCTCTAGACTCGAACATTCGTAAAATTTAGTGCCGAAGGAGGCCATTTGGCCCATTGAGTCTGCACCGTCCCTGGGAAAGAGCACCCTACTTACGCCCACACCTCCATTCCATCCCCGTAATCCCACCCAACCTATTGGACACTAAGGGGCAATTTATCATGACCAATCCACCTAACCTGCACATCTTTAGACTGTAGGAGGAAACTGGAGCACCTGGAGGAAACCCACGCAGACACGGGGAGAAAGTGAAAACTCCACACAGACAGTCATCCGTGGCCGGAATTGAACCTGGGTCCCTGGCACTGTGAGCCAGCAGTGCTAACCGCTGTGTCACCATGCCACCCTATCCAACGTGTAGCTGACTGGTCATTGACATTTTACCCTCTGTATCCTTCATCCAAAACGCTGTGTCCCGCATCTCAACTCACACCATGTCCTGTTTCCCATCATCCTTGTGCTCACCGACCTATATTAGCTTCCAGTCAGGCAATACTTTGATTCTAAACTTCTCCTTGTCAAACCCCTACATTTTTTTGGGAAAATCTTTTTATTGGCTTTTCTCATATTTATAAACAGTTGTTACTTATATATTACATTTTTCTTGCGCTAATTTGCTTTATTTTACAGAGCGGTTTGATTTGTCCTTCATTTGACTAACTGTATGTACATTTTGCTGCCCTCTGGATCCCCCCCCACCCCCTCCCCCCCCCTTGATGTTCACTGTGAGCTGCCTACCCTTGACAAAGCCAAGTTTGGTCCTCTGCGACCACCTCTGGTACACAGTCCTCCAGCCTTTTGGCCAGGACCTTTGCGAGTATTTACGCATCCACGTTCAGCAGTGAAATGGGTCTGTATGTTCCACATTCAGTCAGGTCTTTATCTTTTTTGCGTATTAGTGAGATTGTTGTCTGCGCTAGCGTTGTGGGCAGGGTGCCCCCTGCCAGTGACTACGCGAACATGCCCCTTAGATGTGGGGCCAGGACTGGTGCGAATTTTTTGTAGAAGTCCGCTGGGAACCCATCGGGTCCCAGTGCCTTCCCCGACTGCATGGAGCTGACGCTCTCCATGGTTTCTCCCAGGTCTATTGCTGCTTCCAGCTGCCCCTGAATGTCTTCCTCCACCACTGGCAGTTCCAGTCTGTCTAGGAACTGTTTCATTCCCGCATCCCCGTCGGGGGGGGGGGGGGCTTGGAGGTGTACAGTCTCCGGGAAAAGGTCTCGAATGCCCGATTGACCTCCTTTGGCTCTGTTACCAGTCGGCCTTTGCTATCCTTAACCTGTGTTATTTCCCTCGTTGCTGCCTGCTTTCTCAGCTCTGAGCCAATAGGCGGCCAGCCTTGTCTCCATGTTCGTAGAAGTTCCCCCGTGTCTGGCGGAGTTGGGACACTGCTTTCCTCTTAGTCAAACCCCCTTGCTCCTCCCTATCTCTGTAATCTCCAACCCCACAACCCTCCGAGATATCTGCTCCCCTCTAATTCTGGACTTGCCCATTCCCAATTGTGATTGCTCCACCATTGGTGGTCATGTCTTTATGCTCCTTGGCCTCGAGCTGTGGAATTCCCTGCCGAGACATCCCTCTCCACCTGGTTCTCCATTTTGACATCTCGGTGACTTGGCGGCATGCTTTGTTTTACAGTGTTACTGAAAAAGTCTTGGGACGTTTAATTCATTCAGTGGTGCTTTATGAATATGAGTTGTTGTTTCCGATATCAGCAATGGGAGTTATGTCGGATAATACAGCCCATGTGACTTTGTCTTGTTTCAGGTATTCGAGGATCAAATTAAAGTGTGGTGTCAGGACGCAGGTGATGGAGTTGAGTACGAGTTTAACCAGGTGATAAAGTGAAATAAATCTTCTCCATAGTTTATTCTGCAGTTCGTTCTCAGCTTATTTGCAATAATCAAAAGTATGAAATGTCCCAGCTCCCAGTAAAACAGGATTATAATCGTGTTTGTGCAGATTGGATTCTCCTAGCGTCGGCAGCCTTTATGAGTGTGGACACACACTTGCTGTGTGGACACCGTGTGTGTGGACTGGACACTCGCTGTGTGGACACAGTGTGGACAGACACTTGCTGTGTGGACTGGACACTTGCTGTGTGGACTGGACACGCGCTGTGTGGACACAGTGTGTGTGGACTGGACACTCGCTGTGTGGACAGACACTTGCTGTGTGGACACCGTGTGTGTGGACAGGACAATTGCTGTCTGGACACATGGTGGACTGGACACTCTCTGTGTGAACACAGTGTGTGTGACCTGGACACTCGCTGTGTGGACACTGTGGACCGGACACTCGCTGTGTGGACACAGTTTGTGTGGACCGGACTCTTGCTGTGTCGACACAGTGTGGACTGGACACTCGCTGTGTGGACACTGGGTGTGGGGACTGGACACTCGCTATGTGGACACTGGGTGTGGGGTCTGGACACTCGCTATGTGGACACTGGGTATGGGGACTGGACACTCGCTATGTGGACACTGGGTATGGGGACTGGACACTCGCTATGTGGACACTGGGTGTGGGGACTGGACACTCGCTATGTGGACACTTGCTGTGTGGACTGGACACTCGCTATGTGGACACTGGGTGTGGGGACTGGACACTCGCTATGTGGACACTGGGTGTGGGGACTGGACACTCGCTATGTGGACACTGGGTGTGGGGACTGGACACTCGCTATGTGGACAGTGTGTGGGGACTGGACACTCGCTATGTGGACACTGGGTGTGGGGACTGGACACTCGCTGTGTGGACACAGTGTGGACTGGACACTTACTGTGTGGACACTGGATGTGGGGACTGGACACTCGCTGTGTGGACTGGACACTCGCTGTGTGGACACAGTTGTGTGTGGACTGGACACCCGCTGTGTGTGTGGACTAGACACTCGCAGTGTGGACACTGGGTGTGGGGACTGGACACTCGCTATGTGGACACTGGGTGTGGGGACTGGACACTCGCTATGTGGACACTGGGTGTGGGGACTGGACACTCGCTGTGTGGACACAGTGTGGACTGGACACTTACTGTGTGGACACTGGATGTGGGGACTGGACACTCGCTGTGTGGACTGGACACTCGCTGTGTGGACAGGACACTCGCTGTGTGGACACAGTTGTGTGTGGACTGGACACCCGCTGTGTGTGTGGACTAGACACTCGCAGTGTGGATATAATGTGTGTGAACTGGACACTCGCTGTGTAGACACTGGGTATGGGGACTGGACACTCGCTATGTGGACACTGGGTGTGGGGACTGGACACTCGCTATGTGGACAGTGTGTGTGGACTGGACACTCGCTGTGTGGACACAGTGTGGACTGGACACTTACTGTGTGGACACTGGATGTGGGGACTGGACACTCGCTGTGTGGACTGGACACTCGCTGTGTGGACACAGTTGTGTGTGGACTGGACACCCGCTGTGTGTGTGGACTAGACACTCGCAGTGTGGATATAATGTGTGTGAACTGGACACTCGCTGTGTAGACACAATGTGTGTGGACTGGACACTTGCTGTGTGGACTGGACACCCGCTGTGTGGACACTGTGTGCGGACCGGACACTCGTTGTGTGGACATAGTGTGTGTGGACAGGACACTTGCTGTGTGGACACTGTGTGCGGACCGGACACTCGTTGTGTGGACATAGTGTGCGGACTGGACACTCGCTGTGTGGACACAGTGTGTGTGGGCTGGACACTCGCTGTGTGGACACACTGTGTGCGGACCGGACACTCGTTGTGTGGACTGGACACTTGCTGTGTGGACACAATGTGTGCGGACCGGACACCCGTTGTGTGGACAGAGTGTGTGTGGACAGGACACTTGCTGTGTGGACAGGACACTTGCTGTGTGGACAGGACACTTGCTGTGTGGACACAGTGTGTGTGGACTGGACACTCACTGTGTGGGCTGGACACCCGCTGTGTGGACACAGTGTGTGTGAGTTGGACACTCGCTGTGTGGACACTGTGTGTGAACTGGACACTTGCTGTGCGAACACAGTGTGTGTGAACTGGACACTCGCTGTGTGGACACAGTGTGTGAGAACTGGACACTTGCTGTGTGGACTGGACACTTGCTGTGTGGACACAATGTGCGGACTGGACACTTGCTGTGCGAACACAGTGTGTGTGAACTGGACACACTTTTTGGACAGTGTGCGGACTGGACACTCGCTGTGTGGACACAGTGTGTGTGAACTGGACACTCGCTGTGTGGACACAGTGTGTGTGAACTGGACACTCGCTGTGTGGACACAGTGTGTGTGAACTGGACACTCGCTGTGTGGACACAGTGTGTGTGAACTGGACACTCTCTGTGTGGACACAGTGTGTGAACTGGACACTCGCTGTGTGGACACAGTGTGTGTGAACTGGACACTTGCTGTGCGAACACAGTGTGTGTGAACTGGACACACTTTTTGGACACAGTGTGCGGACTGGACACTCGGTGTGTGGACACTGTGTGCGGACTGGACACTCGCTGTTTGGACACAGTGTGGGCGGACTGGACACTCGCTGTTTGGACACAGTGTGCGGACTGGACACTCGGTGTGTGGACACTGTGTGCGGACTGGACACTCGCTGTTTGGACACAGTGTGGGCGGACTGGACACTCGCTGTTTGGACACAGTGTGCGGACTGGAGACTCGCTGTGTGGACACAGTGTGTGTGAACTGGACACTTGCTGTGTGGACTGGACACTTGCTGTGTGGACACAATGTGCGGACTGGACACTTGCTGTGTGGACACAGTGTGTGTGAACTGGACACTTGCTGTGCGAACACAGTGTGTGAGAACTGGACACACTTTTTGGACACAGTGTGCGGACTGGACACTCGGTGTGTGGACACTGTGTGCGGACTGGACACTCGCTGTTTGGACACAGTGTGGGCGGACTGGACACTCGCTGTTTGGACACAGTGTGCGGACTGGAGACTCGCTGTGTCGACACTGTGTGCAGACTGGACACTCGCTGTTTGGACACAGTGTGGGCGGATTGGACACTCGCTGTGTGGACCCAGTGTGTGCGGACTGGAGACTCGCTGTGTGGACACAGTGTGTGGACTGGACACTCGCTGTGTGGACACAGTATTTATGAACTGGACATTCGCTGTGTGGACACTGTGCGGACTAAACACTCGCTGTGTGGACACTGTGGACTGGACACTTGCTGTGTGGACTCTGTGTGGACTGGACACTCGCCATGTGGACACAGTGTGTGTGGACTGGACACTCACCGTGTGGACACTGTGTGTGGACTGGGAGGTGTGTATACTGGGTTCTTGATGGGAGTTGTGTATACCGGATTATTGATGGGGGCAGTTTATACTGGGTTATTGATGGGAGCAGTGTTTACTGGGTTATTGATGGAATCTGTGTATACTGTGGTAGTGATGGGATTTGTGTATACTGGGTTATTCACGGCAGTTGCGTATCCTGCGGTATTTATTGGAGTTGTGTACACTGGGTTCTTGATGGGAGCTGCATATCCTGCGGTATTTTTTGGAGTTGTGTTATTGATGTGCGTTGTGTATACTGGGTTATTGATGGGATTTGTGTATACTGGGTTATTGATGGAATTTGTGTATACTGTGGTAGTGATGGGCGTTGTGTATACTGGGTTATTGATGGCAGTTGTTTATACTGGGTTATTGATGGGAGTTGTGTGTACTGGGTTATTGATGGAATTTGTGTATACTGTGGTAGTGATGGGCGTTGTGTATACTGGGTTATTGATGGCAGTTGTTTATACTGGGTTAATGGTGGGAGCTGTTTCTACTGGGCTATTGATGGGAGCAGTTTAATGTGGTTATTGATGGGAGTTATTTATACTGGGTTAATGATGGACACATGGTGTACTGGGTTGTTGATGTGATTTGTGTGCACTGGGTTAGTGATGGGAGCAGTGTATACTGGGTTATTGAGGGGAGCAGTGTGCACTGGGTTATTAAAATTTTTTTTTTCGAGTACCCAATTCATTTTTCTAATACGGGACAATTTAGTTGTGGCCAATCCACCTGCCCTGCACATCTTTGGTTGTGGGGTGAATGTGCAAAGTCCACAAGGACAGGGACCCAGAGCCGGGATAGAACCTGCGCCCTCGGTGCCATGAGACTGCAGTGCTAACCACTGTGCCGCCCCTGTATTGGGTTATTGATGGGAGTTGCCTATACTGGGTTATTGATGTGAGCAGTGTGTACTGAGTTATTGATGGGAGTTGTGTACACTGCAATATTGATACCCTGCTGTCGTGGGGGCAGCACGGTAGCACAGTGGTTAGAACAGTTGCTTCACATGGCAGCACGGTGGCTCAATGATTGGCACTGCTGCCTCACAGCACCGAGGTCCCAGGTTCGATCTCGGCCCTGGGTCACTGTCCGTGTGGAGTTTGCACATTTTCCACACGTGTTTGTGTGGGTTTCGCCCCCACAACCGAAAGATGTGCAGGTTAGATGGATTGGCCATGCTAATCTGCCCCTTAATTGGAAAAAATGAATTGGGTACTCTAAATTTATTTTAAAAAAGAACATTTGCTTCACAGCTCCAGGGTCCCAGGTTCGATTCCCGGCTTGGGTCACTGTCTGTGCAGAGTCTGCACGTTCTCCCCGTGTCTGTGTGGGTTTCCTCCAGGCGCTCCAGTTTCTTCCCACTGTCCAAAGATGTGCAGGTTAGGTGGATTGGCCATGCTAAATTGCCCTTGGTATCCAAAAAGGTTAGGTGGGGTTACTGGGATAGGGTGAAGGTGTGGGCTTAAGTGGGGTGCTCTTTCCAAGGGCTGGTGCAGACTCAATGGGCCGAATGGCCTCCTTCTGTCCTGTAAGTCCTATGATTCTATGATAGGAGTTGTGTATACTGGGTTATTGAAGGGAGTTGTTTATGCTGGGTTATTGAAGGGAGTTGTGCATACTGCAGTATTGATGGAGTTGGGTATACTGGCTTATTGTTCGGAGCAGTTTGTACTAGGCTATCGATGGGCATTGTGTATACTGGGTTATTGATGGGAGTTGTTTATACTGGGTTATTGATGGGAGTTGTGTGTACTGGGTTAATGATGGGAGCTGTTTAAACTGGGTTATTGATGGGAGTAGTTTGTACTGGGTTATTGATGGGACTAGTGTGTACTGGGTTATTGATGGGAGTTGTTTATACTGGGTTATTGATGGGAGTTGTGTGTACTGGGTTATTGATGGGAGTTGTGTGTACTGGGTTAATGATGGGAGCTGTTTCAACTGGGTTATTGGTGGGAATAATGTGTACTAGGTTATTGATGGGACTAGTGTGTACTGGGTTAATGATGGGAGTAGTGTGTACTGGGTTATTACTGTAATGGGAGTAGTGTGTACTAGGTTATTAATGGGAGCTGTGTGTACTGGGTTATTGATGGGAATAGTGTGTACTAGGTTATTGATGGGAATAGTGTGTACTAGGTTATTGATGGGAATAGTGTGTACTGGGTTATTGATGGGAATAGTGTGTACTAGGTTATTGATGGGAGTAGTGTGTACTGGGTTATTGATGGGACTAGTGTGTACTGGGTTAATGATGGGAATAGTGTGTACTAGGTTATTGATGGGAATAGTGTGTACTAGGTTATTGATGGGAGTAGTGTGTACTGGGTTATTGATGGGAGTAGTGTGTACTGGGTTAATGATGGGAGTTGTGTGTACTGGGTTATTGATGGGAATAGTGTGTACTAGGTTATTGATGGGAGTAGTGTGTACTGGGTTATTGATGGGAGTAGTGTGTACTGGGTTATTAATGGGAGTAGTGTGTACTGGGTTATTGATGGGAGTTATTTATACTGGGTTATTGATGGGAGTTGTTTATACTGGGTTATTGATGGGAATAGTGTGTACTAGGTTATTGATGGGACTAGTGTGTACTGGGTTATTGATGGGAGTTGTGTGTACTGGGTTATTGATGGGAGTTGTGTGTACTGGGTTATTGATGGGAGTTGTGTGTACTGGGTTATTGATGGGAGTTGTGTGTAGTGGGTTATTGATGGGACTAGTGTGTACTGGGTTATTGATGGGAGTTATTTATACTGGGTTATTGATGGGAGTTGTGTATACTGGGTTATTGATGGGAATAGTGTGTACTAGGTTATTGATGGGACTAGTGTGTACTGGGTTAATGATGGGAGTAGTGTGTACTGGGTTATTGATGGGAATAATGTATACTAGGTTATTGATGGGGGTAGTGTGTACTGGGTTATTGATGGGAGTAGTGTGTACTGGGTTATTGATGGGAGTTGTTTATACTGGGTTATTGATGGGAGTTGTTTATACTGGGTTATTGATGGGAGTTGTGAATACTGCAGTATTGATGGGGAGCAGTGCTACTGGGCTATTTAAGGGAGATGTGTGTACTGTTTTTTTGTTGGGAGTTGTGTGTAGTGGGTTATTGATGAGGGTTGTGTATACTGGTTTATTGATGGGAGTTGTGTATATTGTGATATTGATGGGAGTTACGTATACTGGGTTAATGATGGGAGTTGCGTATACTGGGTTAATCATCGGAGTTGCATATACTGGATTATTGATGGGAGTTGTGTATTAAAATTGCATTTTTAATTAAAAATTTTAATTAAATTAATGGGGGTCTCTATACTGTGCCTTTGATGGGAGTTGTGTATATCGGGTTATTGATGGGAGTTGTGTATAAAGCGGTATTGATAGGAGATTTGTATACTGCCTATTGACAGGAATATTCATAGTTCTCAATTTTACTGCAGAAAGGCATGGACCAGACAGTGACATCAATTGAGAAGTCTGACCCCTGGTGGAAGTCATTCAGCAGCACCTGCCAGAAATTGTGAGTAGTGACATTTCCGTTGTTGAGGCCTGTGGGAACTATTCACTATATATGGTGGCATGTTAGCACTGTTGCTTCACAGCTCCAGGGTCCCAGGTTCGATTCCCGCTTGGGTCACTGTCTGTGCGGAGTCAGCACGTTCTCCCCATGTCTGCGTGGGTTTTCTCCGGGTGCTCCGGTTTCTTCCCATAAGTCCCGAAAGACGTGCTTGTTAGGTGAATTGGGCATTCTGAATTCTCCCTCTGTGTACCCGAACAGGCGCTGGAATGTGGTGACTAGGGGCTTTTCACAGTAACTTCATTACAGTTACCGTAATGTAAGTCTACTTGTGACAATATTAAAGATTATTAGAAATCAGTTACTGAACAGGGTTTACCAGATTGGTGGATGTTAAAGATTGAGGAGAACGACTGCACACTGATTGCTGTTGGACTGAGTTACAGTGAGGGACAATGCAGAGACTGTGTTACAGTGGGGGACTGTGTACTGACAGCTGCGGGACTGTGTTACAGTGAGGGACTATGTACTGACAGGTGAGGGACTGTGTACTGACATCTGCGGGACTGTGTTACAGTGAGGGACTGTATACTGACAGCTGAGGAACTGTGTTACAGTGAGGGACTGTGTACTGACAGCTGTGGGACTGTGTTACAGTGAGGGACTGTGTACTGACAGCTGCGGGACTGTGTGACAGTGAGGGACTATGTTACAGTGAGGGACTGTGTACTGACAGCTGCGGGAGTGTGTTACAGTGAGGGACTGTGTACTGACAGCTGCGGGACTGTGTTACAGTGAGGGACTGTGCAATTATTACTATGGGACTTTTACAGTGAGGGAGTGTGTACTTATTACTGTGGGACTGTGTTAGAAGAATGGACTGTGTACTGACTGCTATGGGACTTTGTTACAGCGAGAGACTATGTATTGACTGTTGTGGGATTGTGTTGCAGTGAGTGACTGTGTACTTGACTGCTGTGTGACTTGCTGTAGGAAGCAAGTGTGTACTGATTACTATGGGACTGTTATAGTGACAGACTGTGTATGGACTACTGTGGAACTGATTACAATTTCGAACTGTGTACTGACTGCTGTGGACTGTGTTGCAGTGAAGGATAGTGTACTGATTGCTCTGGGATGGTGTTTAAATGCCAGACTGTGTACGGACTATTATGGGACTGTTTTACAATGACTGATTGTGTACTGATTGCCGTAAGACTGTGTTACACTGAGGGACTGCATACTAATGTTTGTGGGACTGTGTTAGTGTGAGGGAGTGGCACTGACTACTGTGGAACTGTGTTGCAGTGAGTGACTGTGTACTGACTGCTGTGGGACTGTGTTACATTGAAGGCCTGTGTACTGGCTGCTGTGGGACTGTGTTACGGTGACAGACTATGTACAGTCTACTGTGGGACTGTTATACAGTAAGGAACTGCGTACTGACTGTTGTGGGTTGTGGTACCGTGAAAGACTATGTACTGACTGTTGTGGCACTGTATCAGTGAGGGACCGTGTACTGATTGCTGTGGACTGTGTTACAGTGAGGGACTGTGTACTGACTGCTGTGGGATAGTGTTACAGCGAGGGTCTGTGTACTGATTGCTGTGGGACTGTGTTGTAGTGAGATATAGCATACTGACTGTTGTGGGACTGTTCCATTGAAGGACTGTGCACTGACTACTTAGGAACGTTAGGGACCTGGAGCTGGATGAACTTCGGATCATTCGGGAGGCGGAGGAGGTTATTGAGAGGAGTTATAGGGAGGTAGTCACACCTCAGGTAAAATAAGAAGGTAGATGGGTTACCGTCAGGGGAGGGAGAGGGAACCGGCAGGCAGTGCAGGGATCCCCTGTGGTCGTTCCCCTCTATAACAAGTATACCGTTTTGGATACTGTTGCGGGGGACGACTTACCAGGGGTAAGCAATAGGACACATGTCTCTGGCACAGAGTCTGTCCCTGTTGCTCAGAAGGGAAGGGAGAAGAGGAACAGAGCACTTGTCATTGGGGACTCCATAGTTAGAGGAACAGACAGGAGGTTCTGTGGGAACGAAAGAGACTCACGGTTGGTGTGTTGCCTCCCAGGTGCCAGGGTTCGTGATGTCTCTGATCGTGTTTTTGGGATCCTTAAGGGGGAGGGGGAGCAGCCCCAAGTCGTGGTCCACATAGGTACCAACGACATAGGTAGGAAGAGAGATGGGGATTTGAGACAGAAATTCAGGGAGCTAGTGTGGAAGCTGAGAGCTAGAACAAACAGAGTTGTTATCTCTGGGTTGTTACCCGTGCCACGTGCTAGCGAAGTGAGAAATAAGGAGAGAGAGGAGTTGAACACGTGGCTACAGGGATGGTGCAGGAGGGAGGGTTTTGGTTTCCTGAAAATTGGGGCTCATTCTGGGGTAGGTGGGACCTCTACAAACAGGATGGTCTTCACCTGAACCAGAGGGGTACCAATATCCTGGGGGGAAGATTTGCTCGTGCTCTTCGGGGGGGTTTAAACTAATTCAGCAGGGGGATGGGACCCTAAATTGTAGTCCCAGTGTACAGAATGTTGAGAGTAGTGAGGTCAGGGATAGGGTTAAAAGTTCGAAAGAGGGCACCGGCAAGCAGGACGCTGGTTTGAAGTGTGTCTACTTCAACGCCAGGAGCATCCGGAATAAGGTGGGTGAGCTTGCAGCATGGGTTGGTACCTGGGATCTCGATGTTGTGGCGATTTCGGAGACGTGGGTAGAGCAGGGACAGGAATGGTTGTTGCAGGTTCCAGGATTTAGATGTTTCTGTAAGAACAGAGAAGATGGTAAAAGAGGGGGGGGTGTGGCATTGTTAATCAAGGAAAGTATTACGGCGGTAGAAAGGACGCTTGAGGACTCGTCTACTGAGGCAGTATGGGCCGAGGTTAGGAACAGTAGAGGAGAGGTCACCCTGTTGGGAGTTGTCTATAGACCTCCGAATAGTTCCAGAGATGTAGAGGAAAGGATTTAAAAAAAAAAGGGGCAGCACGGTAGCATGGTGGTTAGCATAAATGCTTCACAGCGCCAGGGTCCCAGGTTCGATTCCCGGCTGCGTCACTGTCTGTGTGGAGTCTGCACGTCCTCCCCGTGTGTGCGTGGGTTTCCTCCGGGTGCTCCGGTTTCCTCCCACAGTCCAAAGATGTGCAGGTTAGGTGGATTGGGCACGCTAAATTGCCCGTAGTGTCCTAAATAAGTACGGTTAAGGGGGGGGTTGTTGGGTTACGGGTATAGGGTGGATACGTGGGTTTGAGTAGGGTGATCATTGCTCGGCACAACATCGAGGGCCAAAGGGCCTGTTCTGTGCTGTACTGTTCTATGTTCTATAACTGTATTATAGTGAGGGACTATTTACTGACTTGTGGGACTGTGTTCCAGTGAGGGACTCTGTATTGACTGCTGTGTGACTTGTTATAGAAAGTGAATGTGTACTGACTGCTGTGGGGCTCTGTTATGGTGATAGTCTGTACTTATTGTTTTGGGACTGTGTTGCAGTGAGGGACTGTTTACAGACTACTATGGGACTGTGTAACAATGACAGACGGAGTACAGACTACCAAGGGACTGTGTTACACTGATTGCTGTGGGACTGTGTTCCAATGATGGACTGTGTACTGACTGCTGTGGGACTGTGTTACAGCAAGGGACTTTCTACTGACTATTGTAGGTCTGTGATACAGTGAAGGATGGTGCACCCGCTACTGTGGGACTGTGTTACAATGAGGGCCCGTGTTCTGACTGCTGTAGGAATGTGTTACAGTGAGAGACTGTGTACTGCCTACTGTGGGACTGTATTACAGTGAGGACTGCATACTGACTGCTGTGAGACTGTGTTGCAGTGAGGGACTATGTACTTACTGCGATGGGAGTGTGTTAGAATGAGGGACTGTGGTGACTACTATGTGACTGTTACTGTGAGGTAGTGTGCAGACTGCTGTTGGACTGTTGCGGTGAAGGACTGTGTACTCACTGCAATTGGCTGTATTACAATGAGGGACTGTGTACTGACTGCTGTGGGATTGTGTTACAATAAGGGACTGTGTACGGGCTGCTGTGGGATTGTGTTACAGTGAGGGACTGTGTACTGACTGCTGTGGGATTGTGTTACAATGAAGGACTGTGTACTGACTGCTGTGGGATTGTGTTACAATAAGGGACTGTGTACGGGCTGCTGTGGGATTGTGTTACAGTGAGGGACTGTGTACTGACTGCTGTGGGACTGTGTTACAGCAAGGGACTTTCTACTGACTATTGTAGGTCTGTGATACAGTGAAGGATGGTGCACCCGCTACTGTGGGACTGTGTTACAATGAGGGCCCGTGTACTGACTGCTGTGGACTGTGTTACAGTGAATGAATGTGTACTGACTACTATGGGATTGTGTTACAATGAGGGACTGTGCACTGACTGCTGTGGGACTGTGTTACAGTGAGGGACTATGTACTGATTCAATGTTTTTAAGATAAAGGTAGATAGTTTTTTGAAGAATAAAGAGATTAAAGGTTATGGTGTTCGGGCCGGAAAGTGGAGCTGAGTCCACAAAAGATCAGCCATGATCTCATTGAATGGCGGAGCAGGCTCGAGGGGCCAGATGGCCTACTCCTGCTCCTAGTTCTTATGATTGCTCTGGGCTGTGTTACGATGCCCGACTGTGTAGGGACTACTGTGGGACTGTTTTATAATGACAGACTGCTGTGGACTGTATTACCATGAGGACCTGTGTACTGACTGCTGAGGGACTGTGTTATAGTCAGGGTTTGTATACTGAATTCCATGGAACTGTGTTAATTTCTGGTGCTACGGGAGGGATGTTTACCTGCCTCATTGTGCTGTGTTTTTCAGGAACATGAAACTGAAATGTGAGATCTTCCCGGCTGCCACTGATAGCCGCTTCATTCGCGCTGTGAGTGTCTGAATCCTAACACGGGGCCTGTCCGAGTGCCTCACAACCTGACCAGAGAGGGGTGATGTTTTTGGGCATGTATCTGTTATGGATTATGCTTGCCGATGTTTGTCAAGGTGGAGCAGTTTATGGGGCAGCTTTGTCGGGTTAGGGAAGGTGTTTAGTCAAGTATTTGTGGTTTTAGTGTGTTTGTGAGTGTGTGGTACATTTGGGATTATTGTTGGGATGAGGAAAATGTTTGGGGGTTGTTTTGGCTGGGTTTATCTTGCTGTTATGTCTGTGACCCACTCCTCTCTCCTTCCACAGATGGGTTACCCTGCTATCGGATTCTCACCCATGAACCAGACGCCTATTCTGCTCCACGATCATAATGAGTTCCTGAACGAGAGAGTCTTTTTGAACGGCATCGAGATCTACGCCAGCCTGATCCCCGCTCTCGCCACTGTTCCACCCCTGGAAGGGGAGACCTGAAACTGCAGGGCTCGGAAACTCATCCCTCACCCCCTCCTCTCTCCTCAAGATCCCCTGCACCACCCCTCTCCCCGACACCTCCCCCCAGGCCCTTCCCATCCACACCTCCCCTGACACCCCTCCTCCACAATTCCCACATATTCCTAAAACTCCATCCTTTCCCCTTCTTACGCATACTCACAATGCACACGCTGTCCTTCACACCCCCTGCCTCCCTCCCTCACTCCCCTCACAACCCCGTCTCCCCTCCCTCACTCTTTTCCCCTCCCTCACTCTTTCCCCCTCTCCCCTCACTCTTTCCCTCTCCCCTCACGCTTTCCCCTTCCCTCAAACTCCCTTCCCCTCCTCTCTCACTCCTTTCCCCCCCCTCACACCACTTTCCCCTCCCCCTCTCCTTTTTACCTGCCTCACACCTTTTCAACTCCCTCACACTTTTTCCCCTCCGCACCCCTTTCCCCCTCCCTCACACTCCTTTCCCCCTCCCTCACACTCCTTTCCCCCTCCCTCACACTCCTTTCCCCCTCCCTCACACTTCTTTCCCCCTCCCTCACACTCCTTTCCCCCTCCCTCACACACCGTTCCCCCTCCCTCCACCTGTCTCTCACAGCCCTGCCCTCACTTCCACCCCCTCCTTTCTGCTGTTTTGATTCTGCCAAATTTACCTCCTATATCGAATTAACTCAGGCTTTCAAGTCTCATCGGACTTTCCAAGATGAATGTGAATGGATATTCTATTGATTGTCTTAATCTTTTATGTTTTTTAATTGACTGGCCTTTACTCAGAGAATCAATCTAGGTTTTTAATATATTTTGCTCTATCCTGGAGACTCAGAATCAGTACAGTGCAGGAAGCGATTCGGCCCATCAAGTCTGCACTGACCCACTGAAAGAGAACCCTTTTCAAGCCTGTCCTCGTAACTCCACCTAACCTTTTTTGGACACTAAGGAGCAATTTATCATGGCCAGTCCACCTAACCTGCACACCTTTGGACTGTGGGAGGAAACCAGAGCAGCTCGGAGGAAACCCACGCCGACACGGGGAGAACATGCAGACTCCACGCAGACAGTCACCCGAGGTTGGAATTGAACCCGGGTGCCTGGAGCTGTGAGGAAACAGTGCTAACCACTGTGCTAGCCACTTGTAAAATAAGCAGTTCTTCCACATTCGCCTCACTTATTCCCACTGCCCTTTTTAAGTTTTTGCTGTCCTCAGACAAAATCCTTCGGTGCCTCACCCCAAGTCTTCCTGTGTGGGGAACTATTTGACTGTAGAGGCATCGCATCATTGTCTGTTCACTGTGGCTGTGCATAGCCAGAAACCATGGTGGTGCAGAGGCAATGTCCCTCTCCTTGTTACCGGCACAATGGTTTTCCAGGGTTCCAACCAGATTCCCTGACAGTGAGTTTTGAAATTCTGGTGTGACATTCTCACTGCAGACGGTCACTGTAATGATATTTCGACCTGTTCCTCCCTACCCCAAACATTATCAGATACTAGAGCCATTATTTTTGTCATTTAATTACGAATTCATTTCTGAATTTGAACCTCGGAGGTGATTTGTAAGGAGACCAGAGAATAGGGGGAGCAGGAACCCAGAAACTGGACTAGCCATATATATACAGTGGCTATCAGAGCAGGTCAGAGCTAGGGATCCTGCGACGACTAACTTACTTCCTGCATCCCCAAGTCAGGAGTGTGATGGAATACTCTCCACTTTCTTGGATGAGTGCAGCTCCAACGATACTCAAGAAGCTCAACACCATCCAGGACAAAGCAGCTCTACTTGATTGCTCCTCCTTCCACAAACATTCAAACCCTCCACCACCGACGAACAGTAGCAGCCTTGTGTACCATCTACAAGATGCACTGCAGTAACTCACCAAGGTTCCTCAGACAGCACCTTCCATCTCGAAAGACAAGGGCAGCAGATACATGGTAACACCTCCAACTGGACGTTCCCCTCAAAGTCACTCACCATCCTTTCTTGGAAATATATCGGCGTTCCTTCAATGTCATGGGGTCAAAATCCTGGAACTCCTTCCCCAACAGCACAGTGGGTGTACGTCCACCACATGGACTGCTACTCCTCTGGAACTTATACCTAGCACTGACCAACTACATGTACATCAAGGAGGCAGTTCACCACCACCTTCTCGAGGTCAAATACGGATGGATAATACATTCTGGCCTTGCCTGTAATGTCCAGATGCTGAGAAAGGTGGAGGAAAGATGGTGTTGAGGCAGCAGCATGATGCATGAGAGTAGACAAGGAGGGGGGGGGGGGGGGGGGGGTGGTGTGCAGTGTTCCTGGGATAGTTTGAATTTAAATATGATTTCAATATGATTTTGTTCTTCCAAAATAAAGCTTGATTGAAAGCAAGGGGCATCAGAACCTGAATTTCTGGCTGTCTGCTTTCTTTGTTTATCTCTCTTTCACTGCATATATATTCCAAAGTACACAAACGCCATTCAGCCCGACTATCCAGCTTAGCGCTTGTGCTGAGCCCGAGTCTGCTCCCACCCATCATAAACTCATCCTCTCAAGAATTAGCACCAATCTCAATTTTGAAAACATGAACATAGAACATACAGTGCAGAAGGAGGCCATTCGGCCCATCGAGTCGGCACCAACCCACTTAAGCCCTCGCTTCCACCCTATCCCCGTAACCCAATAACCCCTCCTAATCTTTTTGGTCACTGAGGGCAATTTAGCATGGCCAATCCACCTAACCTGCACGGGGAGAACGTGCAGACTCCGCACAGACAGTGACCTAGCAGGGAATTGAACCTGGGACCCTGGTGCTGTGAAGCCACAGTGCTATACCTTGTGCTACAGTGCTGCCCTTAATTAGTGGACAGGGAAATGCTTTTATGAACTTCCAGAAGGTATATTATAAAGTCTCTCATTAGATACTGTTAGCTAGAGTTAGAACATATTGGAGCTGAAGGCACGTTATTGACCTGGTTACAAAATTGGCTGAGTGAAGAGTCAGAGAGTAGGAATAATGGGCCGATACTCTAATTGGCAGTATCTGATTGTGGAGTCTCTCAGGAATCTATATTGGAGCCTTAACTATTCACTGTATTTAATAATGATTTAGATCAGCTTTGTCCAAAGTACGGCTTCAATTAATGATTCTTCATGGAGCTCTAATCACAGGCTATTTCTCTACCGCGTTTGCTTCTGATAGACTCCTAAGAGCTCATGAGACATTGGTCTGTGTGCTGAGGGCTGCCAGGCTGAGAGAAGCAATGCAACAGCAGGGCTAGGGCCCACGTTGGGCCTGAGAAGGGAAAGATTACAAGGGTCCCGGATGTTGTGTTCGGTCCCTTGGACTTTATGAAGTAACTCAACAAACACTTCGATATGTCCAAATCACTTTGATACTGTGTCTCATGGTACGATGCCAATCTGATACAGAGCACGTTATCATGGAGTCTTGCTACTCCTCTGGAACTTACACCTAGCACTGTCCAATTCTATGTACGTCTTATTACCCTCTCCTTCTTCTGAAGATGCCTCTCTTTAGAGCCAGGTCACATGACCTTGGTCTGGCGACTGCATGGGGTGTCTGTATTGCTACCTGCTGTTTGGAGGCCGTGCACCATCCAACTATGATGCAGCCCATAGGTATATCACCACATCCCCATCCTCGCAATATACGAACAGAGCACTGTTTCCTCAAATGTCCAGCACGGCTGCCCCGATGCAGACTCTGCTAAAGGCTGGACATCTCTGTGGGCCATGTCGAGTGCCACACTTCTGGCCCAAAATGGAGGAGGGCTTGTTGTCCGAAATAGCCGCCCGCATCGAGACCACGTTTCTTTTGCTGTATGCTATTAGTGCGCTCAAGATGGCCTCCTGCACTGAGACCACATTTTTTATGACGTGCATCACAGCGTTAATGGCGCTGTCTTCTTCTTCCATGTTGGCATCTCCACCTCGTGGCCGAAGGTTGGAGTGGACGATGGCTGCAGCGGACGTTGTGGCTGGGGATCCGTGGAATCTGGGTGACGGTGGCAGGCATTGGCAATTCTTGGAGGCGGCTGCGGATGTGGTCCACGTAGCGGTTAGATTCCCGGCCCAATCCCCGGACAGAGTAAGGTACTGCCCCGTGTGCCATAACATGATCACCGGAATTCCGAACGTATATGGCGTCTCTAGGACTGAACTACAGAGCAGTCTCTGACGTTCCGCTCTTGATCCTGCTGGACCTTCAGCCCAGCGTCCGGAATAACCAAACGTAACCACATGAGACGCTGACCCAGCCGGTGCCACCTCTGTAATCGCACGTCGTGTGGTCCTGTAACTAAACAGAAAACAGTCCAATCGGGCTTCCCAGCTTCTGTTGGTCAGCTTCTTCATCTCCCTCTTACATATTTGGCCCACTTACCCACTTACCACAGTCCGACTGAGGCTGGGTAATACGGGCCGGTCCTGTTCATGGCCACAAATGCCTCGAACTCCGCACTAGTGAAAGTAGCTCTGTTGTCAGAGACCATTATCCCCGGGATGCCATTCCTGCGCTGAAGGTGTAGCACAGGAAGTCCACAGTCGCCCTTGCGTTCATTGTCTGCATCCTGTGGACCCTGGGCCACTTTGGGTGTGTGTCTAAAATGATCAGGAACATTGATCCTGAAAAGAACCAGTGAAGTCTCTGTGAAAGCACAACCATGGTCGGCCTAGCCATCCCCAAGGGTGCAACAGTGCTACTGGTGGAGCTTTCTGGTTCTCCTGGCATAGCCTGTAACTTTGGACCAGCTTCAATGTATCCATGTCGATGCACGGCCATCAGATGTAATTGCGGGCGAGCATCTTCACCTTGGACACCCCCCGGTTTTTAGTTAGGTCCTGTAGTAAGGTGGCTCGCTCGCATTCCGGGACGACCAAAGGAGGACGTCGTCTTCCACAAATTGTCAGGTAACGCCCTGTGTTGGGCCCCGTTACAGCACCGAGTGGCAGACCCTGGACAACTGTGGGTCTGTCTGGGTTCAATCCTTTATTCGGGCCACCATCAACGACAATGAGTCCATATAGTGGAGCACTGCCACCACCTCATCCATGAAGGGGGGTGTCAGCAGCCTTGGGGACAGGGGGAGGTGGCTTATCTCATCTGCATGCAAGATCTTTGCACCGGGGCAATGTTCCAAGCTATACTCATATGCCCCAGCAATGGTGCCAACGCTGTATCCTGGCAGACGCGACTGGAAGAATTGCTTGTCCTCTTTGAATAGGCCCAATTGGTCAATGTTGTTCGCAAAAGTGTACCCATAAATGTTTTGATGGAATTTACGGACTCCAAAGATGTCTGTGAACCGTTCCTTTTTCGATCTGCGCATAATTGCCCTCAGCTTCGGCGAGTTTGCGGGATGCAAATGTGATCGGTCATTCTTATCTATCGGCAACATGGAGGGCATGCACCTCGCCCACTCCATAAGGGGACACGTCGCATATCAACAGCAGCGGCTTGGCGGGGTCGAAGTGCGTTAGTAGTTTCGAGGATGCCAGCTGCCCTTTTACCGCGTCTAATACCCGCTGCTGAGACTGTGTCCAGTCCCACAGTTGACTTTAGCAAGAGGTGGAGGGGACTGAGGAGGGTTGCCAGGTTCGGGATGCATTTCCCGTAATAATTCACTAATCCTTGTCCTCCTAAGGATGTAACCCATTTTGGTCCACTCGGTGCCCCGAATAAGTGACCTCGGGGGGCATAAAAACACATTTTCCAGCTGGACGCAGATGCCCACCATCTCGAAATGCCGGAGAACCTCGGCCAGGTTCGGCAGATGTTCCTGGTCGGACGTCCCGGTGATGAGTAGACAGCCACTCTGTGTAACCCCCCAGGATGTTCCCCATCACACGCTGGAAAATAACGCATGTGGATGAGACCCCAAATGGCTCCCAGGGATATCTGTATAAACCCCTGTGGGTGTTCATGGTGACAAACTGGCGGGAGTCCGGGTCCAGTATTAACTGTAGATATGCTCGACTCATGTCCAGTTTCGTGAACATTCGTCCTCTGCTCAGCTGTGCATAGAGCTCCTCGAAAGGGCAGGCTGTTAGTGCAGGAATCCCCTGTGGCTGCCCCCTTCTCTAACAGGTATATTGTTTTGGATGCTGTTGGGGGGATAGCCCATTGGGGAAAACAACAGCCGCCAGAACAGCGGCACCAGAACTGGCTCTGTTGCTCAGCAGTGGAGGGCAAAATGCAGGAGAGCGATAGTTATAAGGGAGTCTATAGTAAGGGGCAAAGATAGGGGCTTCTGTGGGCGTGAGGAGACTCCAGGATGGTATGTTGCCTCCCTGGTGCCAGGGTCAAGGATATCTTTGAACGAACACAGGATATCCTGAAGGGGCAGGGTGAACAGCCAGATGTCGTAGTGCACTTAGCTACTAAGGCAGGAAGAGTGATGCGGTCCTGCAGAAGGAGTACAGAGAATTAAGCAGTAAGCTAAAAAGCAGGACCTCTAGGGTTGTAATCTCAGGATTACACCCTGTGCCATGTGCCAGTGAGGCTAGAAATAGGAGGATAGTGCAGCTAAACACATGGCTAAACTGGTGGTGTAGGAGGGAGGGCTTCAGATTTTTGTACCATTGGGATCTCTTCTGGGGCAGGTGGGACCTGTACAAGAAGGAAGGGTTTCATCTAAACTGAAGGGGCACCAATATCGTGGCTGGGGGGTTTGCTAATGCCACTCGGGAGGATTTAAAGTACTAGGCGGGGGGCCCAGAGTTTAGAAGGTGTAATAATTGAAGGGGAAATAGAGAACCAAAATAAAAGAAAAACATCGCCCTCAGGCAGAGCACAAAAGGTGACAAGTGTGAAAAGGGAGGTGGTCAATGCATAATTGAGGGTGTTGTACCTAAACGCGGCAGTATATGTAAAATGAGCTTGTTGCGCACATTGAAATTAGCCGGTACGATGTGGGCATCACAGAGACGTAGATGCAAGGGGATCAGTGCTGGGATCTAAATATCCAAGGATATGTGTCCTATCGAAAGGATAGGCAGATGGGAAAAGGGGGCGGGGTTGCATTGTTAGTAAGGAATTAAGTTAAATCGATAGCAAGAAGTGATAGAGGATCAGAAGGCCTAGAATCTCTGTGGGTAGAGTTGAGGAATCGCAAAGGTCAAAAGACCCTGATGGGAGTTATGTACAGGCCCCCTAGCAGTAGTCAGGATATGGGGCAGAAAATAAATCAGGAGATAGTAAAGGCATGTAAAAAAAGCAATATTACAATAATCATGGAAGACTTCAAAATGCAGGTGGACTGGAAAATCAGGTTGGTAATGGATCCCAAGAAAAGGAATTTGTGGAATGTCTAAGATGTTTTTTTGGAGCAGCTTGTGACAGAGTCTACTAGGGGACAGGCAATTCTGGATTTGGTGATGTGTAATGAGGCAGACTTGATTAGGGAACTTAAGGTGAAGGAACCCTTATGGAGCAGTGACCACAATATGACAGAATTTACCCTGCAGTTTGAGAGGGAGAAGCTGGAATCAGATGTAAGGTATTGCAATTAAATAAGGGTAACTACAAAGACATGAGGGAGGAGCTAACCAGAGTTGATTGGAAAAGGAGCCGAGCAGGGAAGACAGTGGAACACCAATGGGAGGAGTTTTTGGAGTTATTTAGGAGGCACAACAGAAATTCATCCCAAGGAAGAGGAAACATGCTAAGGGATCCATGACTGATGAGGGAAGTCAAGGACAGCATAAAAGCTAAAGAAAAAGCATACAAAGTGGCGAGGATTAGTGGGCAGCCAGAGGATTGGGAAACCTTTAAAGGCGAGCAGAGGACAACTAAAAAGCAATAAGGGGGGAGAAATTAGTGCAAGCTAGCTCGTGATATAAAGGAAGACAGAAGTGTTTTTTCAATATATAAAAGGCAAGAGAGAGGCAAAAATAGACATTGGACCACTGGAAAATGTGGCTGGAGAAGTAATAATAGAAAACAAAGAAATGGCAGAGGAACTGAATAGTTACTTGAAAATGAAATGAAAATCCCTTATTGTCACAAGTAGGCTTCAAATGAAGTTAGTGAAAAGCCCCTAGTCGCCACATTCCGGCACCTGTTTGGGAAGGCTGTTACTTTATATCAGTCTTCACGGTGGAAGCCATTAGTCTGATGCCAGAGCTCCAGGAGAACCAGGGGGCATAGGTGAGTGCAGTGACCATGACTGAGTAGAAGGTTCTGGGGAAACTGAAAGGTCTGAAGGCAGTTAAATCACCTGGACCAGATGGAGTACACCCAAGGGTTCTAGAAGAGATAGCTCAGGAGATTATGGAGGCATTGGTAGTGATCTTTCAGGAATCACTGGAGGCAGGAAAGGTCCTAGAGGACTGGAAAGTGGCTAATGTAAACCGCTGTTTAAGAAGGGAGGGAGACAGAAGACCGGAAATTATAGGCCGGTTAGCCTGACTTCGGTCATTGGAAAGATTTTAGGGTCCATTATTAAAGATGGAGATTGTGGAGTACTTGGCAGTGCATGATCAAATAGGACTGAGTCAGCACGGCTTCGTCAAGGGGAGGTCAGGTCTGGCAAATCTGTTAAGAGTTCTTTGAGGAAGTAACAAGGAAATTAGACAAAGGAGAACCAGTGGATGTGATTTATTTAGATTTCCAGAAGGCCTTTGACAAGGTGCCGCATAGGAGACTGTTAACTAAATTAAGAGCCCCTGGTGTTAAGGGTAAGATCCTCTCATGGATAGAGGATTGGCTAACTGGCAGAAGGCAGCGAGTAGGGATAAAGGGGTCTTTTTCAGGATGGCAGCTGGTGACTAGTGGTGCGTCTCAAGAAACTGTGCTGGGACCACAACTTTTCACAATATATATTAATGGTCTGGAAGAAGGAACTGAAGGCACTGTTGCTAAGTTTGCAGATGATACATTGATCTGTAGAGGGACAGGTAGTATTGAAGAAGCAGGTGGGCTGCAGAAGGACTTGGACAGGCTAGGAGAGTGGGCAAAGAAGTGGCAGATGGAATAAAATGTGGAAAAGTGTGAGGTTATGCACTTTGGAAGTGGAAATGGAGGCATAGACTATTTTCTAAATGGGGAGATGCTTCGGAAATCAGAAGCACAAAGGGACTTGGCAGTCCTTGTTCATGATTCACTTAAGGTTAACATGCAGGTTCAGTCGGCAGTTAGGAAGGCAAATGCAATGTTAGCATTCATGTCAAGAGGGCTAGAATATAAGATGAGGGATGTACTTCTGAGGCTATATAGGGCACTGGTCAGACCCCATTCGGAGTATTGTGAGCAGTTTTGGGCCACGTATCTAAGGAAGGATGTGCTGGCCTTGGAGAGGGTCCAGAGGAGGTTCACAAGAATGATCCCTGGAATGAAGAGCTTGTCGTATGAGGAACGGTTGCAGACTCTGGGGCTGTACTCGTTGGAGTTTAGAAGGATGAGGGGGATCTTATTGAAACTTACAGGATACTGCGAGGCCTGGATAGAGTGGACGTGGAGAGAACGTTTCCACTTGTAGGGAAGACTAGAATCAGAGGACACAATCTCAGACTAAAGGGACGATTCTTTAAAACAGAGATGAGGAGGCATTTCTTCAGCCTCCTCCTCAGTGGTGAATCTGTGGAACTTTGCCAAATCACTGAATGTCTTTAAGACAGAGATAGATAGGTTTTAGATCAATAAGGCGATCAGGGGTGATGGGGAGAAGGCAGGAGAATGGGGATGAGAAAAATATCACCCATGATTGAATGGTGGAGCAGACTCGGTGGGCCGAGTGGCCTAATTCTGCTCCTATGTCTTATGATCTTATGCGGGGAACTGGTCCAAATGGGAAACACGGTTCAACGTCATCTTAGAATCCCCACAGAGAATTAGGGAACCGTCTGGTTTGAGGACTGGCATAGCAAGGGCGGCCCAATTGATAAATTATATGGGACAGATGATAGATAGATAGATAGAGAAATACAGCACAGAACAGGCCCTTCGGCCCACGATGTTGCGCCGAACTTTTGTCCTAGGTTAATCATAGAATTTTGGACAATTTGTCATGGCCAATCCACCCAACCTGCACATCTTTGGACTGTGGGAGGAAACCGGAGTACCCGGAGGAAACCCACGCAGTCACGGGGAGGATGTGCAGACTCCACACAGACAGTGACCCAAGTCGAAATCGAACTTGGGACCCTGGAGCTGTGAAGCAATTGTGCTATCCACAATGCTACCGTGCTACCCTTAAGAAGTTAACCTACACTCCCTTATTCTACCCTAATCCAAGTACCTATCCAATAGCCGTTTGAAGGTCCATAAATTTTCCAACTCAACTACTACCACAGGCAGTGCATTCCATGCCCCCACTACTCTCTGGGTAAAGAACCTACCTCTGACATCCCCTCTATATCTTCCACCATTTATCTTAAATTTATGTCCCCTTGTAATGGTGTGTTCCACCCGGGGAAAAAGTCTCTGACTATCTACTCTATCTATTCCCCTGATCATCTTATAAACCTCTATCAAGTCGCCCCTCATCCTTCTCCGTTCCAATGAGAAAAGGCCCAGCACCCTCAATCTTTCCTCGTATGACCTACTCTCCATTCCAGGCAACATCCTGGTAAATCTCCTCTGCACCTTTTCCAAAGCTTCCACATCCTTCCTAAAATGAGGTGACCAGAACTGCACACAGTACTCCAAATGTGGCCTGACCAAGGTTTTGTACAGCTGCATCATCACCTCACGGCTCTTAAATTCAATCCCTCTGCTAATGAACGCTAGCACACCATAGGCCTTCTTCACAGCTCTATCCACTTGAGTGGCAACTTTCAAAGAACAATGAACATAGACCCCAAGATCTCTCTGCTCCTCCACATTGCCAAGAACCCTACCATTAACCCTGTATTCCGCATTCAGATTTGTCCTTCCAAAATGGACAACCTCACACTTGTCAGGGTTAAACTCCATCTGCCACTTCTCAGCCCAGCTCTGCATTCTATCTATGTCTCTTTGAAGCCGACAACAGCCCTCCTCACTATCCACAACTCCGCCAATCTTCGTATCATCTGCAAATTTACTGACCCACCCTTCAACTCCCTCATCCAAGTCGTTAATGAAAATCACAAACAGCAGAGGACCCAGAACTGATCCCTGCGGTACGCCACTGATAACTGGGCTCCAGGCTGAATATTTGCCATCCACCACAACTCTCTGTCTTCTATCGGTTAGCCAGTTTGTTATCCAACTGGCCAAATTTCCCACTATCCCATGCCTCCTTACTTTCTGCATAAGCCTACCATGGGGAACCTTACCAAATGCCTTACTAAAATCCATGTACACTACATCCACTGCTTTACCTTCATCCACATGCTTGGTCACCTCCTCAAAGAATTCAATAAGACTTGTAAGGCAAGACCTACCCCTCACAAATCCGTGCTGACTATCCCTAATCAAGCAATGCCTTTCCAGATGCTCAGAAATCCTATCCCTCAGTACCCTTTCCATTACTTTGCCTACCACCGAAGTAAGACTAACTGGCCTGTAATTCCCAGGGTGATCCCTAAATGTTTGAGCTGGTCCAATTCCGAATCAACTTCTGGCAGTTAAGGAGAGTCGATGTGTTCAGGCTGATGCGGTTGCCCTCAAATATGTGGCGGCTGTTCACAGACGCAGCTGTTCCAGTATCCAGCTCCATATTGGGGGGTGCTCACTTACCAAAAGGGACACTCGAATTGCGGTGACTCGAGGTGTCGTAACACAGTGGAGTTGTTGGTAAGAGTCCTCGTACGCCCGTCACGAGGGAAGCAGAACCGTCTGGGGTGGGCGGCAGGTGGGCTGTTCATCATGTGGCCCACTGGACCTTGGCTGGATGTCTGTCTGCGGACCCTGGTTCTGTGGATTCGATCTTGCGCTCCACCGTTGCTGCAGTGGCGGCTGCCGCCTTTTGGGTGGGCATCCCACTACCGGGTCTCCCAGTCCTCCGGCTGGGATGGATCTTGGCGCCTTCTTCTGGAGTGTCCCAGATTCAATACCGCCATTCCCTACAGCTCTTGGACTCCCAGCTCTGTGCTCTGGCGGGAGGCAGCAATCTCAATTGCCCGCTGCAAAGTTCAGCTGGGTTTCGGTCAACAACTTTGTATGTGTGGCAGAATCCCGGAACCCGCAGATAAAATGGTCGCAAAGTGATTTGCTCTAAGGCCCAAACTCGCAAGTCTCAGCCAGCTTCCTTAAATGATTCGTCTTGGGCTTTGGCGGCCGTGTGGAAGTGGAATCGGGAAATGATGAGCTGCGGTTTTAGATTTAAATGGTTTCTACCAAGGCTACCAAAGCTGCAAAAGACCGGGAGTCGGGCGCATCGGGGTGTGCCAAGCTTTTGATGAGTGCATACGTTGGCCCACCAACCGCTGTTAGTTGGGTTATGGTCTGCCGCTCATGTCCAATTATGGTGCTGGTCCAAAAATAAATTTGCATACGCTCTATAATTTAGCCCAATCATCGTTACTCACATTGTTGGCCTCCAGCTTTCTGATATCAGGCATTTTGGTCGGTTTAGGTAAGGCGTCTTGGGGCCCAGATGAAGTTGTCCGGTTGTGGAATACGCGGTGCCGGCGAAAACTCAACTTTAGTCTCATCGCCAGTGTAGAATCCAATGGGCGAGGAACACTCATAGGACACATGATAGGATACAAAGAAAGACATTTATTAAGATATTCCCACGCCCTGAAGGCTTACCCTCCCCAGCCTGCACCCAGGCCAGGGTTTTTATACTGCGGAGCCTTACCTGTTAAGGGGGAAGCTCCGCCCTAATTACCGGGGGAGTTTGGAATGTTTGCCTCTCTACATCCTTTATACTATCACTGTCCAAGTCTATGTTTAGGTAACGTCTCCCATTATAACTATTCTCTAATGTTCCCATCAGTCTCTAATTTCCCTGCAGATTTGCTCCTCTGCATCTTTCTCACTAGTTGGTGATCTATAAATTGCACCGAGCAATGTGATTGCCCCCGTTTTGTTCCTTAGTGCTGGCCAAATTGATTCTGTCCTTGAACCACCAATATCTCCACCCATCCACCTTTCTTTCCTTCCCTATCTTTCCTGAACATCCTGAACCCTGGAATATTTATCACCCAGTCCTGCCCTTCCTTGAGCCAAGTCTCTGTTATCACCACTGTTAAACTTATATTCCTCAATGACTAGCTGTATTCCAAAACATCCAGATATGAACCAGGTATTTAGAGCAGCACGGTAGCACTCGTGGCTGGCACTGTGGCTTCACAGCACCAGGGTCCCAGGTTCGATTCCCTGCTGGGTCACTGTTCTCCCCGTGGCTGCGTGGGTTTCCCCCGGATGCTCCGATTTCCTCCCACAGTCCAAAGATGTGCTGGTTAGGTGGATTGGCCATGCTAAATTGCCTTTAGTGTCCAAAAAGGTTAGGAAGGGTTATTCGCTTATGGGGATAGGGTGGAAGTGAGGGCTTAAGTGGGTCGGTGCAGACTTGATGGGCTGAATAGCCTCCTTCTGCACTGTATGTTCTATTCCTGACAAGAAATTGATTGCACAGAACAATGCTGTATTGGGGTGGGGGGCCTGCAGTGTCAGGCACGCACTGCCATAACAGTAGCTCTGCAGGTTATTATAATCCCCACCAGATGGCACTTTTATTCAGCAAATCCACTGACAGGTAACTGAAACATTTATCTTTCTGACTCTCTAGCTCCCTCTTCTGTGTATGCATGTGTGCATCTTACATTGTCCCTGTCATGTGCTGAGGAGTCTCTGTAATTCCGTTTCTGTCTGTATCTCTCTGTGGGTGTGTATGGGCAGCAGGGTATCACAGTGGTTAGTACTGTTGCTTCACAGTGCCAGGGACCCGGGTTTGATTCCCAGCTTGGGTCACTGTCTGTGCGGTGTCTGCACGTTCTCCTCATGTCTGCGTGCGCTCAGCGTAAGTGAGTGTGCAGGATGTGAATGTGATCGGTCATTCTGTTCCATTGGCAATGCAGTGAGCGAGGACTGCACCTATCCCATTAGGGGACACGTAGGGGGTGGGTAGCATTGTGGATAGCCCAATCGCTTCACAGCTCCAGGGTCCCAGGTACGATTCCGGCTTGGGTCACTGTCTGTGCGGAGTCTGCACATCCTGCCCGTGTGTGCGTGGGTTTCCTCCGGGTGCTCCGGTTTCCTTCCACAGCCCAAAGATGTGCAGGTTAGGTGGATTGGCCATGATAAATTGCCCTTAGTGTCCAAAATTGCCCTTAGTGTTGGGTGGGGTTACTGGATTACGGGGATGGGGTGGAGGTGTTGACCTTGGGTAGGGTGCTCTTTCCAAGAGCCGTTGTAGACACGATGGGCCACATGGCCTCCTTCTGTAAAATCTATGAAAAAATATCAAAAGCAGCGGCTTGGCGGGGTCGAAGAGCATTAGTAGTTTTGAGGATGACGCGTTTTACCACGTGTAATGCCCGCTGTTGAGACCCTGTCCAGACCCATGGTTGACTCTTCTTTAGCAGGAGGTGGAGGGCACTGAGGAGGCTTGCCCGGGTCAGGATGAACTTCCTGTAATAATTCACTAATCCATGAAAAGAGCAAAGTTCTGTCTGGCTGCCAGAGACAGGGGCCTGTTTTATCACCCGCACCTTGTCCTTTAAAGATGTAACCCATTCTGGTCCACTCGGTGCCCCGAATAAGTGACCTCGGGGACATGAAAACATATTTTCCCAGCTGGAGGCAGGCACCCGCCTGCTCTAAATGTCGGAGGATTTCGGCCAGGTTCATCAGATATTCCTGGTCGGATGAGCTGGTGATAAGGACGTCGTCCAAGTAGATGGCCACCCTGTGCAACCCCCGCAGGATGTTCCCCACCATACGCTGGAAAATAACATATGAGGACGAGACCCCAAATGGCTATCGGGGATATTCGTATAAACCCGTGTGTGCTCACGGTGATGAACCGCCGGGAGTCCGGGGCCCAGTATTAACTGTAGATATGTGGGGCAGCATGGTGACACAGTGGTTAGCATTGCTGCCTACGGCGCTGAGGACCTGGGTTCGAATCCCGGCCCTGGGTCACTGTCCGTGAGGAGTTTGCACATTCTCCCTGTGTCTGCGTGGGTTTTGTCCCCACAACCCAAAGATGTGCAGGTTAGGTGGATTGGCCACGTTAAATTGCCCCTTAATTGGAAAAAATAACTGGGTACTCTAAATATATTTTTAAAAACTGTAGATATGTGTGACCCATGTCCAGTTTCGTGAACGTTCATTCTCCGCTCAGCTTTGCATAGAGGTCCTTGATGCGGGGACCGGTCCAAATGGGAAACGTGGTTCACCATCATCTTAGAGTCCCCACAGAGATGCACGGAACCATCTGGTTTGAGGACTGGCACGACAAGGCCAGCCCAATCGGTTGTATGGAACAGATGATCCCTAAAAATGAAATGAAATGAAAATCGCTTATTGTCACGAGTAGGCTTCAATGAAGTTACTGTGAAAAGCCCCTAGTCGCCACATTCCGGCGCCTGTCCAGGGAGGCTGGTACGGGAATCGAATCGTGCTGCTGGCCTGCTTGAAAAGCCAGCGATTTAGCCTGGTGAGCTAAACCAGCCCCTGGTTTGAGCTGTTTGAGCTGGTGTTTGAGCTGGTCCAAATGTGTGCTGGTTAAATGTTTGAGCTGGTCCAATTCAGAATCGACTTTTGGCGATCATGGAGAGTCAATGTGCGGAGGCCGGTACAGATGCCCTCAAATGTGATTCTGCAGATCACAGACACAGCTACTACAGTATCCAGCTCCATGTCGGTGGGGTGCCCACTTACCAAAAGGGACACTCGAATTGCTGTGACTCGGGGTGCCATAACACAGTGGAGTTTTTGATAAGAGTCCTCATACGACCTTCACGAGGGAAGCAGAACCGCCTGGAATGGCGGCAGGTGGGCTGTTCATCACGTGGCCCACTGGGCCTTGGGTCTGTCTGCGGACCTTGGCTCAGAATGTGTGGCTCCCCCACTCTATTTTAAAATTCACTGTACAGGATGTGGGTATTCATTGACTAGGCCAGATTTTATTGCCCATCCCTAACTGCCCTTGAGAAGCTGCCTTCTTGAACCGCTGCAGTTCATGTGGTGCAGGTACATCCACTGTGCTGCTAGGGAGGTAGATCCAGGATTTTGACCCAGCGACAACGAAGGAATGGTGATATATTTCCAGGTCAGGACCGGTCTAGTGATTGCAGGTCTGCCAGTGTACAGGGACGTATCCTTGGTCACCAGTCATGGTATTGTTAAAATAATGACTAAGACACTACTTACACCAGGAGAAGACCATCTAACTGCATACATAGAAAATAGAAGCAGGAGGAAGGTATTTGGTCCTCAGTGTCTGCTCCACCATTCATTATGATCATGGCTGATTCACCACCCTTCCCCCCCAAATCCTTCTACCCCCAAGAGCTATATCTAATTCCTTCTTCAAATCACACAATCTTTGGCCTCAACTACTTTCTGTGGTAGTGAATTCCACAGATTCACAACTCTCTGGGTGAAGTAATTTCTCCTCGCCTCAATCCTAAAAGGTTTACCTCTTATCCTCAAACTATGACCCCTAGTCCTGGACTCCCCACCATCAGGAACATTCTTTCTGAATCTACCCTGTCTAATCCTGTTAGAATTTTATACGTTTCTATGAGATTCCGTCTTACTCTTCTAAACTCCAATAATATAAACCGAACCGACTTAGTCTCTCCTCATATGACAGCCCCGCCACCCAGGAATCAGCCTGATTCGCTGCACCCCCTCTATAGCAAGAATAAGGACCTCTAAATGACACATAATATTCCAGGTGTGGCCTTTCCTATGAAATTGCAGTAAAACATCCCTATTCCTACACTCAAATCCTCTCGCTATGAAGGCCAACATGTCAGTTGCCTTCCTTACTATCTGCTGTACTTGGTGTCCTCGTGCACCAGTCGCTGAAAGTAAGTACCTGTGTACTTACTTTCAGCGACTGGTGCACGAGGACACCAAGGTCTCGCCGAGTATCCACCTCTCTCAATTTACACCCATTCAAATAATAATCTGCCTTCCTATTTTTTCTTTTGAAGTGGATAATCTCAGTTATTCACATTACATTGCATCTGTCATGTATAAACCCACTCACTTAGCCTGTCCAAATCCCACTGAAGCATCTCTGCATACAACACAGGTCAGTATTAAGGAAAATCCCAAGGCTTTTTACACGTACATAAAAAGCAAGAGGGTAGCCAGGGAAAGGGTTAGCCTACTGAAGGATAGGCAAAGGAATCTATGTGTGGAGCCAGAGGAAATGGGCGAGGTACTAAATGAATACTTTGCATCAGTATTCACCAAAGAGAAGGAATTGGTGGATGTTGAGTCTGGAGAAGCATGTGTAGATAGCCTGGGTCACATTGAGATCCAAAAAGACGAGGTGTTGGGCGTCTTGAAAAATATTACGGTAGATAAGTCCCCAGGGCCTGATGGGATCTACCCCAGAATACTAAAGGAGGCTAGAGAGGAAATTGCTGAGGCCTTGACAAAAATCTTCGGATCCTCACTGTCTTCAGGTGATGTCCCGGTGGACTGGAGAATAGCCAATGTTGTTCCTTTGTTTAAGAAGGATAATCCAGGGAACTACAGGCCGGTGAGCTTTACGTCAGTGGTAGGGAAATTATTGGAGAGAATTCTTCGAGACAGGATCTACTCCCATTTGGAAGCAAATGGACGTATTAGTGAGAGGCAGCATGGTTTTGTGTATGGGAGGTCGTGTGCTTTTCTAATTGGAGGGCTGTGACTATTGGTGTTCCGCAAGGATCAGTGCTGGAACCTTTGCTGTTCATAGTATATATAACTGATTTGGAGGAAAATGTAACTGGTCTGATTAGTAAGTTTGCAGACAACACAAAGGTTGGTGGAATTGCGGATAGAGATGAGGACTGCAGAGGATACAGCAGGATTTAGATCGTTTGGAGACTTGGGCGGAGAGATGGCAGATGGAGTTTAATCCAGACAAATGTGAGGTAATGCATTTCGGAAGGTCTAGTGCAGGTAGGGAATATACAGTGAATGGTAGAACCCTTAAGACTATTGATAGTCAGAGAGATCTTTGTGTACAGGTCCACAGGTCACTGAAAGGGGCAACACAGGTGGAGAAGGTAGTCAAGAAGGCATAAGGCATGCTTGCCTTCATTGGCCGGGGCATTGAGTATAAGAATTGGCAAGTCATGTTGCAGCTGTATAGAACTTTAGGTAGGCCACACTTGGGGGTATAGTGTTCAATTCTGGTCGCCACACTATCAGAAGGTTGTGGAGGCTTTAGAGAGGGTGCAGAAGAGATTTACCAGGATGTTGCCTGGTATGGAGGGCATTAGCTATGAGGAGCGGTTGAATAAACTCGATTTGTTCTCACTGGAACGACGGAGGTTGAGGGGCGACCTGATAGAGGTCTACAAAATTATGAGGGGCATAGACAGAGTGGATAGTAAGAGGCTTTTCCCCAGGGTAGAGGAGTCAATTACTAGGGGACATAGGTTTAAGGTGCGAGGGGCAAGGTATAGAGTAGATGTACAAGGCAAGTTTTTTTACACAGAGGGTAGTGGGTGCCTGGAACTCGCTGCCAGAGGAGGTGGTGGAAGCAGGGACGATAGTGACATTTAAGGGGCATCTTGACAAATACATGAATAGGATGGGAATAGAGGGATACGGACCCAGGAAGTGTAGAAGATTGTAGTTTAGTCGGGAGGATGATCGGCACGGGCTTGGAGGGCCGAAGGGCCTGTTCCAGTGCTGTACTTTTCTTTGTTCTTTATCATTAGCCAAGAAGCTGCATGGCACAGTTTGCAGTGTGTTAGTGTCCTTCCTGTTTATTCCCTTATTTCCCCCTTTTTCTATTTTGCCGTTATAATTTTTGACACATGGGTGATTAATGGACATGTGTCTTTAAGGTAAGCAGCAGAGAGAATGAGGAATTCATAAATTACAGGAGGGAACACTCTTCTCGTCTCTGCTAGTTTCAACAGGAGCTTCAGGCTTTTCAGCACCAGAGAGAGAAATGGGATGGGACTCAGTTTGATTGAGTGGCTGGTGGCCAATGAATTGAGCAAAAGGCCGTATTCTGCCCAGTAACAGGTGATGATTGGATCCTATCCCAGCGGATGATTCTCAGAGACCTGAGGGAGCAGTTGAGTCCTGGACACAAAGACAAGGACCTGCTTTCTTTCCCTCTTCAGAAAGGCTGTGAGTGCTGTGTTCCTGAAGCTGCAGAGAACCTGAATGAATGAATCCACAGGGGAACCATTACAGGCTGCAGACAAAGAGAAGAGCCTGCTCTCTCTCTCCAGAAAGGCTGTGCATGCTGTAGTTCTGAAACTACCAATATCGTTTTTAAATTTAACTGTTGAACAATCGCTTCAGTTATCTCCACCTTCCTAGCCCTGGCTTGCACCTGTATTTTTAATTCCCCTGCTAATTCAACTAGCTCGTCTTTTCAAAGCTCTTTTAAATAAACCATAGACAAGTCATCCAACTGAAGAAAAATCTTATCGACTTCCAGAGCCATCCAGCTCTATCACTACAAACCTGGGGCGAGATTCTCCGCAAATGCGGAGAATCGTAAAGGCTGCCGTGGGACAGGCCGTGACCCACAGCAGCCTTCACGCCCACTTCCAGGGCCGATTCTCCCCCCCCGGGCGGGGCTAGGAGCGCGGCCCCGTGCGTCACGGCCTTGACGACGGTCGTCAAGGCCGCACGCCAAGCGTCACGCCAGCTGACATGGCCGATGGCGTCAGCCGCGCATGCGCAGGTTGGGCAACGCCAACCCGCGCATGCGCAGTTGCCATCTTTTCCCTCAGCTGCCCCGCAAGACATGGTGGCTTGATCTTGTGGGGCGGCGGAGGGAAAAGAGTGCGTCCGTTACGGACGCACGGCCCGCGATCGGTGCCCACCGATCGCGGGCATATGCCCCCCTTGGCACGGCCGTGGTACTACCGTGCCAATCGGGCCCCCAGATGCCCCAAACGGGCATCTGCCGCCCGTTTCACGACGGCAGCAAGCAGGTGCGTTTGCTGCCGTGTTGAAACAGGCGTGAAGGCCCGGCCGCTCGGCCCCGGAGAATCGTCGCTCGCCGTAAAAAACGGCGAGCGGCGATTCGTGGCGTGTGTCGGGCGTGGGGGGGGGGGGGGGGGCGGGGAGAGAATAGCGGGAGGCCGTGAAAAATGTCGGGAGGCCCTCCCACTATTCTCCCACCCAGCGTGGAGGGCGGAGAATCGCGCCTCTGGTGTTTCTGTTTTGATTTAATTTATACTGTGACCCAAACTTTGCGTCTACTGTTCCAAAGATCCCTGACCCAAGCCCCTAATTATGTTACCACACCCTGGGCTAGTGTTGGGTCAATTCCAGCCTCCCTTGACCTGGAGTTACAACACAATTGAATTAACCAATAGTCCTTAGAAAAATACCCAAAGACTTTGGCCCTTGGCTACCCAATAATTACAATCACCAGGGGCGGCATTCTCCCCTACCCGGCATAACGGAGGGTGCCGGCGTAGGGGAGTAGCGCCAACCACTCAGGGGTCGGGCCTCCCCAAAGGTGGGGAATTCTCCCCCCCTTTGGGGCCCAGCCCTGCGCCGGAGCGGTTGGCACCAGAAGACTGGCGCAAAAAACCGGCACCCCAGGCAGCGGGGCTGGCCGAAAGGCTGGCCGCTGATGTCACTGCCGGCGCATGCGCGATGTGGGGTTCTCTTCCGCTTCCGCCATGGCGGACGCGGAAGGAGAAAGAGTGCCGCCAGGGCACTGGCCCGGAGTCTGAGCAGGGGGCCCCGATCGCGTGCCAGGCCACCGTTGGGGCACCCCCCCGGGGTTCGATTGCCCCCGCCCCCCCCCGGACCCCGGGGGCCCGCTCGCGCCACTGAACCCGCCGTTCCAGAGGTGGTTTAAACCTCGGCGGCGGGAGAGGCCTCCCAGTGGCGGGACTTCGGCCCATCCGGGCCGGAGAATCACCGCAGGGGCCTCTCCGATCGGAGTGGCAAGATTCCGCCGCCGCCACTTCCCGGGTGGCGGAGAAGCTCTGCCACGTCGGGGGCGGGATTTTAGGCGGCCCCAGGCCGGGGGTCGGAGAATTTCGCCCCAGGTTTGTAAATTTAAAAAAAAATGTAAATGAAAGGGAAAAAAAGAATCTTTGTTTCAAGTGGTGGTTTTTCGCACTTTACTCCTCTCCAAACTTTACTTTTAGAATGTAGAACATAGAACAATACAGCACAGTACAGACCCTTTGGCCCACAATCTTGTGCCGCCCATTTATCATTATCTAAGATCAATCTAACCTACACCCCTTCAATTTACTGCTGTCCATGTGCCTGCCCAAGAGTCGCTTAAATGTCCCTAATGACTCTGTCTCTACCACCTCTGCTGACAGTGCATTCCACGCACCCACCACTCTCTGTGTAAAGAACCTACCTCTAAAATTATGTCCCCTCGTGACAGCCATTTCCGCCCTGGGGAAAAGTCTCTGTCTATCCACTCTACCTATGCCTCTCATCACCTTGTACACCTCTATCGTCACCTCTCTTCCTTCTTCGCTCCAGTGAGAAAAGTCCTAGCTCCCTCAACCTTTCCTCATAAGGCCAGGCAGCATCCTAGTAAATCTCCTCTGCACCCTCTCCAAAGCATCCACATCCTTCCTATAATGAGGTGACCAGAACTGGACACAATATTCCAAGTGTGTCTAACCGGGATTTTATAAAGTTTCAGCAAACCCTCGTGGCTCTTAAACTCAATCCCCCTGTTAATGAAAGCCAACACACCATACAACTTCTTAACAACCCTATCAACCTGGGTGGCAACTTTGAGGGATCTATGTACGTGGTCTCCAAGATCCCTCTGTTCCTCCACACTTCCAAGAATCCTGCTTTTAACCCTGTATTCAGCATTCAAATTCGACCTTCCAAAATGAATCACTTCACATTTATCCAAGTTGAACTCCATCTGACACTTCTCAGCCCAGTTCTGCGTCCTGTCAATGTCGTGTTGTAATCTTAGTTCAAGGTTTTACTGTAGATTCATTCAGGTCTCTGTATTTTCAGAAATACAGCATTCACAGCCTTTCTGGAGAGATGATGGGGAGATGCCGGCGTTGGAGTGGGGTGAGCACAGTAAGAAGTCTTACAACACCAGGTTAAAGTCCAACATGCTTGTTTCAAACACTAGCTTTCGGAGCACTGCTCCTTCCCCAGGCATCTGTGGCCACTTTAAATGGCCTGGAAAAGTCCAGGGCAACCAGTTTGGCAACTAACATAGCCTTCAGTCTCTCAAGCTCTACTTAGTGTTCAGTGGACCACAGCTTTTTCGCTCGTTTCCCCAACATATCCAACATGCACTGTATTTCAGTCTGTAACTGAGCCAGTTTCCATGGTTTTGGATGAGACAGATGTGGCTTTATTTGTCAGAGTTTCTTATGTCCACAGTATGACTAGTTAATGGAGTATGCCCTGGTGTTTCCATACAACTCTGTCTATACTCTTTCATTATCTTTATTATTTCTTCTCTCTGTTCTTCTGATGATAGGTTTGCACCTTTGGTTTTGGAACTCCCTCTGATATCTTCAAACGTGCCTTGTTTTCACTCTTTACCAAAATCAAATACAACATCCTTTTGTCAGGTTTTTGACTGTCCAAATCAGAGAGGATACCCCTGGAATGAGTTTCTTCAGCATTTCTGTCTCTTTCTGTCTCTAGTGCAATGCGGCCAGTCTCTTCCAGTTCTCCAACGAATGTTTGTCCAAATTTCGAGAATCTTCTACAGCCAAACTACTTGTCAATGCTAAGGAAAATATTTGGTTTGTTTTTAGTCAATAAATACTCTGCAACCATTCAGCTTTACATTATCTCTTTTCCTTCACATGGTTACCTTCAGCAACAAGAGCAGCTGAGAGTTCAATCCTCAGATTTGATTGGCTGTATATGCACCATTCTTGTTACAGCTTTTACCTCCTCATTAGAGTCTTCGGAGCCACAGCCACATTTAATATTACAGACTGAAACAATTTTTGCTTTCCAGATTTCAACTATACTTATTTACTTTCAGACACAGGATGGCATGTTATTGGCTCCATGAACTTTCTGTTTTATTTGAACAGACGTGGTTGCAGAATCACTATTTGGTTCTTCATCCACCTTCCTCCTCATTTTCAAAAGGAATTGATCAACAATTATTTCATCTCCTTTGCAATTTGCTTCTTTTACCTTAAATTGTGTAATTATGTATTCAAACACTTTTGCTTTGCTGCAACATAAATAGTTTTTGATTCTTTAAGAATAAAACTTCAATTTAGAAAAAGGGGAGATTGTTGTGATGTGTGCCTAAGGGAGCATATCTTAAACTGCTGTCCACCACTATCCGCCATGAGTCGGCATGTGAGGTATAATCCCATGTACTCTGAAGACAGAACGGAGCAGCAGTCCTATAGGTCATGGGCTGGATTCTCCGTTTTCAGGACTACGCCCCCATGCCATTGTGAAAACTGTGGTCTCTTCCACCAGGAAAACTGGCGTCAAAAGGCCACAGATTCACTGTCTTGCAGGGGGCTAGCAGGCAGCAGTCGTGGAGCTCAAATAAACAACTCACATTATTGATTTACCAATCTTTGTTGTCTGATTAAACTTGAAACACTGGGGATTCTGGAAAACTGAAATAAAAACAGAAAATGCTGGAAAGTTGGACTCTTTTGACTCTGCAGTGGAAGACTGGGCCCAATATGTAGAGCAGATGAAGCACTTCTTTAGAGCAAACAATATAATTCTGGATGAAAAGCAACAGGTCATTCTGCTGACCGCGTGCAGCCTTTGCCATTATGCGCAGTCTCACTTTTCCAGCGGCACCGGACACGAAAACTTTCCAGGAATTGACGGACTTGGTAAAAGAGTACTATGACCCTAAGCCACCTCTGATCCTGTGAAGGTACTGGTTTGACTCAGCATTCCGAGAACTGGGGAGTCAGTTACAAACTTTTTAACAAGATTAAGGCGATTAGCAGAGGCTTGCGAATTTGGCCTGACGCTAAATGAGATGCTCCAAGACTGTTTGGTATGCGGAATAAACAATTTAGCAATACGGAAATGTCTGTTAGCAAAGGTCGAGCAAGGGCAGCACGGTGGCCTAGTGGTTAGCACAACCGCCTCACGGCGCTGAGGTCCCAGGTTCGATCCCGGCTCTGGGTCACTGTCTGTGTGGAGTTTGCACATTCTCCCCGTGTCTGCGTGGGTTTCGCCCCCACAACCCAAAAATGTGCAGAGTAGGTGGATTGGCCACGCTAAATTGCCCCTTAATTGGAAAAAATAATTGGGTAATCTAAATTTAAAAAAAAAGCAAAGGTCGAGCTGGATTGCAAATAAGCATTGCAGCTGGCTTTATTCTTAGAAAAATCGGCAAGCAGAGCGCATGGGTTACAGGGTACTCCGATGGAGGTAGACGCCCACACCAGTGAAACTGAGTTAAGGGACTATCACTGGGGGGTAAGCAACTGCATAGCCATCCTCAGGAACGACTTGGATACTAAGTTAACCAGGCCCACTCGCAGAAGCCCTCCCAAGCAAGGGAAAATTAGGTCCAGACAGACGGCAGCCCCTACAGCCTTTTGCCCGGCAAAATATTGTAGTTGTTGCCAGAGATCGGAGCCAGAAAGGAGAAATAGAAGCCCAAAACCATCATCTTGGAGAAGGTCACATAGGCCGGGGTACAGGAGAATGCATTCCCCAGAAGCCCCACCTACCTCCGACGAGGAACAACTAAATTGTGTAATGGTGATGAAATCAAAACCCATTAAATTATCCATAAGGTTGAAAGGATGTCCCACACTGATGGAAGTCGACACTGGAGCAGCTGTATCAGTGATAGGGGAAACAGTATTCAATAAAATTCACACTGGACTTCAACCCTTATTCCTAACCAGGACCTCGGCAAAACTGACATACACAGGAGAACCACTGAGTGTTGGGCACAACGCATGTAACAGTGGCTTATGGAGAGAAACTGGTTAGGCTGCCTTTCACGGTAGTGAAAGGTGTGGGGCCAAGCTTATTGGGAGGAAACTGGCTAAAAGAGATCCAGCTGGATTGGGTAAACATTTCCCAGCTGGAAAATGGCCGTCTGAGTGAACTCTTGTGCAAATACCCAGAGATTTTCTGAGAAGGGCTCGGAACAATAAAGGGAGCAAAGGCGACATTGCATGTAGATCCAGAGGCAGTCCCAAAATTCTACAAGACCCGACCAGTACCCTTCGCATTAAGGCAGAAAGTCGATATGGAAATAAAATGTTTAGAGCGTGAGGAAATAATACAACCGTCCAGTTTGCAGAGTGGGTGGCACCCGTGGTGCCTATCCTTAAGCTGGACGGCTCGGTCCGCCTTTGTGGAGATTTCAAACAAACGATTAATCGCTACTCACAACTGGACAAACATCCAATTCCCCGGGTTGAGGATTTGTCTGTAAAGCTGGTTGGAGGACTCCTATTCTCAAAGCTGGATATGAGCCACGTATATCTACAGCTGAAGAAGAAGCTGGATGAAGAGTTCCAAAAATTCTCAACGATAAACACCCTGAAGGGCCTTTTTCAGTAAACAGGATTACCCTTCGGGGTATCGTCAGCTTGTGCGATATTCCAGAGGACAATGGAGAATATATTGCAAGGGCTTTCACAAGTCGACATTTACCTGGAAGGCGTTCTCATTACAGGAAAAACAATTGCAAAACCTGGAGGAAGTCCTTCGGAGGTTTCAAGCAGCAGGTGTGCGCTTAAAGAGGGAGAAATGTGTTTCTCTAGCACCTCAAGTAACCTATCTGGGTACAAGGTTGACAAATCAGGGCTACACCCTTTGGAGGATTGGGTGAGGGCGATTAAAGATGCCCCGGCCCCCACCACAATACAGGAGTTAAGGTCTTTTTTAGGACTGGTGACATATTATGAAAAGTTCATACAGAACAGAGCTTCCATCTTGGACCCCCTACACCAATTACTAAAGGGTCAAGCCTGGGAGTGGTCCGCCCGCCAAGACAGGGCTTTCAACAAGATAAAAAAACAGCTTTCCTCAGAGAATGTCTTTGCACACTACGGCCCCAGGAAAGAGTTGGTGCTCACGTGCGATGCGTCTCCATATGGCGTTGGTGCAGTTTTGGCACACAGAGGACAAAATGGACAGGAACGATATATAGCGTTTGCTTCCAAGACGCTGGCAGCAGCAGAATGAAAGTACGCCCAAATCAAAAAGGAAGGACTGGCTGTGATCTTCGCGGTGAAGAAATTTCACCAGTAGTTGTACGGCCAGAAATTCACTATAATTACAGACCACAAGCCATTGCTGGGTTTGTTGAAAGAAGAGAAAGCAATACCACCAATAGCTTCGGCTCTACTACTACTACTGGCGTACCAGTATCAACTGGAGCATCGGCCAGGAACCCGAGTGGCAAACACCGATGCACTAAGCAGGCTGCCATTACCGGACGCCCCACCATTACCCAAACTAGAGGAAACGGTAATGACGTTACATTTCCTGGACATCCTTCCAGTGGCCGCACAGAACATTTGTTTATGGACCCAAAGGGACCCTGTTTTATCAAAAATAAAACACATGGTGCTAACTGAGGAGATGGAAAGATCGGTCCAGGCGGAATTCCACCCTTACTGAAGCAGAAGAGAGCAGATCACCGTGGAAGATGGAATCCTGCTATGGGGAGGCTCGAGTAATAGTTTCAAGTCAAGGCCGGGCCTGGACACAGACATAGCGGCATTGGTAGGTTGGTGCCAAGAATGCCAACAAGGGCAGAAGGTGCCACCGGCAGCCCCGCTGCACCCATGGGAATGGCCAGGTAGACCATGGTTGCGACTACATGTCGATTTTGAGGGCCATTTGTGGGTTCAATTTTTTTTATATTAGTAGACGCCCATTCCAAATGGCTGGATGTCTACAAAATGAACTCTGCAAATTCAACAACTACCATTGAAAAACTCCGCACCTCATTCGCAACACATGGTATCCCGGAGATGTTAGTTTCGGATAATGGATCGGTTTTCACCAGCCTGGACTTCACAAAATTTATGAAGTCGAGTGGCATTCGGCACATAAGGATGGCACCATACCACCCGGCATCAAATGGGTTGGCCAAGAGACCCGTCCAGACCTTAAAAGTCAGGTTGAAGAAACAGTCAGCAGCATCATTGGACACCAAATTGTCACGCTGGCTGTTTGACTACAGAACAACCCCACAACAGGAATAGCACCGGCGGAGCTACTCATGGGCAGACGACTCCGAACCCGGCTGCGTCTACTATTCCCAAAATTAGGTGGCTGAATAGAGCGACGCCAAGAGGCCCAATGCAGGGGCCACGACAACACTCGCCAAGAAAGGCAGTTCAACACGGGTGAAAATGTATGTCATAATATATACCAGTATATCATGGTGCAGACACACACTGATGGACACACACAGGGACCAATCAACATGTACAAACACCGCAGCCAATCACCAGTTAGAATACACACACTATAAAGGCAGAGGGCACCACGGTTCCCGCTCAAGGTTAGGACAAAGCTTAAGTCTCTAGTTTAAGTGAGCATAATTTAGACCCACAGTCATCGTGTGTTAGTTAGTCAGAAATAGTTAATAAAATTGAGTTGAACCTTCATCAGTGTTGGAAGTGTCTGTTCATCTCTCAAGTCTACACTAGCCAACACTTCATAGTACCAGGAGTTGAGGGATGCTCGCACTTCTGAGACCTACCTTTCAGTGATCTGCCTTTCACCAGTCTCGCGCCATTCTACAGAATGGACTCCGTTCGCCCGCCGCCGCATCTCCGCATTGCAAGGAATCGGCTTGAACTGGAAACTTTTCAAACAGTGTTTCCAGCTGTACCTCGAAGCCAGGGACCTGGAAGTTGCCTCACCTTCAATGAGGGGGAGGACAAATCGAAGTTCAAGACCATAATCCTGAAATTCGACAGGCACTGCGCGGTCGAGGTCAACGAGAGTTTCGAGAGATACATGTTTCGGCAGCGAATTCAGGGTAAGGACGAGCTTTTCCAGTCCTTTATTACCCACCTCCGCGTCCTTGCGCAGTCCTGCAACTACGGATCCACCTCTGACTCCATGCTCCGTGACCAGATTGTTTTTGGTGTTCAATCTGAGCCCCTGCGCCAGCAGCTACTAAAAGTAAAGCAGCTCACTCTCTCCACGGCCATTGAGACCTGTGTACTTCATGAACATGCCTCCATGCGCTACTCCTGCATGCAGGCCGCTGAAATGGCACGGCAAGCCCCTTACGAGGCAGAACGGGTCCAAATGATTAAACCTTTTCAGGCTCTGGATCTGAACGATGGCGGCCATTTTGCGCGCTTTTCGCAGAGTCTCGCGCTTACACGCAGCGAGCGTGCTGACGTCACCGACCATTTCGCGCAGGCGCGCGCTACGCTGGATCGCCCCGCGTGAACATCCCGATGCTCCGGCGTGCGGCAACTGCGGCTCCGCCCACTTAAAGCAGCAATGTCCCGCGAAGTCCCGACGCTGCCTGCCTGCCGGCAAGCGAGGCCACTACGCTGCAATGTGCAGATCTTCCCTGCCTGCTGTTTTTCGGAGGTCCACCCAGCCCCACAGAGACGTCAGGGCTATCCAGCCTTCCAAATCGGCGTCGTTACCACGAACAGGATGTCCCCCAAGCGTGGTACTGAACCAGTCAACATCCACAGCGTCAGCCAGGATGATGGGTGGTGAGCGGAGCGGTCGCAAAAAAAGGGGCTCCCGCAGGTCAACGAGGTCGAGGCTTTTTTTTCAGGGGGTCTCCGCAATGGGAGGAGGGGGGAAAAAATTCAAAGCCCCGCGAAACTGGTGGCAGGGGAACCGGGCCCTCGGCAGCGGAGCGATCCGGTGGCAGCAGCAGCTGCGGCAACAGAGCGCAGGCCATGATCGGAGCAGCAGCGGCCCGGACCGAAGCGGGGCCGAACCTGCGGAGAAGAGGGAACGGAGGAGCGACCAACGACCCAACCACCCCCACCAGGAGAGCGCAGGGTGCGACGAGTGGCGGCCGGGACCAAGCAGCGGGGACAGAGCAACGGGGACAGCAGCGGGGACCGACCCTCCCCCGCAGAACAGAAGTATTGCCGCATCAAAAAGAGCTGGACAGACAGGTGCCCTCTCCCCTGGGGCCAGGGGGGAGCTGGAACTGAAGGCAGCCTTTGCCGAGGCCCTGAGGGAGCATCACCAGGTAAACAAGGCAGAGGCGAAGGCAGACATAGAGGCCGCAGTGCAGGCAGCAGTGGGCCAGGGCAATAACAGGGGTGCAGCAGGCCCTGACCAGACTTGAGGAGAAATTGGATGCCCAAGGGGACAAACTGGAAGCCCAGGGGGCGACCATTAAGGAGCTGGAGAAAGCAGCGACTGACATGAACGACCGGGTCACGGCCCTGGAGAAGGAGGTGGCGAGACTGGGCACAACACAGGGGAGCCTGAAGGGCAGAGTAGACGACCAGGAAAACCGCTCAAGGAGGCAAAATGTTAGTATAGTGGGCCTGCCAGAGGGGATCGAGGGTAGAAACCCCACAGAATACGTGGCCGAGATGCTGGGCAACTTAGTGAGGAGGAAAACCTTTCCCAACCCACCAGAAATGGACAGAGCATATGGACAGCGCATGAAGCCCAAGGCAGGAGACCACCCGAGAGCAGTCATAGCTAAACTGCACCGGTACCAGGATAGGGAAACAATCCTGCACTGGGCCAGGAAAAATAGAGCCTGCAAATGGGAAGGACACGCCATTAGAATTTATGATGATATTGGGGCAGATCTTGCCAGGAGATGGGCAGAGTTCAATAGAGCGAAAGCAGCTCTTCACAGGAGCAACGTGCGTTTTGGTATGCTGTACCCAGCAAAACTCTGGGTCACATACCAAGAAAGAGAATACTTCTTTACAGCCCCCGCTGAGGCAAACAAGTTTGTCGAGGAACATAGGCTGGAAAACCACCAGCGAGGGTAGGGATGAGGGGCCCCTGGCAAGGGGCAACAACACGCCGACGGAGGGGTGGGGAGGGGTGAGGCAATGCCAGGCCCCCCTGCCCCCGCCACGGCAAGAGCACCCTAAACAAAGAGCAAACCACTGCCCGAGGGACCGCTCTAGGTGGGAGGCCAGGCCCCAGCACGAGGGAACGAGAGTAGTGGAGAAGGGAGAGCAAGCGAGAGGGGTGCAGGGTAGGATGGGGGAAGAGCGGGCAGAAAACCGCAGAGGCCAGGCAGGGGAGAAGCGAGACAGTAACTCCCGAGAGGGGGGCCACCATACTAGCCTGGCGCACGCAACAAAGCAGGGCCGCAGCGCGCCCCCAACAGGGGGGAAGGCGCCAGGCAGGGGATGGGAGGGACCAACCATCAGAGTCAGGAGAGCAAACAGGGACAGGAATAGGGGAAAGAGGGACAAAGGAGGGGTATATGGGGGAGGAGGGAAAAGGGAGAGACCGGGGGCGGCGGGTACACAGGGAGCGAGAGACCGGGGAGGGGGGATGCAGGGAAGGATGGACAAATGAGGCTAGAAAAGGAACAGGGCTACAAAGTACCACAACCAATGGCTCGAAACAAGGAACCGCTGCAAGCACCCACCCAGTACGGTCTGTGGGCGAAGGGGGCCCCCGGAGTGCAGGGGACTACCTGCATGGTGGACACACAGTGGGAGACCATGGCGGGTGCCTTCGGGACAAAGGGAAACCCCAGAGCGCAGGGACCCGACCGCATGGAGAGAGCAGCGACTGGTGCCATCCTGGACGGCCCCCTAACAAAGGGAAACCCCGGAGGGCAGGGACCCGACCGCATGGAGAGAGCAGTGACAGCGGCCATCCTGGACGGCCCCCTAACAAAGGGAAACCCCGGAACGCAGGGGCGCGTCCACCAGATAAGTATGGTTAATCCCACAGGAGCGAGGGGGCAGAAGCCCCCCAGGATAGTTTGTAGCCCTGTTCCTTTTCTAGCCTCATTTGTCCATCCTTCCCTGCATCCCCCCTCCCCGGGCTCTCGCTCCCTGTGTACCCGCCGCCCCCGGTCTCTCCCTTTTCCCTCCTCCCCCATATACCCCTCCTTTGTCCCTCTTTCCCCTGTCACCTGGAACATAAGAGGACTCAACGGCCCAGTGAAGAGATCCAGAGTCTGTGGTAAATGAGATTCACACGGTATTATAAGTTACCAATGTCACTCTGTTCCCATTGTATATATGTACCGATATTGTAAGTGCAGTTGCACTACCTGACCACCAGGGGGAGTAGCTCTGGGAGTACTCGAGAGTTTGTACTGGGCTCCCCCCTTGGCTCCGCCCAGAACTCCTCCCCCTGGAGCTGCTGTATAAAGATCCATGCCACAGAGCCAGCCGGCCAGTTCATCGAAAGTTCAACGGTGAACAGCTGGCTCTGTTGTAAGTATATTAAAACCGCTATTCTAATCCTACAAGAATTGATGGTTCCATCAATTTAATATACTTACGAAACAGTCAAAGTAAATCATGGAAGCAGCCCTCAAGCCCGGACGCCTAGAACTCGACCCACAGGATGCAGAGGCTAAAGACATTTTCTCCCACTGGCTGAGATGTTTTAAGGCCTACCTGGCAGAAGCCAGCACCGCTGAAACAACGGAGGAACAAAAGCTCAGCCTACTGCACGCGAGGGTAAGCCACAGAATCTCCACACAGCTAAATCCGGCCGGTTCTTACACCACAGCGCTGGCGATATTGGACAAAATGTACGTTAGGCCCATTAACGAGGTTTATGCACGCCACGTGTTTACGACTCGCTGTCAGCGGCGTACAGAAACGCTAGCCGAGTTTGTACATGAACTGAACAATCTCTCTAATGACTGTAATTATCAGGCCGTTACCGCGGCTGAACATAGGGAGCTTGCTGAGCGGGACGTTTTCGTGGTGGGCCTTAGATCGAACTATGTGCGCCAAAGACTGCTAGAAAAGGGGGCCCAGGACTTAGATACTACTGTGGAGGCTGCTACCACTATGGAAGTCTCCTTCCGCAGCCTCACCTCATTTCCTGCGGACCCCGCAACCTCATCGTGGGCCCCCGGCCAACAACTCCCCCAGGCCTGTGCCGCACGGCTACCGTGCTGCCAAAGCCAGTTACTCTGCGGCCCCAGCCAGTCACTCTGCTGCCCCAGCCAGCTACTCAGCTGCCCCAGCCTGCCATTTCTGTGGCCAAAGCCAGCACCCGCGGCAGCAATGCCCAGCCCGATCTGCGACCTGCAGAAGCTGTGGGAAGAAAGGCTACTATGCCAGAGTGTGCCTCGCGAAAAGGGCCCCAGTGTCTAACTCCCCAGTAGAGAGAACAAATCGCTCCCAACACCAGAGGGCCCGCGGGGCCCGAAACACTGCGGCCTACGCCCCGACTCCGCCCCCTCCCGCCACGTGCGATCCATGGGGGCTGTCATCTTGGCAAACCCCCACCATGCGGCCGGCCACGTGCGACTCATGGGGGCCGCCATCTTGGACGCCATCTTCCTCGCCACTCACCACGTGCGATCCACGGGCCCCATCTGCATCTCCATGCTCAGATAGCTCATCAGAAGACTACGACTTCCCCGGGCACTCATCACGTGGCCCGCAACTCAGCGCAGCGATCCTGCATCAAGCTCGCCAGAACGTACCGGCATCTACTCGACTGGACGCCCACTCGGAAGACTATGACTTCCCCGGGCACCCATCACGCGGCCCGCAACTCAACGCGGTCACCCTAGATCAATCCCGCCCCAAGCACCTACGAAGTTCGATGGCAGAGGTCCAGATCAACGGGGACAGCACGCCATGCCTCTTTGACTCCGGGAGCACCAAGAGCTTCATACACCCAGAGCTGGTAAGACGCTGTTCGCTTCCTATTTATCCTGTGAGCCAAACTATCGCCCTCGCTTCGGGTTCCCACTTAGTCCAAATCCAAGGACGCATCGTCGCTACGCTCACAATTCGAGGCGCTAGTTATTCAAAATTTAAACTTTATGTCCTGCCCGACCTCTGTGCGCCACCCTTATTAGGCCTGGATTTCCAGTGCAACCTCAAGAGCCTCACCCTCAGCTTCGGCGGGCCCCTGCCCCCACTCACTATCTGCAGCCTAGCCACGCTGCGCATCTCCCCCCCTCCTCTCTTCGCCAATCTCACTCCAGATTGCAAACCAGTAGCTACTCGCAGCAGGCGATACAGCCTACAGGATAGGGTCTTTATCCGATCGGAGGTCCGACGGCTGCTCAGTGAGGGGATCATAGAGGCCAGTAGTAGTCCCTGGAAAACTCAGGTGGTGGTCGTCAAGACCGGGGGAAAATTTTGCATGGTCGTCGACTATAGTCAGACCATAAATCGCTTTACGCTCCTAGACGCGTATCCCCTCCCCAGAAGAGCGCTCCCACGTCAGCCCAAGAGCCAAGATGCATGTATTTGCCGGAAGGGCTTCATGATGGGATTGGGAGGGAAGGCTGGGCGGGAAGTAGCCCTCAAGTGACCATTAATTGGCCTCAATTTGGGGCGGGTGGTAGGGTGAACCTGTTGAATTTTATAGGGGCCTCACGGTAGCATGGTGGTTAGCATCAATGCTTCACAGCTCCAGGGTCCCAGGTTCGATTCCCGGCTGGGTCACTGTCTGTGTGGAGTCTGCACGTCCTCCCCGTGTGTGCGTGGGTTTCCTCCGGGTGCTCCGGTTTCCTCCCACAGTCCAAAGATGTGCGGGTTAGGTGGATTGGCTATGCTAAAATTGCCCGTAGTGTAAGGTTAATGGGGGGATTGTTGGGTTACGGGTATACGGGTTACGTGGGTTTAAGTAGGGTGATCATTTCTCGGCACAACATCGAGGGCCGAAGGGCCTGTTCTGTGCTGTACTGTTCTATGTTCTATGTAATTGCAGACATGGTTAACCAGATCGCCCAATATTGGCTATTTTCCACGGTGGATCTGAAGTCTGCAAACCACCAGCTCCCAATCCGCCCGGAGGACCGCCACTACACGGCGTTCGAGGCCGATGGCACCTCTTCCATTTCCTCCGGGTCCCTTTCGGCGTCACTAACGGGGTTTCGGTGTTCCAACGAGCAATGGACCGAATGGTAGACCAGTACGGGCTGCGGGCCACGTTTCCGTATCTGGACAATGTTACCATCTGCGGCTATGACCAGCAGGACCACAACGCCAACCTCCAACGTTTTCTCCAAACGGCACAGAAATTAAACCTTAAACAAGGAGAATGCGTTTTCCGCACAGACTGGCCATCTTCGGCTACGTCGTGGAGAACGGAGTCCTGGGCCCAGACCCGGCCCCCTCTTAGAACTCCCCCTCCCTCATTGCCCCAAGGCCCTCAAACGGTGCTTGGGATTCTTTTCATACTACGCCCAGTGGGTCCCTCAATATGCGGACAAAGCCCGCCCACTCTTCAAGGCCACACGATTTCTCCTGTCAGCTGAGGCGCGCCAGGCCTTCAGCTGCATCAAGGAGGGCATCGCCAAAGCAGCCATGCGGGCAGTGGATGAATCCACTCCCTTTCAGGTTGAGAGCGACGCCTCAGAGGTAGCTGTAGCAGCCACTTTAAATCAGGCAGGGAGGCCCGTTGCATTTTTCTCCTGTACCCTATCCGCTTCAGAACTCCGACACTCCTCAGTCGAGAAGGAAGCACAAGCCATCGTGGAGGCTGTTCGTCACTGGAGGCACTACCTCGCAGGTAGGAGGTTCACCCTCATCACCGACCAACGATCGGTTGCCTTTATGTTTGACAACTCGCAAAGGGGCAAAATAAAAAATGATAAAATGCTTTGGTGGAGGATCGAACTCTCGACCTATAGTTACAATATTAAACATCGACCGGGGAAGCTCAACGAGCCCTCGGATGCCCTATCCCGCGGGACATGCGCCAGCGCGCAGATCAGCCGTCTGAAAGCCATCCACGATGACCTCTGCCATCCAGGGGTCACCCGGCTCGCCCACTACATCAGAGCCCGAAACCCGCCTTTCTCAAACGAGGAGGTAAAAGCGGTCCCAGGGACTGCCCGATCTGTGCAGAGTGCAAACTGCACTTCTATAGACCAGACAGGGCCCACCTGGTCAAGGCTTCTAGGCCCTTTGAACGCCTTGCGATCGATTTCAAAGGGCCACTCCCCTCCACTAACAAGAACATTTATTTCCTCAACATCATCGGCGAGTTCTCCCGATTCCCTTTTGCCATCCCGTGCCCCGACATGACCTCCCACACAGTCATTAGGGCCCTGCATTGTGCCTTCACCCTGTTTGGTTTCTCCAGCTACGTGCACAGCGACCGGGGTTCGTCCTTTATGAGCGACGGGCTGCGTCAGTACCTGCTCGACAAGGGCATCGCCTCGAGCAGTACTACCAGCTACAACCCCAGGGGGAACGGGCAGGTGGAGAGGGAGAACGCGACGGTTTGGAAGACCGTCCTACTGACCCTCCGGTCTAGAAAACTCCAAGTCTCCCAATGGCAAGAAGTCCTTCCAGATGCGCTCCACGCAATTAGATCCCTCCTCTGTACAGCGACCAATCAAACTCCTCACGAGCGGCTCTTCATTTTTTCTAGGCGCACTTCCACTGGAGTCGCACTTCCGGCGTGGCTGAGGACACCAGGCCCGGTTCTCCTGAGGAAGCACGTCAGGGCGCACAAAACCGACCCCCTTGTTGAAAAGGTGCGTCTCCTCCATTCCAACCCCCAGTACGCATTCGTGGAGTTCCCAGACGGTCGCCAGGACACAGTATCCCTTCGGGACCTGGCACCCGCTGGATCCAGCCCCCCCTACCCCCACTGAGGAACCCCTTACCCTGTTCCCTGTGCTGCCGCCCCCTCGCGCCCCCGATCCCGCAAGCGCGCCCCACCTGTTCCACGCGCCAGCACCAGCCCGCCCCCAGCGCCCCCAGTCTCCGGTCGAGCCAGAGGTGTATGAAGTTTGGACGAGACCCGCCCCGGAGTCTGCCATCGTATCCCAGCTCTCAACACCCACCCAGCCACCGCAAGAGGCTGCAACCCCGGTGCTCCGCAGATCGCAACAAATAATTCGTCCACCGGACAGACTAACTCTGTGAGCCACCACCCCCGCCGGACTTGATTTTTTTCACAGGGGGTGAATGTGGTGAATGAGATTCACACGGTATTATAAGTTACCAATGTCACTCTGTTCCCATTGTATATATGTACCGATATTGTAAGTGCAGTTGCACTACCTGACCACCAGGGGGAGTAGCTCTGGGAGTACTCGAGAGTTTGTACTGGGCTCCCCCCTTGGCTCCGCCCAGAACTCCTCCCACTGGAGCTGCTGTATAAAGATCCACGCCACAGAGCCAGCCGGCCAGTTCATCGAAAGTTCAACGGTGAACAGGCTGGCTCTGTTGTAAGTATATTAAAACCGCTATTCTAATCCTACAAGCACGTGTCCGTAGAATTGATGGTTCCATCAGAGTCCTCATCCGCCTAAGAAATATGAGGGCCGACATACTCTTCCTCCAAGAGACAGACCTGAGAGAGCAGGACCGACTGCGGGTAAGAAAGGGCTGGGTGGGACAAACCTACCATTCCTGCTATGGGACAAGGGCCAGGGGCGTGGCGATATTGATCGAAAAGGGGACGATGTTTAGGGCGACAAAGACGGTTACGGACCCGGGGGGATGGTATGTCATGGGGCACCGGTGGTACTAGTCAACGTGTACGCACCCAACTTGGACGACACGAGCTTCATCAAGAAGACCATGGCAGAAATCCCAGACATAGCAACGCATTGACTAATCATGGGGGGGGACTTCAACTGTGTACAGGATCCAAAGACAGACAGATCAAACCCCAAAACGGGGAAAACCTCAAGCATGGGAAGGGAGCAGATGGGAGCAGTGGACCACTGGAGGTTCGCCCACCCGGGGGAGAAGGAACTCTCCTTCTTCTCCCCAGTACACAACGTACACACCAGAATTGACTTCTTTGCGGTGGGGAAAACGGTGCTTCCAGGGATAGACAAGGTGGAATACTCCGCAATTGTGATATCAGACCACGATCCACATTACATGGACGTGCGGCCAGAGACGGGCAGGGCCCAACGCCCCACATGGAGGTTGGACGGTGCCGTACCATCTGACAAGGCCTTCAACGAAAGGATAGCGCGGGCCATAGCAGAGTACATGGAGAACAACCAGAACGGGGAGGTCACACCCTCCACGTTCTGGGTAGCGCTAAAGGCCGTACTAAGAGGGGAAATCATCGCTTTCACAGCGCGAAGAGATAGGGAGGAAAGGGTGGCTAGGCAGCAGCTGGTCGACTCCATACTGGAGGTAGACCGTAAATACTCCGAGGCCCCGACCGTAGAGCTCCTGGCGGTGAGGAAAGAGCTACAAAGGAGCTTTGACCTGCGCTCCACCAGGAAAGCAGTGCACCAACTCCGCCAGGCATGTGGGACCCTGTACGAACACGGAGACAAAGCCAGCCACCTTTTGGCACACCAGCTGAGAAAGCAAGCAGCCACAGAGAAATTGCACAAATCAGGGGTACCAGAGGCACGTTAGAAACAGAACCAGAAAAGATTAACAAAACCTTCAAGGCCTTCTACCAAGAGCTGTACACCTCAGAGCCCCCAAGGGGGAGTCTGGGTTGAAACGGTTCCTTGATGGACTGGACATTCCAGTCGTGGGGGAGGGCATAAAGCGGGGCTTGGAAGCACCACTAGCACTGGGAGAGATCATGGAGAGCATTAGCTCCATGCAGACGGGGAAGGGGCCGGGACCGGACGGATTCCTGGCGGACTTCTACAAAAAATTTGCGACAGCGCTGGCCCCGCACCTGCGGGAGATGTTCACAGACTCGCTAGCTAGGGGTACATTGCCACCCACATTAGCACAGGCCTCAATCTCGCTGATACCTAAGAAAGACAAAGACCCAACGGAATGTGGGTCATACAGACCCATATCTCTGCTGAATGCAGACGCCAAAATACTGGCCAAAATCCTAGCCAAAAGGCTAGAAGCCTGTGTACCTGAGGTGGTCACAGAGGACCAGACGGGCTTCGTCAAAGGTAGACAGCTTACCTCAAACATCAGGCGCCTGCTGAACGTGATAATGACCCCCTCCGGGGAGAGAACACAAGAGGTGATCGTCTCCCTTAGACGCAGAAAAAGCCTTCGACAGAGTCGAATGGAAATACCTCATAGAGGTACTGGAGCGGTTCGGGCTTGGAACAGGGTTCACCTCCTGGATAAAGTTCTTATACAACACTCACACGGCGAGCGTACGGACCAAGAATACCAACTCCCAATACTTCCAACTGCACAGGGGCACCAGACAAGGATGCCCACTGTCCCCGCTGCTGTTCGCCCTAGCGATTGAACCACTAGCAATCGCGCTCAGAGCAGCAAAAAGCTGGAGGGGGATCCGAAGGGGAGGCAGAGAGCACAGAGTCTCACTCTATGCAGATGACCTGCTCCTCTACATTTCGGACTCACAGAGCAGCATGGACGGAATCATTGCGCTCCTGAAAGAGTTTGGAGCATTCTCGGACTAAAAAATCAACATGAGCAAAAGCGAGATCTTCCCAGTACACCCGCAAGTGGGGGGGGGGGGGGGGGGGAGGGGGGGGGCAGCACTAAAGGGGCTGCCGTTTAAACAAGCCCAACACAAATTCCACTACCTGGGGATAGCCCATGACTGGAAAGGGATCCACTAATGGAACCTCACCAGTCTGACAGAGGAAGTAAAAAAGGACCTGCAAAGATGGAACACACTCCAACTCTCCCTCGCGGGGAGAGTCCAGACGATCAAAATGAACGTACTGCCCAGGTTCCTCTTCCTGTTTAGATCCATTCCGATCTACATCCCCAAGGCCTTTTTCAAAGCGCTGGACAAACTAATCATGGCGTTCGTATGGGGGGGGGGGGAAATGCTAAGATCCCAAAGAAGGTCCTACAAAAAACAAAATACAGGGGGGGGGGCTAGCCCTCCCAAACCTACAATTCTACCACTGGGCGGTGACGGCCGAGCGAATAAGGGGATGGATCAAGGAGCCAGAGGCCGAGTGGGAGCGCGTGGAGGAGGTCTCCTGCGTAGGGACCTCCCTCCGGGCCCTCGCCACGGCAACACTCCCATCCCCACCCAAAAAACACTCCAGCAGCCCGGTGGTGATAGCCACCCTCCAATCCTGGAACCAACTGCGGCAGCAATTTGGCCTGACCAAAATGTCGGACAAAGCTCCCATTTGCAACAACCATAGGATCACATCAGCACTGACTGACGCCACCTTCAAAAGGAGCCATGCCCGAAAGTGGCGGTCTTCGGGGTCTCGGACCAGCCTGATCTATTCCAGGGGAGGAGGGCGGACGCCCTTGCCTTTGCCTCCCTGATCACCCGCCGTAGAATCCTGTTTGGCTGGCGGTCAGCAGCACCACCCAGAGCTGCAGACTGGCTGTCCGACCTCTCGGAATCTCTCCAAATGGAGAAAATCAAATTCGCCATCCGAGGGTCAGACGACGGCTACAACAGAACGTGGGAGCCATTCACGCGACTGTTCCGGGACCTGAATGTGGCCAACGAACAAGAGGAAGAATAGCCAGGTAGCCAAGAATCAGGGGAAATTAGTCAAGAATCAGGGGAAAGTAACCAAGGCATGAAAGGGAGAGAAAGAATGGGAGGGAGGGGGGGACGGCTAAAGCGGAGGAAAGAAAGGTGAACCACGGGGGGGACGGGGACGACGACAACGGCTAAACCTGAAGAAAGAAAGGTGAACCGTGGAGTGGGGGGGGGGGGGGGGGGGGGGGAGACAAGAGAGGAGAACCAGCGAGGTGGGGGGCAGGGAAAGGGGAGCCGGAAGAAAGGCACGGGATACCAAAATGTGCATGACATCTCCAGGATCGGGGAATGAGGAAATTAAAGACGGAGGATGGGAGGAGCAGCAGAAGCGGAGGCGAGCGCGAGATCTGTCCAGAAGCAGGCGACAACAACACGAAACACAGCCAAGTATCGCACACTGTAATTATCTCTCCGGCACCCAAATGTATATTTGCCTCCCCAATCCCCCTCCACCCCTGCAAACAGTTGCCTACTTACGTGGTATAAATAATTTTGCCAGGTGCACAGACCTGCCGCTGTCGAGCTGGTGCACAATACCCTACCAGTTATTCTATTTCATTTTTTATTGTATTTTTTTTTGCTATGTACTATTTTCTTCTCTTTGGTATGTTGGGGTGTGCCCTTCTCTTCTTTATATGTGTATATATATATGTTTCTTATCCTGTGTACATAACGGTAATTATACCTTGTTCCAAAACCCAATAAAAAACATTTATATAGGATGAGTGGTGTGCTACCCCTACGGTCAACCGGTCCCGTCAGGTTCCGCCTGGACACTGGCGCTTCTGCCAATCTCATTGCGTCGTCTGATTTTCGCAAGCTCTGTGTACAGCCTGCTGTCATGCCATCTGCTTGTAAATTGCTGGACTACAATGGCAATACCATCGCCGCCAGCGGCTCCTGCCGCCTTGAGGTAACACACCGTGCTCACACGGTCATTCTCCCGTTCGAGATTGTTGCTGCCTCAAAAGCCTCCCTGTTTGGTGCGCAGGCATGCAAGCTGCTCCACTTAGTGCAGAGAGTACACTCTCTTCAAGCGATGTGTCTGCATCCTCTGACACAGACTTCAGGGCGCAACCCAACTCCATCATCCAGCAATACCATGATGTTTTCGAAGGCATGGGCACGCTCCCATACGCGTATAAAATCTTACTCAAGCCCAATGCCACGCCTGTCGTTCACGCACCTCACAGAGTCCCAGCGCCCCTCAGGGACCGCCTCAAGCAACAGCTCCAGGAACTCCAGGACCAAGGAGTCCTAGGGTCACGGAACCCACAGACTGGGTAAGCTCCATGGTCTGTGTCAAGAAACCGTCCGGCGAGCTACGGATCTGTATTGATCCTAAAGATCTGAATCAGAATATCATGCGGGAGCACTACCTGGTTCCGAAACGTGAGGAGCTCACGTCCGAGATGGCCGAAGCCAAACTATTCTCAAAACTGGATGCCTCGAAGAGTTTCTGGCAGATCCAACTAGATGAGTCAAGCAGGAAGCTGCGTACGTTCAACACACCGTTTGGAAGGTTCTGCTACAACCGGATGCCATTCGGCATCATTTCTGTGCCCGAAGTTTTCCACAGGATCATGGGGCAGATGATGGAGGGGATCGACGGCGTCCGGGTATATGTCGACAACGTTATTATCTGGTCAACCACCCGGCAGGAACACATTGCCCGCCTTCGGCGTGTTTTCAGGCGCATCCACCAACACGGCCTCCGCTTTATAGGGCCAAATGCTCCTTCGGCCAGTCGAGTATCAAGTTTCTGGGGATCACATCTCCCACCAGGGGGTGCGTCCGGACAAGGACAAGATTGCAGCAATCACGTCCATGAAGACGCCCGAGGACAAGAAAGCGGTTCTCCGGTTCCTGGGTATGGTGAATTTCCTCGGGATGTTCATCCCGAATCTCGCCTCACACACCACGGCCCTCAAGAGACCTGATTCGCAAAACCACAGATTTCCGATGGCTCCCTGCTCACGAGCGTGAATGGCAGGAGCTGAAGGCCAAGCTTTCCACGGCACCAGTGTTGGCCTTTTTCAATCTGACTAAAGAGACCAAAATCTCTACTGATGCCAGTCAGTCGGGGATTGGTGCCATGCTCCTACAACGAGACGAGGCCTCGTCATGGCCCCCGTTGCGTATGCGTTGCAGGCGATGACTCCTACAGAGCAGTGCTATGCGCAAATGGAGAAAGAATGTCTCGGCCTTCTCACTGGAGCCGTGAAGTTCTACGACTACGTCTATGGGCTTCCGCAGTTCACGGTTGAAACCGACCACTGCCCCCTTGTAAATATTATCAAAAAGGACTTCAACGACATGACGCCTCGCCTCCAGCGTATCCTATTCATGCTGCGCAGGTACGACTTTCAACTGATCTATACCCCTGGCAAGGACCTTGCCGTTGCCGATGCCCTCTCATGGTCGATCACAACTCCGTGTGATCATGACGGCTTCATTTGCCAAATAGACGCTCATGTTCAGTTTTCAGCCTCCCATTTGCCAGCTACGGATGTACGACTGATGCAAATTCGCCGCGAGACAGCGGCTGATCCACTTCTGCAGCATGTGATGTGTCTAATGTCAGACGGGTGGCTCAAGGGCCAATGCCCGCAATTTTACAACGTCCGCGATGACCTGGTGGTTGTCGACGGGGTGCTCCTGAAATTGGATCGCATCGTCGTCCCAAAAGCATGCGCCAGCTAGTGTTGGAACAACTCCATGAAGGCCATTTAGGAATCGAGAAGTGCCGCTGTAGGGCCAGAGAAGCCGTCTACAGGCCGGGCATCAATGATGACATCGCCAATGTGGTGCTCAACTGTTCTACCTGCCAGCATTTTCAGCACACCCAACCACGGGAGACCCTGATGCCCCATGAGCTTGTCACATCGCCTTGGACCAAAGTGGGCATCGACTTGTTCCATGCATTGGGCAGAGACTACGTCATCATCATTGACTACTTCTCCAGCTACCCGGAGGTCATCAGGCTGCACGATCTCACATCCTGGGCTGTGATCAGGGCTTATAAGGAGACATTTGCCCGACATGGCATTCCACTGACGGTCATGTCAGACAATGGCTCCTGTTTCACGAGCCAGGAATGGGCCGGCTTCGCCCGACCCTACAACTTCGAGCACGTTACGTCCAGTCCCCTATACCCCCAATCCAATGGGAAGGCGGAAAAGGGAGTCCACATCGTTAAGCGGCTCCTCAGCAAGGCCGCCGACGCCGGTTCAGATTTCCATCTTGCTCTGCTGGCCTATCGCTCCGCCCCACTCTCCACCGGCCTGTCGCCTGCTCAGCTACTAATGAATCGCACCCTCAGGACAACGGTGCCATCGATTCTCACTCCCAACCTCGATTATGTCCCCGTGCTCCACCGAATGCACATGTCTCAACTGCAGCAGAAAACTTCCTACGACTCACGGGCTGCTGACCTTCCCGACATCCATCCACGCGACAAGGTTCACACCCACCTCCCGGATGGTGGCTGGTCTGCGCCTGCGGTCATTCTAAGGCAGGTGGTCCCCCCCCCGCTCCTTCCTGGTCCGCTTACCGGATGGATCCATTCGCCGCCGCAACAGGCGTGCTCTTCGCCTGGTTCCAGGGTCGTCATGGGATCCTCCGACCAGCTCTCCTACTGATCCCGCCGTGGACTGTGTGGCGCTTCCGGTCGCTCTGCCTGCCCCTGACAGTGCTGCAGCCCTCCTGGCTCCATTGCCCCACCCTTGAGGCGGTCAACCAGAGTTCGTCGCCCACCTCAGAGACTGAACTTATGAACTGTGTACACATGTGGACTCTCTGAAATGTTCTTTTTTCCTATATCCATTATTGTTCCATTTATTATCCAGTGATTTGTAAATAGATTCGTTGGTTGTTCCAGTTCATGGTAGTCATCTGCACCAGGCACCTTCCTCTGTAATATAGCTTTGTACATATGTCTTCACACCTCACACGTAGCTAGGTACATTCTCCACACACCCACACTATTTATTATCAAATGCCTATATCAATATTTTTTGTTTATAGGGCAGCACAGTGGCCTAGTGGTTAGCACAGCTGCCTCACGGCGCTGAGGTCCCAGGTTCGATCCCGGTTCTGGGTCACTGTCTGTGTGGAGTTTGCACATTCTCCCCGTGTCTGCGTGGGTTTCGCCCCCACAACCCAAAAATGTGCAGAGTAGGTGGATTGGCCACACTAAATTGCCCCCTTAATTGGAAAAAATAATTGGATAATCTAAATTTATAAAAAAAATATATTTTTTTATAAAAGGGGGGATGTCATAAACACCAGTCTATCATGGTGCAGACACACACTGATGGACACACACAGGGACCAATCAACATGTACAAAGACTGCCGCCAAACACCAGTTAGAATACATACACTATAAAGGCAGAGGGCACCACGGTTCCCGCTTATTCTGGGTGCTGCCTCTGAGTGTAATAAGAACTCATCCAGCCCAGCACAGACTTACAACACGTGCTGAGAGAATCAACTGGTTCGGACAGGGCTTAGGTCTCTAGTTTTAGTTAGCATCATTTAGACCCACAATCATCGTGTGTTAGTTAGTTAGAAATAGTTTAATAAAATTGAGTTGAACCTTCATCAGTGTTGGAAGTGTCTGTTCATCTCTCAAGTCTACACTAGCCAACACTTCAATGTATGGGTCAGAAATTATGCGAATGGCCCCACATGGGTAGCAGGAACTGTCAAGGCCAGGACAGGACCTGTGTCGTATGAGATACCTATGGGAAAACACCTGGACCAGGTGCTGGCCTCAGATTTGTTTTCTCCTCCAGAACTGACTCAGACCAGCTTACCAAGGACCGTGGAGAGTCATCCCCGTAAACTATTCACGCCCCTCCAACTCCACTGGTGAGGACATCGGACTCGGACAGGGACACCGTGGATGATGCAGCACCTGTACCCCTGCCGCCGGAGGAAAGGGGCGAACCGCCCCTCAGGTGCACACATTGGAAAAGACGGGCGCCTAGCCGTTATAACCCCCACCCCACCACGTCGGAAGCCGAAGTGGAGGAGCCAGACCCGGCGCAAAAACAAAGCAGGAGACCCATGAGTAATGAGGACCACGGGGGCTCCTCGGACTTTGGGGGGGGGGGTCTAATGCCTTAGGCCGGCCTTTGAGATTGGTCAATTAGAATACGAGTTCCCTGATTAGTGGCCCAATCAGGGAACCCCTTTCTGTGTATATAACGGAGTGTCAGATCTTTTGCACTCTCGGATTGTAAATAAAAGAAATTCTGGTGATGGGACCTCTGCCTAAGTGTACTTAATACAAAACGCTAACTTTGTTTCTCTCTCCACATATGCTGCCAAACCTGCTGAGTTTTCCAATTTCTGTTCTCGTTGTGTGATTGGTACATTTGCTGCATGCCAAAGATGTTACTCTGGTTCCATGGGTAGATTTATTGCAAACAGACTGGATCCTATGCATGAAAAGGGTGAATGAGCTATTCTGTACTTGCAAGGGTGAGTCTGAGTGAATGTCATGTGTCCTTAGTTTCCAGGGTATGCAGGAAGCAAAGGGCCATAACTCAGGAAGCAATCGGGTTTGCCTTTTAGTTCACAGCTGGTTCAGGAGGAATGGCTGGATGTGGATGACAGGCAACTCTCGGTGTGTCAGTGTCTATCAAGGCCGACAGCAGTGATCGTGTGGGAGACACATGCCCATCATGCCTGATGTCCAACTGGCATTAAGGGTTCCAGCAAAACAAATCCTGGACACACTCTCTCCTCCTTCTGCCTGTAGGGGATGTAGACTCACAACAACCAGGAAAAGGTGAAGATGGGAAGGGGTGTACCAGATTTCCCAAGAGATGGCTGTTCCAGAGAGACAGAGAGGCACAGCAGCAGAGAGAGACACAGCAACACAGAGAGAGACAGCAGAGAGAGAGACATGTGTGGTAAACACCACTAGTAACACATTGCATGTACTACGGTAATGCCCATGTATTACAAGTAAATCCCTGCCTGCTGGCTCCTCCCAGCAGGTGGTGTATAAAAGTGTATGCTCTCCTGCGCTGCTTCCATTCTGGTTCCAGCTTCAGGAGGCTCAACATCTTGTGCAATAACGCCTCGATTGTTTCACCATTCTCGTCTCGTGGTAATTGACGGTACGTCAATTTATTGCACAAGATTTTAAAAGATGGACTTCCTAATCAAGCCCGATCGCCTGGAGCTGAGCCCTCACGCAGCCAACGCCACGACCGCCTTCGACCACTGGCTCGCCTGCTTCGAAGGCTACCTCAGAGCTGCCACTGAAGATTTCTTGGACCCACAGAAGCTCCAAGTCCTCTACTCACGGGTGAGTCCTGAAATGTTTCCCCTCATCCGTGATGTGCCAACCTACACAGAAGCGGTGACGCTACTAAAGGGACATTACATTAAGCCGGTGAATCAAGTGTATGCCAGGAACCTCCTGGCCACGAGACGGCAACTCCCGGGGGAAACTCTAGACGATTTCCTGTGGGCCCTACAGATCCTCGGTAGGAGCTGCCAGGCAGTTTCGGCAGTCCAGCGCACCGAACTATTAATCAGAGACGCTTATGTCACGGGCATGAAGTCTACGTACGTTCGCCAGCAACTATTGGAAGGGGGTATGCTCAATCTTGCAGAGACTAGACAGCTTGCAAATTCCCTAGAAGTGGCCTCCCGTAATCAGGAGTCCTACACCCCCGACCGCGCGGCACCCTCGTGGGCCCCACCAGCTGCCGACTCGACCTCACCGCAAGCCTGCACCACGCAGCAGCCAACCGACTCCGGAGGGCCCAAATGTTATTTTTTGCGGCCAGAGCAAACATCCCAGGCAGCGCTGCCCGGCACGGAGCGCGACCTGCAATGGGTGCGGGAAGAAGGGCCACTTTGTATCCATTTGCCAGAACCCCGGTTGGTCGCCGCTATTTCCAGACCCGGAATTGCTACACCCCCCACGTGTGATCCAGGGGCGCCGCCGTCTTCTCCAACACAGGCCACGTGCGGGCCGTGGGCGCCGCCATCTTCCCCACCACAAGCCACGCGCGGCCTGTGGGCGGTGCCATCTTTGATGCCGCCCGCCATGTGCGCCCCGTGGGTGCCGCCATCTTGGACCGCGCCTCAGGACCCCTGCTCTTCGGGCCGTTCACTGCCCGCTGATACCTCCGCCACCGCTGATCGGCCCTGGACCTCCCAACATCTTCCGCAGCTCGCCTCCATCACCTTTGATCAGTCTCGGACCCACAACCTCGCGACCGATATGACAACGGTAAAGATCAACGTGCACGAGACGACCTGCCTCTTTGACTCCGGGAGCCTCACAACCCTTAAGGTCGATCCACCGTCACTGTTTGCAAACGTCACCCCGGACTGCAAGGCCCATCGCCACTCGGAGCAGATGGTACAGTGCGCAGGACAGGGCCTTTATCAAGTTGGAGGTCCAAAGGCTTCTGCGGGAAGGGGTCATTGAGGCCAGCAACAGCCCCTGGAGAGCTCAAGTGGTGGTAGTGAAGACTGGGGAGAAGCACAGGATGGTCATTGACTACAGTCAGACCATCAATAACGCAGATCGACGCGTACCCCCTCCCACGCATATCTGACATGGTCAATCAGATTGCGCCGTACCGGGTCTTTTCCACAGTGGACCTGAAGTCCGCCTACCACCAGCTACCCATCCGCCCGGAGGATTGCCAATACACTGCCTTCGACGCAGCTGGCCGTCTCTATCATTTCCTTGGCGTTCCCTTCGGCATCACCAATGGGGCCTCAGTCTTCCAGCGAGAGATGGACCGAATGGTTGACCAGTACGGGCTGCGGGTCACTATCTACGGCCACGATCAGCAGGACCACGATGCGAACCTCCAAAAATTCCTCCAGACCGCCAAACTCCTTAACCTCACCTACAGTAAGGAGAAATGCGTGTTCCGCACCAACCACTTAGCCATCCTTGGCTATGTAGTGGAAAATGGAGTCCTAGGGCCCGACCCCGACCGCATGCGCCCCCTCCTGGAACTCCCTCCCCCAACTGCCCCAAGGCCCTGAAACGATGGCTGGGGTTTTTCTCGTATTACGCCCAGTTGGTCCCTAATTATGCGGACACTCAACACGTCCACAGTTTTTCCCCTGACGGCTGAGGCCTGCCAGGCCTTTGGACATCGCCAAGGCCACGATGCATGCGGTTGACGAGACCCTCCCCTTTCAGGTGGACAGCGATGCAAGAGAAGTAGTACTGGCTGCCACTCTCAACCAGGCGGGCAGACCCATGGCTTTCATTTCCCGCACCCTCCATGCCTCCAAAATTCGGCACTCCTCTGTCGAAAAGGAGGCCCAAGCCATTGTGAAAGCTGTGCGACATTGGAGGCATTACCTGGCCGGCAGGAGATTCACTCTCCTCACTGACCAATGGTCGGTTGCCTTCATGTTTAACAATACGCAGCGGGGCAAGATCAAAGATGACAAGATCTTGAGGTGGAGGATCGAGCTCTCCATCTATAACTATGAGATCTTGTATCGCCCAAGGAAGCTCAATGAGCCCCCTGATGCCCTATCCCGCGGTACATGTGCCAGCGCACAAGTGGACCGACTCCAGGCTCTCCACTATGATCTCTGCCACCCGGTTCTTCCATTTTGTCAAGGCCCGCAACCTGCCCTACTCCATTGAGGAGGTCAGGGCCGTAACCAGAGACTGCCAATTCTGTGCAAAGTGCAAGCGCACTTCTACCGGCCCGATAGAGCGCACCTGGTGAAGGCCTCCCGCCCCTTTGAGCGCCTCAGCATGGACTTCAAAGGGCCCCTCCCCTCCACCGACCGCAACGTGTACTTCCTCAACGTAATTGATGAGTACTCCCGGTTTCCCTTTCGCCATCCCCTGCCCCGACATGACTTCTGCCACGGTCATCAAAGCCCTCCACAGCATCTTCACTCTGTTCGGTTTCCCCACCTACATCCACAGTGACTGGGGATCCTCCTTCATGAGTGATGAGCTGCGTCAGTTCCTGCTCAGCAAGGGCATCTCCTTGAGCAGGACGACCAGCTACAACCCCCGGGGAAGCAGGCAGGTGGAAAGGGAGAACCAGGTGTATACCCTTAACGGTGGAAAGATCTGGAAGGCCGTCCTACTGGCCCTTCGGTCTAGAAATCTCCCGGTCTCCCGCTGGCAGGAGGTCCTCCCCGACGCGCTCTACTCCATCCGGTTGCTCCTGTGCACTGCGACTAATGAGACCCCTCACGAACCTGTGTTTGCCTTCCCCAGGAAGTCCGCCTCCGGGGTCTCGCTCCCAACATGGCCGACAGTTCTTGGACCCGTCCTTTCCCGGAAGCATGTGCGGAGCCATAAATCGGATCCCTTGGTTGAGAAAGTCCACCTCCTCCATGCAAACCCACAGTACACCTACGTGGCACACCTCGACGGGCAACAGGCACAGTCTCCCTCCGGGGCCTGGCATCCACTGGGTCCCCATCCACAACCCCTGACCTGATACCGCACCCCATCCCGGTTGCTTCATTCACCTTTGCACCACCCACCCTCCCACCAGCGAACCTCACCGCAGCAGGATCCGTCCCCTCACTGGATCCACTAAGGGGTGACGAAGTGGATGACAACACGCTCCCGGAGTCCACATCGGCGCCCACATCACCACCAGGAATGAGGCGATCGCAGCGGAGTGTCAGAGCCTCCGCCAGACTCAATCTGTAATGTTTTCTTCACCCCCGCCAGACTCTTTTTTAAACAGGGGTTGAATGTGGTAAACACCACGAGTAACACATTGCATGTATTACGGTAAGCCCATGTATTACAGGTACCAAGGTAAATCCCTGCCTACTGGCTGCTCCCAGCAGGCAGCATATAAAAGTGTATGCTCTCCTACGCTGCCCCCATTCTGGTTCCAGCTACAGGAGGCACAACACCTTGTGCAATAAAGCCTCGATTGTTTCACCATTCTCATCTTTTGGTAATTGACGGTACATCAACATGGCAGCAGAGGGAGACATGGCAGCAGGGAGATAGACAGCAGCAGCAGATAGAGACAGCAGCAGCAGAGAGGGACATGGCAGCAGGGAGAAAGACAGCAGCAGCAGAGAGGGACAGCAGCAGCAGAGGGAGACATGGCAGCAGGGAGATAGACAGCAGCAGCAGATAGAGACAGCAGCAGCAGAGAGGGACATGGCAGCAGGGAGATAGACAGCAGCAGCAGAGAGGGACATGGCAGCAGGGAGATAGACAGCAGCAGCAGAGGGAGACATGGCAGCAGAGGGAGACATGGCAGCAGGGAAACAGACAGCGGCAGCAGAGAGGGGCAGCGGCAGCAGAGAGGGGCAGCGGCAGCAGAGAGGGACAGCGGCAGCAGAGAGGGACAGCGGCAGCAGAGAGGGACAGCAGCAGCAGAGAGGGACAGCAGCAGCAGAGGGAGACATGGCAGCAGGGAGAGAGACATGGCAGCAGGGAGAGAGACATGGCAGCAGAGGGAGAGACATGGCAGCAGAGGGAGACATGGCAGCAGAGGAGAGACATGGCAGCAGAGGGAGACATGGCAGCAGAGGGAGAGACATGGCAGCAGGGAGAGAGACATGGCAGCAGAGGGAGACATGGCAGCAGAGGGAGACATGGCAGCAGGGAGAGAGACATGGCAGCAGAGGGAGACATGGCAGCAGAGGGAGACATGGCAGCAGAGGGAGACATGGCAGCAGAGGGAGACATGGCAGCAGAGGGAGACATGGCAGCAGAGGGAGACATGGCAGCAGAGGGAGACATGGCAGCAGAGGGAGACATGGCAGCAGAGGGAGACATGGCAGCAGGGAGATAGACAGCAGCAGCAGGGAGATAGACAGCAGCAGCAGAGATAGACAGCAGCAGCAGAGAGGGACAGCAGCAGCAGAGAGGGACAGCAGCAGCAGAGAGGGACAGCAGCAGCAGAGAGGGACAGCAGCAGCAGAGAGGGACAGCAGCAGCAGAGAGGGACAGCAGCAGCAGGGAGATAGACAGCAGCAGCAGATAGAGACAGCAGCAGCAGAGAGGGGCATGGCAGCAGAGAGAGACATAGAGGCAGAGAGAGACACAGTAGTGGAGGGTGATACAGCAGCAGAAGGTGACACGGCAGCAGAGAGTCACAGTAGCAGAGAAAGAGGCAGCAGCAGAGGGGACACAGCAGCAGAGACACAGTAGCAGAGAGAGACACATCAGCAGAGGGAGAGACGGCAGCGGAGAGATGGCAGCAGAGAGACAGCAGCAGAGAAAGAGGCAGCAGCAGAGGGTGACACAGCAACAGAGAGAGAGGCACAGCAGTAGAGGGAGACACAGTAGCAGAGAGAGGGACAACAGCAGAGGGGACACAGCAGCAGAGACACAGTAGCAGAGAGAGAGAAACAGGTGCAGAGGGTGACACAGTAGCAGAGAGACACAGCAGCAGCGAGGGACATAATTACTTTGTGGCGATACACAAGTGAAGGGTATTGTTTGATTGAGCACTTATAAAGAGAGACTGCTGGGATATCATATAGACGGTAGTAAGCAGACATTTGCAATGCTGCATTCTGTAAAGAAAAGTATTTTGAAGACCATGCACACATACAAACACTTACAAACATCCAAAAAGCATACTTGAGAAATCAGTACCTAGTTTTACACTTCACCAACTGTCTTGAAATCAACTTAACATCGTAACAGGAATGGTAGCCTAAAGCAGGAAACTAAGCATTTTTGTTTCAGACAGAAGATTTTAATCTGAGTTATTTCTGTGAGAAAAAAAATAGCCAAAGGCAGGTACAAAATGTCAGAGTATGATTACTGTAAAGAACTCACATATTTTCCCAATATCCCTGTAGTATATTGTGAAACAGGCGTGTGTATGTGCGGCGATGGGTGAGCCTGTGTTTTTCTGTGTGTGTCTTTGTTTGTGTGTGTATCTCTGTTTGTCTGTGGGTGTATGTGTGTATCTGTGTGTATATCTGTGTGTGTGTGTATCTGTGTGAGTGTATGTGTGGGGATGGGTGTGTCTGTGTGTGTATATATCTGTTTGTGTGTATGTGTGCGTCTGTATGTATATGTGGAGAGGGGTGTGTCCATGTGTATGCGTGTGTCTGTGTACATTTGTGTGGAGATGGGTATATCTGTGTGGAGATGGGGTGTGTGTGTGGGTTTGTGTAGGGATGGGTGTGATTAATTTATTTAAACTGGAGACAGACTACAAGGTTAAAAACATCACAAGGGTGTAAGTGTGAAAGCATATATGTTGAAGTGAAGGTGAGCAAAGCTAAGATGGGCTTCCGAGTGACCAGCATGAATAGCATAGGGATACCTGGGAGAGTGTTCACAGGTATTTCTTATGTGGAGATGCCGGCGTTGGACTGGGGTCAGCACAGTAAGAAGTCTTACAACACCAGGTTAAAGTCCAACAGGTTTGATTCAAACACGAGCTTTCGGAGCGCGGCTCCTTCACCTGAGGAAGGAGCCGCGCTCCGAAAGCTCGTGTTTGAATCAAACCTGTTGGACTTTAACCTGGTGTTGTAAGACTTCTTACAGGTATTTCAGCTGTGACTGCAAATATCATTATGTGGTAAATTGTCCAAAATGGAACAGCAGGATTTAAAAGTAATACATAACTCAGAAAATTCGGAAGTGGAAGATGATAATATGGATCAGTATTATGATTCCAGACCAGACCCCAACTGGACAGAAACCCCAATATTTTAGTTTAATTTTGTAAGACTGGGGAAGGGACACCTTGCTCCAGGAGTGATTTCACACAGAATATGGATACGGTATATTAAAACAAACTTTGTGACAAACACAGTATTAAAAGATCTTTAACATCACTCACGAAAATAGCTTACAATTAACCTTAGAATCATAGACTCCCTGCAGTGTAGAAGGAGGCCTTTCAGCCCATCAAGTTTGTACCGACCCTCTGAGAGAGTACCCTACCTAGGCCCATGCCCCCGCCCTATCCCCGCAACCCCACCTAACCTTTTGGACACTAAGGAGAAATTTAACATGGCCAATCCACCTAAGTCGCACATTTTTGGACCGTGGGAGGAAACCAGAGCACCCGGAGGAAATCCACTCAGACATGGGGAGGAAGTGCAAACTCCACACAGTCATCCAGGGCCAGAATCGAACCCGGGTCCCTGGTGCTGTGAGGCAGCAGTGCTAAACACAGTGCCACCGTGCTGCACTGAATTAAAGGTGTCTGGCTGTGTTACAGTTGTACATAAGGCAAATGTAGCACCAGCTTTAAGAGAGCACTCTACCATTCACCAATGTGATTCCCATAAGAGGCAGTTAACTAGAGTTGAAACGCATGAAGGAAAATTATTGATTTTGTTTCCCATGGCTTCATGAGTGTGATCTCCCTGGATGAGGGGCGGGTGTATACCCTTAACGCAGAGTCACTTGGGACATATATTCCCCTGCCCAAGTGTGGATTAGGGCGCAGAAGATCTTTCAGGGAGTAGAGTGTGTATTCAGTAAGTCAAATAAAGCCTTTTGGCTCCGATGCGTCATCGTTTCCTCATGGTCGCTTGCCTGGTGATGAGGATAAAGTGGAGCTGCAGCAGGAGATGCCATTTCCTCAGGATCTGGCCTCCTTTGAACAGGCTCCAAGAGGCCTCCAACCAGGCAACATATTGGAAAATTAAAGCCGTTTGATGCCGAGACGGGCAATTGAAACCAATATATTGAGAGTAGCAGTTTTCTTTGTCCCAACCGCATTGTTGGCGATGAAGAACGGACGGTGACCGTCCTCACGGTTTGTGGAGCGACCACGTACAGCATCATCAAAAGCTTCACTTACCTGCACTCGCAGAATTGATCTCATTGGTGAGTAACCACTTGAGCCCATTGCTGCCCATCGTAGTGAGACGTTTTCGTTTCCACACTGCCCACCCCAGCACTGCCGTGGTGAGGCAGTCGGGGCGGGGGCGGTAGCGCGAGGGAAAGAGTTGAACAGGCGCGTGGACTACCTCCGCGCCCAGGAGGCCCTCGAGCGCCGCCCAGAGATTCCAGGGGCGGCGGTGCCTCTGTCATCCGTTGAGGGGGACGCCCCCCGATTTGGAAATGCGGGTGCCGGTACCTTGCACCCAGAATCCAACATGGAGTTTCAATCAACTGAGATCACCATGGATCCTGTGGCGCTCGCTGGCCCAGCGAGGTGGTGCCATTCTGACGGTTGGCCTGAAAACGTCGCTCCCCAGTCTGTTACATACCATCAGACTCGCCTAAAAGGCAGCCTCAGGCAAAGCTGTCTAAGGGCTAGACCCGTCCAGCTGTTGAGATGGATGAGATGTCAGACTTAGGGGGGAGGGGTGTTATAACCCTACTGGAGGCCACGGGGTCTGACCATTAGGTTCCTTGTGGCCTCACCTGAGTACGATGTTTCTAGATGAGGGCGTGGGGCTGCACCCTTAACCCAAGGAGCCCTGAGACATAAATACCTTGGCCCGAGTGTGGCCCGGGGTGCGGGAGACCCTTCGGGGAGTACAGTGTGTCGTGAGTAAGTCAAATAAAACCATTTTTGTTCCTATCCGTCATCGCTTCCTCGTGGTCGCTTGCCTGGATCTTGCAGATTTGGTTCAGAAGTTGGCAGTGTGGCAGGAAACAGAGAGTGTGGACAATTGGCAGATACTCTCACTGTCAGAATGTGACTGGCAATGTCCTACGAAGATTAACTCTTCACCGTATTCATTAGCGATAGAAATCTTCATATCCAAATTTCAATGAATTAGATCAGCTGGCGTGCACTTAAATTTGTCAATGAAATGAAATGAAAATCGCTTATTGTCATGAGTAGGCTTCAATGAAGTTACTGTGAAAAGCCCCTAGTCGCCACATTCCGGCGCCTGCCCGGGGAGGCTGGTACGGGAATCGAACCGTGCTGCTGGCCTGCTTGGTCTGCTTTAAAAGACAGTGATTTAGCCCAGTGAGCTAAACCAGCCCCAGATGACACAAAGATAGTTAGGAAAGTGTAATATCAGCAAAATACATCCTGATATATGACAATACTGACAATGCTGGAATCTGAAACCAAAACAGAAAATGCTGGAAAAACCCAGCCGGTCAGAGAGCATCTGCGGAGAGAGGAAATAGTGTTAATGTTCTGAGTCCATCTGACTTTTCTTCAGAACTCTGAAACAGAGTCATATGAACTCAAAGTGTTAACTCTGTTTTCTCTCTCCACAGGGTGGGAAGTATGTTGTGAAGAAGACAACAGACGGATGTAGATAGATTGAGTGAGTGGACAAATATCTGGCAAATGGATTATAATGTGGGAAATTGTGACGTTCACTTTGGCAGGAAGAATAAAAAAAGCTGAGTGTTACGTAAACGCAGAACAACTGCAGATTTCCGAGGTACAGAGAGATTTAGATGTTCTTATGCATGAGTCACAAAAGTTTGGAAACCGATGCAGCAAGGAATTAAGAAGGCTAATGGTATATTATCCTTTATTACAGAGGAATTGAGCATAAAGTAAGGATGTTATGTTTCAGTCATAAAGGACAGTGTGGAGACTACATCTTGAATATTGTGTACAGTTTTGGGCTCCTTATTTAAGGAAGGATAGAACATAGAACAGTACAGCACAGAACAGGCCCTTTGGCCCTCAATGTTGTGCCGAGCCATGATCACCCTACTCAAACCCACGTATCCACCCTATACCCGTAACCCAACAACCCCCCCTTAACCTTACTTTTATTAGGACACTATGGGCAATTTAGCATGGCCAATCCACCTAACCCGCACATCTTTGGACTGTGGGAGGAAACCGGAGCACCCGGAGGAAACCCACGCACACAGGGGGAGGACGTGCAGACTCCCACAGACAGTGACCCAGCCGGGAATCGAACCTGGGACCCTGGAGCTGTGAAGCATTTATGCTAACCACCATGCTACCCTGCTGCCCCAAATGCGTGTAAATGTGTTGGATGTAAATGCGTTGGATGTGGTTCAGAGGAGGTTTACTAGATTGATCCCTGGAATGAGTGGGTTGTCTTATGCAAAAAGGGTGGACAGACTGGACTTGTTTCCACTGGAGTTTAAAAGAGTGAGGGGGTAATTTGATCGAAGTGGATAAGATCCTGAATGGTCTCATCAAGGTGGATGTGGAAATTATGTTTCCTCTTGTGGCTGATTTCAGAGCTAGGAGGCAGTGATTTAGATTTTGGCGTCTCCCTTACAGGACAGAGATGAGAATTATTTTTTCTCAGAGGGTTTTGTGATTTTGGAACTCTCTGCCTCAGAGGTAGTGGAGGCGGGATCACTGAATACTTTTAAAGTGGAGGCAGACAGATTCTTGTTAGGAAAGGGAATCAAGGGGGATTGGGGGGCAGTTGGGGATGTGGAATTCGAAACACACACAAATCAGCCATGATCATATTGAGTGGCTGAGTAGACTCGAGGGGCCGAATGGCCATCTACTGCTCCTATTTTCTACATTTGCGTGTTCACTCAAGTGTAATGGTTCCCAGGGATGGAATCTCTGAGCTATTGTTCACGGTAAGTTTGGCAGTGATTGGATGATTTATCACTTGCCACGTTTGTAGGTATACACATTTCAATTTGTAAAGTGGAAGGGTGTTTACACCTGCACCTGTATCTATTTTTGCAAATATTTTATCCTCTCCCTGTGTCTGTGGCAAAGTTTCTTGTTGTACTAACATTCAAATACATTCTTTGTTCACTATACAGAATGACTGCTCATTTCATGTATTGATGTTCTGATCATCTTCATCATCTGACTGATTGCCTAGCTAGTCATTTTGGGGATTGATGCACTATCAATTACGAAGAGACGCGAGTAGTGTGTAATCGAGGGTTTATTATGCAGAGATGTGTAGCCTCCCACAGCTGCTGCCGAAATAGCTGCAGCTCGGTGAGCACACACATTTATACTCCGCCTACTAGGCGGAGCCAGCAGGCAGGGATCTACCCCCGTACCTGTAGTACAGGAGCCTTACCGTAATGCACCTCATATGCAATATATATACAACAGTGGTGATTACCACATGGATCATGTTTAGGTGAATTTTGATACGTTGTCTTGGTTGGTTGGAATGTTGTACCTGACTGACTTTTTGTACGCACTGCAGTCAAATGGCCATTAATCTTCCCAGCAAGGGTGGGTTGCCATTTCAAAATGGCGGCAGCACCTGCACAGCTGTCAGATGATGCTGGAATTTCCCACATCATCCTGCGGCCTTTGCCCATGTGAGCTGTCATGATATGCACTCATGCACATAATGAGATACAGACAGGTAGTGACAGACACCCAGTACAGTCAATCAACACACAGGACAGAACACAACCAATCACCAGGCAGAACAGTAGAGAGTGGTCTCCCACTATAAAACACACGAGGCATCAGCACTCTGCCTCTTCCCACTGGTGACAACTGTAGTGACAGTCAGGGTGTATATATCAGTTTGCACCCTCTACATGTGGCTCAGAGCTAGTCTGGTCTAGTTAGTTATAGTAAGCACGCTTAGATTAGTAGAGTGTCAAACCCACAGTGAACTATGTGCATTGTTTAAGAAGTTCAATAAAGCGTATTGAACTAACATCAAAGTTTGCCATCCACTTTCAAGTACAACTGCATCCAGTTGTAGTCTGTGTTACTCCAGGGTGATTAACACGACATGGTGCCAGTAGTCTACTATCTCTAAGTGGTTTACGTCAAGTGATTCCGTGACGACCAGAAAGTGCCTTCCAGCGGCATGGAGAAGATCCAGGCACCCCCCCCCCCCAACTATGGATCTCCGGCAATCTCGGCGCCAACTGGCGGGTCTTCAAGAAAAGGTTCCTTCTCTACATTGAGGCCTTAGGCCTCGAGGATGTGTTCGATGCCAGAAAAATCGCACACCTCCTATCAACTACGGTGGACCAAGTCATCCAGATTTTCAACTCGCTTAATTTTACCGACGACCAGGACAAGACCAAATTCAAGACTGTTTTAGAGAGGTTTGACAGTCACTGTGAAGTCGAAATAAATGAGAGCTTTGAGCGCTATATCTTCCAGCAACGCCTTCAGGGTAAGGATGAACCTTTCCAATCCTTTCGAACTCATCTCTGTATATTAGCGCAGTCCTGCAATTATGGTGACACCGCTGATTCCATCATCAGGAATCAGATCGTGTTTGGGGTGCACTCCGATTCCTTGCGGGAGCAACTCCTCAAAATTAAACACGTGACCCTGCCAGTTGAAATGGAGACGTGTATAGTGCATGAGCATGCGAGAAATCCGTACTCCCGTCTCAAATCGGCAGAATACGAAAAACTTGCCTCCCACAAGGCAGAGAGTGTACAGGCCATCGCCCGGATGCAGCGCCTTCATATCGATGAAAGCGGCCATTTCGCGCGCTTTTCCCGGGGCCCCACGCATGCGCAACATGAACGGGAGAACGAAGCAGCCAAAAACCAGACTGCGCAGGTGCGAACGTGGGCTGACCGCACTGCGCATGTGCGACAACCCATGGAGCGTAACGACGTCAACGTCATGGCGTGCCCGAAATGCGGCACTGCCCACTTAAAGTGGCAATGCCCTGCAAAAGGCAGGCAATGTTTAAATTGCGGGAAGCCTGGACATTATGCAGCCTTGTGCAGGTCTGCAGCACCAGTCAGGGGCCAGCGATCCCAATTCCAACGCAAGCACGTTCGATGTGTACAGCAAGGTTTACTGGATTCTGATCCTGTTAGCACTACAGATCCAGAGGACGACTGGCTGGAGTCCCCCTATCGTGTGGGCATCATCACTACATGTGAGTATGCCTCCTCAAATTCAGCAAGACTCCTATCTATCCTCAATATGGATTCGGCGGACGAATGGCGTGCTGTCATACACGTAAATCAGTGCAGCATTTCAAGCTGGACACTGGTGCTTCTGCCAATCTCATCTCTCAAGCTGATTTTGACCACATTGAAAAGCAACCCAAAATTCTTCTGCCAGCCTGTCAGCTCCTCGATTATAATGCAATGCCATAACTGCACTAGGATCTTGTCATCTATTCGTCTCCAACAAGACCATCAATGCCACACTGCGATTCGAAATCGTCAAGCCTGATAAGGCATCCCTACTTGGTGCCCATGCATGCAAGCTACTCAACCTCATACAGCGAGTCCATGCCATGTCATCTTCCAACGTGGATCTTCAGGCTGACATTGAGGACATCCTTGCTCAATATCCGGATGTGTTTGATGGAATGGGCACTCTGCCATACTGCTACAAGATCCGACTCAGGCCTGATGCCACGCCTGTAATCCATGCACCACGCCGGGTGCCGGCTTCTCTGAAGGAACGTTTAAAGGCACAGCTACAGGAGCTCCAAGACCAGGGCATCATCTCGAAAGTGACGGAACCGACTGACTGGGTCAGCTCGATGGTCTGTGTGAAGAAGCCATCAGGAGAGTTGCGGATTTGCTTGATCCCAAACATCTTAACCAGAACATAATGCGGGAACACTACCCGATCCCGAAGCGGGAGGAACTGGCCAGTGAGATGGCACACGCCAAATTCTTCACAAAGCTAGATGCATCGTGTGGTTTCTGGCAGATACAACTGGACGAGTCAGCAGGAACCTCTGAACGGTCAACACACCATCTGGCAGGTACTGTTATAACCGTATGCCGTTTGGCATTGTCTCAGCCTCTGAAATCTTCCACAGGATAATGGAGCAGATGATGGAGAGCATTGAGGGTGTGCGTGTCTACGTAGATGATGTAATCATATGGTCCACGACCCCTGAGATCACGTATCTTGTCTCAAACAAGTCTTTCAACGTGTCCATGCAAACGGCCTCAGCTGAACAAGGCCAAATGCACCTTTGGCATGTCATCCATCAAATTCTTGGGTGACCAGATATCCCAGGAGGGTGTGCGACCAGATTTGGACAAGGTCAAGGCCATTAACGCCATGAAGATCCCGGAAGACAAAAAGGCGGTACTACGCTTCCTCAGAATGGCGAACTTCTCAGGAAAATTCATTCCCAACATGGCCTCACACACCAAGGCTCTCAAGCATCTGGTGAAGAAGTCCACTGCATTCCAGTGGCTACCCACACATCAAGCAGAGTGGTTCGAGCTCAAAGCAAAGCTCACCACTGCTCCGGTACTAGCGTTTTTTGACCCGGATAGGGAAACATTAATCTCCACGGACGCAAGCCAGGACAGCATTGGTGCGGTGTTCCTCCAGACGGATGACTCTTTGTCCTGGACTCTAGTTGCTTATGCGTCAAGGGTCATGACTCCTACTGAACAGAGGTATGCCCAGATAGAAAAAGTGTACCTGGGCCTCCTAACCGGCATTGTAAAGTTCCATGACAATGTCTAGGTTCTACCAAACAACACATTGGAGACTGATACAGACCCTTGGTCCATATCATTCATAAGGACTTGAATGACATGACGCCCAGGTTTCAGCGCATTCTCCTTTGACTCCGAAGGTACGATTTTGAGTTAGTATAAACACCAGGCAAGGAGCTGATAATTGCGGATGCACTGTCCCTCTCCATCACCTCGCCATGTGAACAGGTTGACTCCATCCGCCAGATTGAGGCACAGGTACAGCTGTGTGCCAGCAACCACCCGGCCTCAGATGAAAGAGTGATCAACATTCGTGAAGAGACCCTCTTCTGCCAAAGACCCTCTTCTGCAGCGTGTAATGCACCACCTTGTAAATGGCTGGCAAAAAGGGCAATGCCCTCAGTTCTTTAATGTGAAGGACGACCTGACAGTCGTTGCGCGGATCCTCCTCAAGCTAGATCGTATCGTTATTCCTTTACAGTCTACAGAGCTTAGTGCTCAAACAAATCCACGAGGGACTAGGTGTCGAAAAGTGTAGGCGCAGGGCCCGGCAGGCTGTCTATTGGCCTGGAATCAGCCAGGACATATCCAACATGGTCCTCAATTGTGCGACCTGCCAGCGTTTCCAGCCTGCTCAAACAAAAGAAACACTCCAGCAAAACGAGATTGTGACCTCTCCATGGTCCAAGATGGGAATCGACCTTTTTCACGCCAATGGGCGTGACTATGTGCTCATCATAATTACCCGGAAGTGAAGCTGTCAGACCTCACATCAAGGACAGTCATCAAGGCCTGCAAGGAGACGTTTGCCAGGCATGGTATTCCACTCACTGTCATGAGTGACAATGGTCCCTGCTTCCACAGCCAAGAATGGTCTAATTTCGCCAAGTCGTACCAATTCAACCACATTACCTCAAGCCCACACTACCCGCCGTCCAACGCCGTAACCGCCAACCTTCTGCTGTTGGCGTACAGGGAACCCCTCTGTCCACCGGTATGTCTCCGGCTCAACTCCTCATGAATAGAGACCTGCGGACGACTATTCCAGCCATACACTTCCCAGACCTGGATCACCTCCCAGTTGCAAAAGGTGCAGCAAGTCAGGAACCAGCAAAAGCTGACATACGATGCTCATGCTACCGATCTGCCTGGGCTATCTCCGGAAGATGCTGTTCGGATCAAGCTACCTGATGGAGGCTGGTCAGCTCCAGCTGTTGTTGTTCAACAGGCTGCTCCCAGATTGTTTGTAATTCGTATGGCTGATGGCTCCATTGTCAGGCGCAACAGAAGGGAACTGCGCAAAGTTGCCTGCCCACCACCAGATCCTACTTTTCCATATGTTGTTATGCCTCCTCCGGACACCTCGCATCATGTGGCCACCAATCTGGCAGCAATCCCGCCTGTCAAGGCGCCGTTGTCCCCACCTCCACCTCTCAGGCGCTCGACAAGGATCAGACGCAAGCCCCAAAGATTGGACTTAATATCTTGTAAATTTTGTTCTGTATCTGCACACTAGACACCTCTTATGTATATATTCATCCACTCACCATTTAATGTAAATAGTCATACATGTAAATACATAGAACATAGAACAGTACAGCACAGAACAGGCCCTTCGGCCCTCAATGTCACCCTACTTAAACCCACTTAACCCGTATACCCGTAACCCAACAATCCCCCCATTAACCTTACACTACGGGCAATTTAGCATGGCCAATCCACCTAACCCGCACATCTTTGGACTGTGGGAGGAAACCGGAGCACCCGGAGGAAACCCACGCACACACAGGGAGGACGTGCAGACTCCACACAGACAGTGACCCAGCCGGGAATCGAACCTGGGACCCTGGAGCTGTGAAGCATTGATGCTAACCACCATGCTACCGTGAGGCCCGATACAGTCGCATATGCTCCAAGCAACCAACATTTTTTTTTTAAAAGGGGGGGAATGTCATGATATGCACTCATGCACATAATGAGATACAGTCAGGCAGTGACAGACACCCAGTACAGCCAATCAACACACAGGACAGAACACAACCAATCACCAAGCAGAACACTAGCAGGTGGTGTCCCACTATAAAACACACTCTGCCTCTTTCCATTGGTGACAACTGTAGTGACAGTCAGGGTATCAGTTAGCACCTTCTGGTCTAGTTAGTTATAGTAAGCACGCTTAGATTAGTAGAGTGTCAAACCCACAGTGAACTGTGTGCACTGTTTAAGAAGTTCAATAAAGCGTATTGAACCAATGTCAAAGTGTGAGTCGGGATTGGGGATGTCAGTGTGAGTCGGGATTGGGGATGTCAGTGTGAGTCGGGAGTGGGGATGTCAGTGTGCGTCAGGAGTGGGGATGTCAGTGTGAGTAGGGAGTGGGGATGTCAGTGTGCGTCGGGATTGGGGATGTCAGTGTGAGTCGGGATTGGGGATGTCAGTGTGAGTCGGGATTGGGGATTTCAGTGTGAGTCGGGATTGGGGATGTCAGTGTGAATCGGGATTGGGGATGTCAGTGTGAGTCTGGAGTGGGGATGTCAGTGTGCGTCGGGATTGGGGATGTCAGTGTGCGTCGGGAGTGGGGGTGTCAGTGTGCGTCGGGATTGGGGATGTCAGTGTGCGTCGGGATTGGGGATGTCAGTGTGCGTCGGGATTGGGGATGTCAGTGTGAGTCGGGAGTGGGGGTGTCAGTGTGCGCCGGGATTGGGGATGTCAGTGTGCGCCGGGATTGGGGATGTCAGTGTGAGTCGGGATTGGGGATGTCAGTGTGCGCCGGGATTGGGGATGTCAGTCTGTGTCGGGATTGGGGATGTCAGTCTGTGTCGGGATTGGGGATGTCAGTGTGCGCCGGGATTGGGGATGTCAGTGTGAGTCGGGATTGGGGATGTCAGTGTGAGTCAGGATTGGGGATGTCAGTCTGTGTCGGGAGTGGGGATGTCAGTGAGAGTCGGGATTGGGGATGTCAGTGTGTGTCGGGATTGGGGATGTCAGTGTGTGTCGGGATTGGGGATGTCAGTGTGAGTCTGGATTGGGGATGTCAGTCTGTGTCAGGATTGGGGATGTCAGTGAGAGTCGGGATTGGGGATTCAGTGTGAGTCGGGATTGGGGATGTCAGTCTGTGTCAGGATTGGGGATGTCAGTGTTAGTCGGGATTGGGGATGTCAGTGTGAGTCGGGATTGGAGATGTCAGTCTGTGTCGGGATTGGGGATGTCAGTGTGAGTCGGGATTGGGGATGTCAGTGTGTGTCGGGATTGGAGATGTCAGTCTGTGTCGGGATTGGGGATGTCAGTGAGAGTCGGGATTGGGGATGTCAGTGTGAGTCGGGATTGGGGATGTCACTGTGTGTCGGGATTGGGGATGTCAGTGTGTGTCGGGATTGGGGATGTCAGTGTGTGTCGGGATTGGGGATGTCAGTGTGAGTCGGGATTGGGGATGTCAGTCTGAGCCGGGATTGGGGATGTCAGTGTGAGTCGGGATTGGGGATGTCAGTCTGTGTCGGGATTGGGGATGTCAGTCTGTGTCGGGATTGGGGATGTCAGTGTGAGTCGGGATTGGAGATGTCAGTCTGTGTGGGGATTGGAGATGTCAGTCTGTGTCGGGATTGGGGATGTCAGTGTGAGTCGGGATTGGAGATGTCAGTCTGTGTCGGGATTGGGGATGTCAGTGTGAGTCGGGATTGGGGATGTCAGTGTGAGTCGGGATTGGAGATGTCAGTCTGTGTCGGGATTGGGGATGTCAGTGAGAGTCGGGATTGGGGATTCAGCGTGAGTCGGGATTGGGGATGTCAGTGTGGATACAGAGTTGTTGTTCAGGATCTCTGTGTGTTTGGGCATTTCCAGGCAGCGTTACACAATGTGTTTTTCTGGTGAAGATGAGTATTTGTAGGTCCCGGGGCATTTGGAGCTTCTGGAATCTGGCTGTCATTTCCTGGAACAACAACACAAGTTTCACAGCATCAATTTCTGCCTCTCAGTTTCGTATTTTAATTGCTGAGGCGTCGAAGTGATGGTACTGAGTTGAGCCAATTTGCCTGCTCCCTGAGTGTCAGAAAGCTGCACTCGCTCACGATCGGTGACAGAGCATTGTCTTTCACAGCCTGCCCATCTGTTCATGGTCAGTGCCTGGGTTAGAATGCCATTGTCCTGCTCCCTTGACCTCACTGCGGGTCACTCAGCCGTTGATCCTCGGCTTCCTGTGGTCATTGCTCTCTCATTCTGAGCGGTGCCTCACAAACTGCTCTCTCTGTGCGGTGACAGCTGCAGAATGATGCTGCCCAGTTGCAATCTGCTCTTCATTAAGAAACGTTCAAAAGTTCACTGCGAGAAATACATGGCATAGGGGACAGACAATTAATATTATTTAAATTCCTGCTCTCAATCTGCTGATCTATGGGGTGGTCTCAGTCCGATTCAGAAGGACTCTCCTGCTGTTCCTCCTCCTGTCCCAGTCTCTAGCCACCCGCCCCAAGTCTCCCGAAGGAATCATCCCATATTTTTTCCTAAGTGTATGTCTCGGTGAGAATACCAGGGAGAATATTGGGCGGGAACTCGCCGTACTTTCAGCCTCTTTAACAACACTTTCCGCCCACCCCACGTGATTCACCCCGTGCTCATGGTGGCTTGTGTCTGATTTTTCATCCTGGGAAAATGTAACTTCTGGAATCACTGGGGGGGGGGCTTCTTTTACACGCCTCCCCAGCACTCGTTCCCAGTCCAATCGGGGAGATGGCTGTCAGGAAGACAGCGCCACGTTTCACCGAGGGAGACCTCACCAAACTCCTGTATAGTGAGAAGACATCCTGTACCCATGATGAACCAGACCATAAAGCAAGGTCCCACCTGGGAGACTCTGGCCGTGATAGTGCGTGCCAGCTCACTCATAGGAGTGTGGTGGTATGAATGTGAGCACTGCCATTGGTGCAGAGCATGGGTTTCCCATTAGCTCTGGCTGGTCATGTGCCTCTCGTCCGATTTGCTGGGACTAGTCATGTGACTGCTCACCAATTGGTCGAGAGGCAAGTAGACCCCACCTCCGAGGCGGGGTATAAGTACCCAGAGTTCCCGGCGGTCGGCCTTACTCTGTAGTCAACCACCGGGCTAACAACTAGCTGATTAAAGCCACAGTTCGGATCCTAATCGTGTCTTGAATCCAATTGATGGTACATCAATTTAATCAGCTAGAATTTTGGAATGGAGCTACGCATCAAGCCTGACTGCCTCCGTACCAGCCCGCATGCTGCAAATGCATCTGCAATCTTTAAACACTGGCAGGCGTGTTTTAATAATTACCTGACGACTGCAGCCGGCAAGCCCACCAAGGAGCAGAAACTCCACATCCTCCACTCATGCGTGGGCACAGCGATCTACTCTATGATTGAGGATGAAAGCGATTATGATCCAGCCATAGAGATTCTCAAAGGACACTTTCTCCGGCCGGTCAACGAAGTATACGCACGGCATCTCCTGACGACTAGACAACAGTTCCCTGGTGAGTCACTCGACGAGTTTTACCAGGCCCTCGCAGCTCTAGGGAGAACGTGCACCTGTCCCCAAGTTTCGGCGACTGAGCACATGGAACTTTTAATCAGAGACGCTTACGTTGCTGGCATGCAGTCCCCTTCTATCCGCCAACGATTGCTGGAGAAGAACACCCTCAGCCTAGCTGAGGCACGGACTCTTGTAACCTCCCTGGAGGTTGCTGACCTGAACGCCCGAGCATACGCCCCCGGCCGCGCAGCAACCCCCTGGACTTCATGGCACGCGCCACCCCCGTCCTCCGTGGACCCCTCCCCCCCCCCCCCCCAAGCCTGCGCAGCGGGTCGCTCCCACAAACTAGCAGGGCCCCGTTGCTATTTTTGTGGTCTCTCAAAGCACCCGCGCTGCCCGGCCCGCTCCGCTCTGTGCAAGAGCTGCGGGAAGAAGGGCCACTACGTGGTGGTCTGCCAGACCAAGTCGGTCGCTGCTGTTCCACGCAGCGACCACGGATCGCCCCCCCCGGGCTTCCCCAGGGCCCCATGCCGCGCACAAACCTCTCTGGCCTGCCTCCCGGCCCCCACAATGGCCCCACGGTCCTCCCGACCCTTGCTCCCAGCCGCCCCGACCGGCCCGCAGACGCCGCTGACACTGCCCCCAGCCGCCACGAGGTTCCCATGTGCAGGCCATGGCCGCCGCCATCTTGGGGCCCCGGCTCCACGTGCGGGTCCTGGGCTCCGCCATCTTGGGACCCCGACTCCACGTGCAGGTCCTGGGTGCCGCCATCTTGGGCCAACACGGAAGGCCCTGCAAGCGATTACTCTGCCACTGAGGATGATCGGGAACTCTCACCACGGCTGGCTTCCATCAAACTCGACCAGTCGCGACCACGCTCGCTCGCCAATACTACGACAACGGTTCAGCTCAACGGACACAAAACAAGGTGCCTGCTGGACTCCGGGAGCACGGAAAGTTTCGTCCACCCCGACACGGTAAGACGCTGTGCGCTCCCCATCCACCCAGTTAAGCATAAGATTGAATTGGCCTCGGGTTCGCACTCCGTCCAAATCACCGGGTGCTGCATAGCGGACCTCACAGTCCAGGGGAGGGTCTTCAGAAACTTCAAACTCCTCATCCTCTCCCGTCTATGCGCTCCGGCACTCTTGGGCCTGGATTTCCAGTGCAACCTGCAGAGCTTGACGTTTCAATTCAGCGGCCCTATTCCTCCTCTTACTGTTTGCAGCTTCGCGTCCCTCAAAGTGGACCCCCCTTCCTAGTTTGCTAAACTCACCCCAGATTGTAAACCTGTCGCCACTTGGAGCAGACGATACAGTGCCCAGGACCGGACCTTCATCGGGTCCGAGGTCCAGAGGCTCCTTAAGGAAGGAGTTCTCGAGGCCAGCAACAGTCCCTGGCAAGCCCAAGTGCTGGTAGTTCGGACTGGGGAGAAAAACCGGATGGTCATCGATTACAGTCAGACCATCAACAGGTTTACGCAGCTGGACGCGTATCCTCTCCCCCGTATTTCCGACCTGGTTAACAGGATCGCGAAGTACAAAGTCTTCTCCACGGTGGACCTTAAGTCCGCCTACCACCAGCTCCCCATCCGCGCGAGTGACCGAAAGTACACCGCGTTTGAGGCAGATGGGCGCCTCTACCACTTCCTCAGGGTTCCATTCGGTGTCACAAATGGTGTCCAACGGGAGATGGACCGAATGGTCGACAAGCACGGTTTACGGGCCACCTTCCCGTAGCTCGATAACGTCACCATCTGCGGCCACGACCAGCTGGACCACGACATCAACCTCCAAAAATTCCTCCGAACCGCAAAAGTCCTTAATTTAACTTACAATAAGGATAAGTGCGTGTTTAGCACCGACCATCTAGCCATCCTTGGCTACGTAGTGCGTAACGGAGTGATAGGCCCCGATCTGAACGCATGCGCCCCCTGATGGAACTTCCCCTCCCCAACTCCCTCAAATCCCTCAAATGCTGCCTGGGCTTCTTCTCATATATTATGCCCAGTGGGTCCCCCAACTACGCCGACAAAGCCCGCCCCCTCATCTAGTCCACCTCCTTTCCCCTGTCGATGGAGGCCCGCCAGGCCTTTAGCCGCATCAAAGCGGATATCGCAAAGGCCACGATGCATGCTATCGACGAGTCCCTCCCATTCCAGGTCGAGAGCGACGCGTCTGACGTAGCTCTGGCGGCCACCCTGAACCAAGCGGGCAGACCCGTGGCCTTCTTTTCATGAACCCACCACGCTTCCGAAATCTGCCATTCCTCGGTCGAGAAGGAAGCACAGGCCATAGTTGAAGCTGTGCGATATTGGAGGCACTATCTGGCCGGCAGGAAGTTTACCCTCCTCACAGACCAACGGTCAGTAGCTTTCATGTTCGACAATGCACAGAGGGGCAAGATCAAGAACGACAAGATCTTGGGTGGTGGATCGAGTTGTCCACGTACAACTACGATATCTTCTATCGTCCTGGGAAGCTCAACGAGCCTTCTGTTGCCCTATCCCGCGGTACCTGCGCCAGCGCGCAGATTGACCGCCTCCGCTCCCTCCACACGGACCTCTGCCATCCAGGGGTCACCCGTTTCTACCATTTTATTAAGACCCACAACCTGCCCTACTCCGTTGAGGAAGTCAGGACAGTCACCAGGGACTGCCACGTCTGCGCCGAGTGCAAACCGCACATCTACCGCCCCGAACGAGCGCATCTGATCAAGGCATCCCACCCCTTTGAACGTCTCAGTATAGACTTCAAGGGTCCCCTCCCCTCCAACAACCGTAACACATATTTCTTGAGTGTTATCAACGAATACTCCCGCTTCCCTTTCGCCATTCCCTGTCCCGACATGACCACAACAAACGTCATAAAGGCCCTCCTATCCATCTTCTCCCTATTCGGTTACCCCGTGTACATCCACAGCGACTCCTTTATGAGTGACGAACTGCGTCAGTTCCTGCTCAGCAGGGGCATAGCCTCTAGCAGGATGACCAGTTATAACCCCCGGGGTAACGGTCAGGTCGAGCGGGAGAATGGCACCATTTGGAAGACCATCCTGCTGGCCCTACGGTCCAGAGATCTCCCTATTCCCCGTTGGCAAGAAGTCAATCCCGACGCCCTGCATTCAATCCGGTCTCTCCTCTGTACTAGGGCAGCACGGTAGCATTGTGGATAGCACAATGGCTTCACAGCTCCAGGGTCCCAGGTTCGATTCCGGCTTGGGTCACTGTCTGTGCGGAGTCTGCACATCCTCCCCGTGTGTGCGTGGGTTTCCTCCGGGTACTCCAGTTTCCTCCCACAGTCCAAAGATGTGCAGGTTAGGTGGATTGGCCATGATAAATTGCCCTTAGTGTACAAGAAAATTGCCCTTCGTGTTGGGTTGGGTTATTGGGATGGGGAGGTGTTGATCTTGGGTAGGGTGCTCTTTCCAAGAGCCGGTGCAGACCCGATGGGCCGAATGGCCTCCTTCTGCACTGTAAATTCTATGATCTACCACTAATCAAACACCTCATGAACATCTTCTTGTTTTCCCCAGGAAGTCGTCCTCAGGATCCCCTCTCCCGACCTGGCTGGCCACCCCTGGACCCATCTTGCTCCGGAAGCATGTGCGGGTGCACATGTCCGATCCGTTGGTTGAGAGAGTCCAGTTACTCCACGCCAACCCGCAATATGCGTACGTGGAGTATCCCGACGGTTGGCAGGATACGGTCTCGCTTCGGGACCTGGCACCCACCGGCGTGCGGCCTTCTCTCCCTACATCAACACCTCCCCCCGCGCCTCCACGACCCAGCGCACATGCCCCCTCTCCCCCGATTACAGCGTCTCCACCACCGGCCCGGGGTACGGAGACATATCTACGACCGACGCTCCCGGAGGCAAGGACGGCCATCGGCCCGACATCACCGGCTCCACTGCGACGGTCCTCTAGAACACCACGGGCACCTGACAGGCTGATCGTCTCCATCTGATGCGGCCATGGGACATTTTGGACTTTGTTGTTATTCCGTTGCACATTTTGGACTTTGTTGTTATTCCGTTGCACCTTAAGTAGTAGTAGTATTGTTTTTTTTTGCCACGAGCCAGTGGGCAGCCCACCTTTCTCGATTTTCGCTGCTCATACCACCAGTCCTCGGAACCCCTCTTTCCCCCCCCCTCTCTCTTCCACTTACACCCCCCCGCCTTCTTTCTCCACAAGGGGTGAATGTGGTGGTATGACTGTGAGCACTGCCATTGGTGCAGAGCATGGGTTTCCCATTGGCTCTGGCTGGTCATGTGCCTCTCGGCTGATTGGCTGTGACTAGTTATGTGACTGCTCACCAATTGGTCGAGAGGCAAGTAGACCCCGCCTCCGAGGCACAGTGATTAGCACTACTCCTTCACAGCGCCAAGGACCCGGGTTCAATTCCAACCTCGGGTTACTGGCAGTGCGGAGTTTGCACTTTCTCCCCGTGTCTGCGTGGGTTTCCTCCGGGTGCTCCGGTTATGGGAATAGGTAGGGGTGGACACTTGTGGGTCCTGATGCCTCCCGATCTGAGATGAGGAATCTGTCATTGACCAGCAGCATAAAGAGCTGCTGATAGAACCCGTGTCTTTTTTCCAACAAATAGAAGAAGGTGGAGTTGCGGTCCAGGTCTGTGAGGAACTGGATCTGTGACCTCCCGTATGCACCGTGGGAGCCGACAAGTTGCAGTTGCCTTTCCTCTCTCTGTACACCAGGATCCTCATTGGGCTGAGCGAGACGTGACTCCAGGTCGAGCACTTCCTTCTCCAACTCCTCAACCCTGGAATGTAAACCTACTCGCATACTCCTAACAGAAGGTACGGACTAAGTCTTGCCCATGTCCTACTATAATCTCAGGGAAGAAGCCTACCCGCTTCCTTCTCCTGCTGCCCAGAATTGACAAAATGAGCCCAGGAACTGCTCGTCCTCCAGTTGTTAAAGTGCCAGTACACAGACCATGAGATGGAGCGAGCTCCGCCCACATTAGTGGTCCGAGCATGGCACCTGCTGCACAGAAGCAGCTGGAACACAGGGCAGGTATGCCTTTGAAATGTAAAGGCGGTCGATTCTGGACACTCCGTCTCTAGACCTCACATAAGTGAACACGTTGGAATCAGGATGGAGATATCGCCAGATGTCCACCAAGTCGAGGGACCCAACCAGGTCCCTCAACATTACCTCACCACCACCACTGGGGACCGAGGTGATTCCTTGTCCCAAGGGTGCAGTTGAAACCTCCTCCCGAGGTTGATGCACTCGCCCGCGTCAATGGAGATGAGACGAGTGGACACGTGTTCAAAAAATGTTGTTTGATGCTCGCCAGACAGGATAGCATAGATAGTGAAATCACCACCAAAGTGATGGCGCATGTGTCCCTCCACCCGTTCAGGAGCCCGGCGAGGAAGTCATTCAGCCGGTGTTCGTTCCCGCACATGTCCAGCACCCCTTTACCATCAGCACGGGCGTACCGGACCAGCAGTGCCGAATCTGACCAGCTGGACTCTGAGGCTTGTTTCCTTCAGGCTGAGTGGGAGCGGTGCTGGCCCGGAGCAAACCTCCCCCAATTGATGGAGGTGGGGGAGGAGGAGCCCACTGAGGACGGGGGGCAGGACATTTGATAATATTAATCTCTGGGCTGTGGTCGCCAGTGGATCCACCCGCAGGAGGGTCCCATCCACCGTGAGCCCCTTTTCCAGGGTATGAAGAATACTGCCTTCCCGTACAATTTTGAGGCTGTGACAATGGCCAAGGGGCCTGCAACCCAGTTTTCTGATTCAGAAGTTTTCTGATTCTGAATTTAAATGGCTTCTGGACGATGGGGGGAGCAGAGGCCGAGGACACCACTGCTCCTGCAAAGGTCAACCTAGAGGGCCCACCTCCAACAAAAAAGTTGTTGTTGTAGGGTTTAGCTACACCTACTCCAAATGGTCATTGTTGTTATGTTTACCATAAGGGAGAAAGCAAGTTATAAAAGAAGGCACTATCCCCATGGTGTTATATTGAGACAGGTGGAGAGGGAAGAGAGAGAGGCATAAGAGGGAATAGAATAGGTGGGGCGCAGGATGGACATGTGCCCTAGGTCAGGTGGAGTGGAGGGCGGGTTGATTTGCAAGTTTTCCTTCAATTGGTAGGGGAGGAAGGGAACTTCCGCCGAAGAGGGGCCCAGCCAAACATGGAACAAAGAACATAGAGCATACAGTGCAGAAGGAGGCCATTCGGCCCATCGAGTCTGCACCGATCCACTTAAGCCCTCACTTCCACCCTATCCCCGTAACCCATAACCCCTCCTAACCGTTTTGGACACTGAGGGCAATTTATCATGGCCAATTCACCTAACCTGCGCATCTTTGGACTGTGGGAGGAAACCGGAGCACCCGGAAGAAATCCACGCAGACACGGGGAGAACGTCCAGACTCCGCACAGACAGTGACCCAAGCCGGGAATCGAACCTGGGACCCTGGAGCTGTGAAGCCACAGTGCTATCCATTTGTGCTACCGTGCTGCCCTTTTCTTCACCTCCTCACCCACCTCCTCCTGCACCACTTCTCCCCCTCTCATACAAATCCTCAGTACAATCCTACTTTTCCTCCTCCTGTTACAGGCTGTAAGCTTTCAGTCCTCAGGTCCTGGGCCCCTTGCATGTGAATCCTGCAATTTGCAGTCAACCTCATGCTCAGAGGTCACCCTCAATCCCCCGGCTCTCATGGGCTGTGGATTAAATGTGTCTTCCAACTCAAACAGCCAGCCACCCAGACACTAATCCCTGACAACCTGGCCTCCATTAAGTTCCATGTGGGGGTTCATTCTCACTGCAGTCGTCCTCCTCCCTCTTCAGGCCTCATGAGACTGGAAAACCCCCCTTCCCAGAGTCCCCCACTGTGTTGTTGCAGCCTGGCATCTCATGGGGCAACACCTGTCATAATATACACCAGTATATCATGGTGCAGACACACACTGATGGACACACACAGGGACCAATCAACATGTACAAACACCGCAGGCAATCACCAGTTAGAATACACACACTATAAAGGCACCACGGTTCCCGCTCATTCTGGGTGCTGCCTCTCAGTGTAACAAGAACTCATCCAGCCCAGCACAGACTCACACCACGTGCTGAGAGAATCAACTGGTTCGGACAAGGCTTAGGTCTCTAGTTTAAGTTAGCATCATTTAGACCCACAGTCATCGTGTGTTAGTTAGTTAGAAGCAGTTAATAAAATTGAGTTGAACCTTCATCAGTGTTGGAAGTGTCTGTTCATCTCTCAGGTCTACACTAGCCAACACTTCATGGTACCAGAAGTTGAGGGATGCTAGCACTTCTGAGACCTACCTTTCAGTGATCTGCCTTCCACCAGTCTCGCGCCATCCTACAGAATGGACTCCGTTTGCCCGCCGCCGCCTCTCCGCATTGCCGGGAATCTGGGCTCGAACTAGAAACTTTTCAAACAGCGCTTCCAGCTGTACCTCGAGGCCAGGGACCTGGAAGCTGCCTCGGACGCACGGAAGATTGCTCTCTTCCTCTTCACAGCCGGTGACCACGCTCTGTACATTTACAACTCGCTCACCTTCGATGAGGGGGGAGGACAAATCGAAGTTCAAGACCGTAATTTTAAAGTTCGATAGCCACTGCGAGGTCGAGGTTAACGAGAGCTTCGAGAGATACATGTTTCGGCAGCGAATTCAGGGTAAGGACGAGCCTTTCCAGTCCTTTATTACCCACCTCCGCGTCCTTGTGCAGTCCTGCAACTATGGGTCCACCTCTGACTCCATGCTCTGTGACCAGATTGTTTGTGGTGTTCAATCTGAGCCCCTGCGCCAGCAGCTACTAAAAGTAAAGCAGCTCACTCTCTCTACGGCCATTGAGACCTGTGTACTTCATGAACATGCCTCCACGCGCTACTCCTGCATGCAGGCCGCTGAAATGGCGCGGCAAGCCCCTTACAAGGCAGAACGGGTCCAAATTATTAAATCTTTTCAGACTTCGGATCTGAACGATGGTGGCCATTTTGCGTGCTGTTCGAGCGTGCTGACGTCATGGACCGCTTTGCGCAGGTGCGCGCCACGCTGGATCGCCCCGCGCATGCGCGGTGGCATGACGAACGTCCCGACGCTCTGGCGTGTGGCAACTGCGGCTCCGGCCACTTAAAGCAGCAATGTCCCGCGAAGTCCCGACGCTGCCTGCAGTGTGGCAAGCGAGGCCACTACGCTGCAATGTGCAGATCTTCCATGCCTGCTGTTTTTCGGAGGTCCACCCAGCCCCACAGAGACGTCAGGGCTATCCAGCCTGCCATCAATGAACCTACTCCAGACCTTGCTTACGACTGTGCCTGCGATGACACACAGGTCCCGTTCCAAATCAGCGTCATTACCACGAACAGGATGTCCCCCAAGTGTGGCACTGAACCCGTCCACGTCCACAGCGTCGGCCAGGATGATGAGTGGTGTGCCACCCTTACGGTCAACCGGTCCCCTGTCAGTTTCCGCCTGGACACTGGCGCTTTTGCCAATCTCATCGCGTCATCTGATTTTCGCAAGCTCTGCGTACAGCCTGCTGTCCTGCCATCTGCGTGTAAATTGCTGGACTACAATGGCAATGCCATCGCCGCCAGCAGCTCCTGCCGCCTTGAGGTGACACATCGTGCTCACACAGTCATTCTCCCGTTTGAGATTATTGCTGCCTCAAAAGCCTCCCTGTTTGGTGCGCAGGCATGCAAGCTGCTCCACTTAGTGCAGAGAGTACACTCTCTCTCTTCAAGCGATGTGTCTGCATCCTCTGACACAGACTTCAGGGTGCAACTCGACTCCATCATCCAGCAATACCATGATGTCTTCGAAGGCATGGGCACACTCCCGTACACGTACAAAATCTTACTCAAGCCCAATGCCACGCCTGTCGTTCACGCATCTCGCAGAGTCCTAGCGCCCCTCAAGGACCGCCTCAAGCAACAGCTTTAGGACCTCCAGGACCAAGGAGTCATCTCTAGGGTCACGGAACCCACAGACTGGGTAAGCTCCATGGTCTGTGTCAAGAAACCGTCCGGCGAGCTACGGATCTGTATTGATCCTAAAGACTTAAATCAGAATATCAGCCGGGAGCACTACCCGATTCCAAAACGTGAGGAGCTAACGTCCGAGATGGCCCACGCCAAACTATTCTCAAAACTGGATGCCTCGAAGGGTTTCTGGCAGATCCAACTAGATGAGTCAAGCAGGAAGCTGTGTACGTTCAACACACCCTTTGGCAGATTCTGCTACAACCGGATGCCATTCGGCATCATTTTTGCATCCGAAGTTTTCCATCGGATCATGGAGCAGATGATGGAGGGGATCGACGGCATCCGGGTATATGTCGACGACATTATTATCTGGTCAACCGGAGTTCGTCGCCCACCTCAGAGACTGAACTTATGAACTCAGTACACATGTGGACTTTCTGAAATTTTTTTTTTTCTATATCCTTCATTGTTGCATTCGTTATCCAGTGATTTGTAAATAGATTCGTTGGTTGTTCCAGTTCATGGTAGTCATCTGCACCAGGCACCTTCCTGTGTAAATAGTCTTGTTCCCTGTATATAGCTTTGTACATATGTCTTCGCACCTCACACGTAGCTAGGTACATTCTCCACACACCCACATTATTTATTATCACATGCCTATATCAACATTTTTTATAAAAGGGGGATATCATAATATACACCAGTATATCATGGTGCAGACACACACACTGATGGACACACACAGGGACCAATCAACATGCACAAACACCGCAGCCAATCACCAGTTAGAATACACACACTATAAAGGCAGAGGGCACCACGGTTCCCGCTTATTCTGGGTGCTGCCTCTCAGTGTAACAAGAACTCATCCAGCCCAGCACAGACTCACACCACGTGCTGAGAGAATCAACTGGTTCGGACAAGGCTTAGGTCTCTAGTTTAAGTTAGCATCATTTAGACCTACAGTCATCGTGTGTTAGTTAGTTAGAAGTAGTTAATAAAATTGAGTTGAACCTTCATCAGTGTTGGAAGTGTCTGTTCATCTCTCAAGTCTACACTAGCCAACACTTCAACACCCAGGATCCTAACAGTGAGGGTACTGGTGACCTGAGACCTGAGGTCACCAGGTTCTCCATTTTAGAAAGCTGTTGTAAATCATGCCCGCGTGATGTCCTGCTGGTGTGCAATGAATATTCAGTGAGGGGACAGAGTCTCGTTAGAGGGCTAGTTATTAAGATGCTAATGCATTTAAATGAGGTTCCTGCCCCCCCCCCCACCTAGAAAATTGGAAAATATTCCTGATTCTCACCATATTTTGCGTCTGCAAACGCAGGATGAAAATTGCCCGCTCCCTGCCCCAGGCTCCCGACTCCAGCCCCCCTGTCTCAGACTCCCAGCCACCAGACTCCCTGCTCCATTCCCCCTCTCCTGGATTAACTGCCCCCATACTCCCTGTCCCCGCACTCCCTGGATTGAGCAGCTACAGGATTGGCAGTGGAAGCAGGCGCAATTACCTTACCTTGGATGCCACCTTGTCCGCTCCCATGGCCATACCGCGCACACTCACACAGAACCTCCTAGATGCACACTCATACCTCCATAATCACAGATACAGTCACAGATATAAACAGGCAGACAGACAGGCACATAGCAGTTTCAAGTTCCTAGGGGTGCACATCACCAAAAATCTGTCCTGATCCACTCACGTCGACGCTATCACCAAGAAAGCACAACAGCGCCTATACTTCCTCAGGAAACTAAGGAAATTCGGCATTTCCACATTAACCCTTACCAACTTTTACAGATGCACTATAGAAAGCATCCTATCGGGCTGCATCACAGCCTGGTATGGCAACTGCTCGGCCCAGTACCGCAAGGAACTTCAGAGAGTCGTGAATACCGCCCAGTCCATCACACGAACCTGCCTCCCATCCATGGACTCCATCTACACCTCCCGCTGCCGGGGGAAAGCGGGCAGCATAATCAAGGATCCCTCCCACCCGTCTTACTCACTTTTCCAACTTCTTCCATCGGGCAGGAGATACAGAAGTCTGAGAACACGCACGAACTGACTCAAAAACAGCTTCTACCCCACTGTCACCAGACTCCTAAATGACCCTCTTATTGACTGACCCCATTAACACTACACCCTGTATGCTCCAACCGATGCCAATGCTTATGTAGTTACATTGTATATCTTGTGTTGCCCTATTATGTATTCTCATGTATTTTCTTGAATTCTGTTTAATTCCCTTTTCTTCCATGTACTGAATCATCTGTTGAGCTGCTTGCAGAAAAATACTTTTCACTGTACCTCGGTACACGTGACAATAAACAAATCCAATCCAATCCAATACACCCCTTCCTACACACACACACACCCACACCCACGTCATAATAATCATCATCTATAGTGTAAGTAGGCTTACATTAACACTGCAATGAAGTTACTGTGAAAAGCCCCCAGTCGCCATATTCCGGCACCTGTTCGGATACAGAGGGAGAATTCAGAATGTCCAAATTACCTAACAACACACCTTTCCGGATTTGTGGGACGAAACCGGAGCACCCGGAGGAAACCCATGCAGACTCGGGGAGAACGTGCCGACTCCGCATCAGGGGTGCCAGTGTACCACCCTGTCCAGAGCCTGGTCACCCAGGGATCCTCAATTGCCTGGAAGACCTCCCCCAAGTGCACATTTGTGGAGACCAGTGCTAACCGGATTGCTCTGCATTTACGAGGCGGAGGGGTTAGACCCCGTGCCTTGGGTGAGAACATATTCAAGCGTGCCTTACTGCACACTTTTGTGAGCAGGATCAAGATTGCGAAATCTCCCAAGATCTCGTTAGATCTTGCGAGGCCTCTTGTGAGATTTACCGGCCGTGACACGACCCAAGTCGGGCGCGGCGTTACCATTAGATAGTGCCCATACACATACATACATACACATGTACACACATGTACATACTCTCACAAGGGCCCCACACACAAACATACACATTTACACACACCCACAGACATACATACACACACACTCACATGTACTCGCACCCACACAATACCAATTCAAACACCAATCTGTGGTAACCTATTGGGCCTAGTTTTGGGCTCGATTAAATTGGATATCCTAAATTAAAGAATTTAACATTTTAAATTAAACAGTCCAATTGCAGTCCAAACTCAAGTATGCTGATGGGAATTCGGATTTGACCAGCGATACAATACACAACTCACAGATCAACTGCCAGAACATGTCTGGACCCACCTGTCAATCACCCATCAGGAGATCATCGCACCCTATTGATATGCAACAGTCTATTGTCAGTAGCCCAGACCGAGCCAGACTCTCAGGCACCCAGAGTTCCCATTGTTACCATATATGGCAATGAGGTACATGCAGATCATACCACAGGAGATGGACATCTGTGGTGGGTTCAGGTGTCCTGGCCATCAACTGGATCATTGAGTGTTGGGACCCTCTCCCGACGTCTCATTGGCAGAAAGCCAGAGGAACTTCTGAAAAGGGGAGAAGGGATGGGGATAAAAATAGAAGCCTAAGGCACCCCAGCAGTGAAGACGCGATGTGGTAAGTGACCTTGACCATCCAGAAGACCGACCAGAAGGAAGGAAGAAGCTGCCAGCGAGACCCCTGTTCATGGGTCTAGCTGTAAGAGACAGAGGGTGATGACAGATGGCTGCTTTAGTGACTGGAAGCCAGTGTCCAGTGGCGTACCACAGGGATCTGTGCTGACTCCCCTACTGTTTGCATTTATATAAGCGACACAGATGACTATGTGGGGGCTAGGATCAGTAAGTTTGCAGGTGACACAAAGATTGGCCGGATGGTTAACAGTGAGGTTGAGTGTCTTGGGTTACGGGAAGATATAGACGGGATGTTCAAATGGGCAGAAAAGTGGCAGATGGAATTTAACCCTGAAAAGTATGAGGTGATACACTTTGGAAGGAGCAATGTGGTATTGCCACCTAAAATGGCGACCGGCAAGGGATGCTGGGAAAAGTGGCCAAGAGCGAGGACAGGCAGACTGCAGTTCAGAATAAACAAAAGCGTGCAGCCCAGGCTTTGCAAAGTAACACAGGAAAAGGGGTGTCAATAGGACAATAGGGTTAAATGCAAATTGAATCTAAAGTATCAGACTCAACGGTGTCCGTTTTCCTTATTTGGAAAGGCCTATGTCCCTTGGACACTAACGGACATGGCCAGTAAGGGCACTTCCCGCCATCAAGGTGGCAGGCCTTGATTGGACTTAATCGATCAGGGTGATCAAACCCTGATCAATTGATTGGTAGCCCACCTGGGACCGCCCAAAAGTGCGCAAAATCCCCAGGGATAAAAGGAGCTGCGCAACGCCTCTCACTCTCTGTACAGCAGCTCCGAACAACGGTGACCCTTCACCGGCCAAAGAGGAAGAACCATCCATGACACCAGCAGAAGGAAGACCAGCGCCAAGAACGAGGAAGACCAACAACCAACCATCGAGGACTGCAAGACTGCGGGCCACAGATAAAGTCCTTTATCTGTCTGGTATTTGTTGGTCACTTGAAGTTAAGTTTAACTTGTGTTGTATGTGTGTGTGTGTGAATGATTTAACTTTAACAATTGCATGATAGTGAATATATATTGGGCGGTATTCTCCCCCCCCCCCCTCCCCCCACGCCGGGTGGGAGAATCGCTGGGGCGCCACGCCGCCCCGACCCCCACATGCGATTCTCCCACCTCCCCCGAAACCAGCGCCGCGCGAATCGTGCTGGGCCGCTCGGAGAATCGGCGCGGTGATTCTCCGGCCCGGATGGGCCAAGCGGCCGCTCCGACACGACAGGGTCCTGCCGGCGCCGTCCATCCCTGGTCGCTGCCGGCGGGAACGCTTTGGGGGGCGGCCTCTGGGGGGAGGAGGGGGGCTCCGAAAGGGTCTGGCCCGCGATCGGGGCCCACCGATTGGCGGGCCGGCCCCTGAACACCCACGCCATATTGCGTCGGGGCTGGCGCGCATGCACAGGATGGCGTGGCCCAACTGCGCATGCGCAGGATTGAGCTGCCCCAACTGCGCATGCGCGGGTTGGCGCGGCTCCACTCCAGCGCCGTGCTGGCCCCCTATGGGGGCCAGAATAGGTCGTGCCCGGGCCCTGTTCATGTCGTCGTGAAATGCGACGGCGTTCACGACAGCGCGGGAACTTGGTCCGTGGAGCAGAGAATCGCCCCCATTGAATTGTTCTCTGAAACAGACTTGTAGTCATTTGTCCACTGTATATGGGGTAAAACACACCGGTTTAGGCACAACAGTGGCAAGGAAGTATTCAATTAATGGCCTGACATTGGGAAGCTCTGAGGAACAAAGGGATCTTGGAATGTTTGTCCATGGATCTCTGAAGGCAGAAGGACAGGTAATAGGGTGGTAAAAAAGGCATTTGGGACACTTGCCTTTATCAATCAAGGCATAGATTACAAAAGCAGGGAAGTCATGTTGGAGTTTTATAGAACTTTGGTGAAGCCTCAGCTGGAGTACTGTGTGCAGTTCTGGTCGCCACATTATAGGAAGAATATGATTGCATTGGAGGGGGTGCAGAGGCAATTCATCAGGATGTTGCCTGGGATGAACATTTAAGTTATGAAGAGAGGTTGGATGGCTTGTGTTGCAGCGGAGAAGACTGAGGAGCGACCTGATCGAGGTGCACAAGATTATGAATGGCATGGACAGGGTGGAAAGGGCACAGCTATTCCCCTTAGTTGAAGGGTCAGTTATGAGGGGTCACAAGCTCAAGGTCAGGAGCAGGAGGTTGAGGGGGGATTTGAGGAAAAATATTTTTACCCAGAGGCTGGTGACAGTCTGGAATGCACTGCCTGGGAGGGAGTGGAGGTGGGTTGCTCCACATTCTTTAATGGGCACTTGCACATCATAACATTCAAGGCTCTGGGCCAAGTGCTGGCAAATGGGATTAGGAAAGCAGGTCAGGTGTTTTTCATACGTTGGTGCAGACGGGATGGGCTGAAGGGCCTTTTCTGTGCTGTATTATTCTGTGATTCATGATGACGGACCAGAGAGGCTTGGGAATCGGACCCTCGGTTCAATCAAGCCATCTTTACGGGCAGTATAACTGAATCCTGGTTATCTCTTGTATTTTATGTGGGTTAATTTAAGGGTTAACACTGTGTTGTTTAATAAAGTTTGTTGAATATTATACTTTTGTTTGTGGGCTTTGTTCTCCAAATTATTAAAGACATCTGGGTAAACCTTTGGTTAAATACTGATTGAAGTATCTGAATTGGACAAACACAACAGACCCACACACACATTTAGAGGCATAAATGTAACCTACCACACTGTGCATGTGTGTGCTCTGTAGGTCTGTCAGTGCAGATAGCTATGTTCCAGCACATTTCTCCATCACCTGTGGGAAGGTCTGAGGCCTGCACAGCGCAAGCCAGAGAGTTGCCAACTCCAATCTGACATTTCCCTGGAGATTTGATCTCGTGACCACGATTTAACCAAGCTGTGGGCCAAATATAAAATTTGGTTTTGTAGTGAGATAACTGAAAAAATACAAAAAGACTGAAGGGAAAATAATATTTAAATTAATAAAGCTGCTGTTTCTGCATTGCCAACCAGAATGAGAAGTGAATTCCACTCATTCAACAAAAACATTATTGATATAAGCAATTTGTGAGTAAGGTTTTACACAGCTGGTTCTAAAAACAGTGAATGTGACTCTCACACCTCGGGCGGGATTCTCCCCTACCCGGCGGGGCGAGGGGTCCCAGCGTAGCGGAGTGGCGCCAACCACTCCGGCATCGGGCCTCCCCAAAGGTGCGGAATTCTCCGCACCTTTGGGGGCTAGGCCCACGCAGGAGCGGTTGGCACCATGCCGACTGGCGCCAAAACCGGCACCAATGGCCTTTGACGCCCGGCGCCGGGGCTGGCTGAAAGGCCGGGGGATTCTCTTCCGCCTCCGCCATGGTGTAGGCCGTGGCGGCGGCAGAAGAGAAAGAGTGCCCCCACGGCACTGGCCCGCCCGCCGATCGGTGGGGCCCGATCGCGGGCCTGGCCACCGTGGGGGCACCGGGTCCGATCGCCCCACTCCCCCCCCCAGGTCCCTGGGGGCTCGCTCCCGCCGCCGATCCCGCCGCCACCAGAGGTGGTTCAAACTTCGGCGGCGGGAGAGGCCTCCCAGCGGTGGGACTTCGGCCCATCGCGGGCCGGAGAATCGCCGCAAGGGGCTCGCCGCTCGACGTGGCGCGATTCCTGCCCCCGCCAATTCCCGGATGGCGGAGAAATTCTGCCACGGCGGGGGCGGGATTTTCGGCGGCCCCGGGTGATTCTCCAACCTTGCGTGGGGTCGGAGAATTTTGCCCCTCACTGCTGGAACTCAACTCAGGCTCAGTTCTTAGGGAGTAACAAGAAATTTGCCTGCACGCCCAGGTTAAAAACACAACAGCACAGCCTGAGGGCAACTCTTCATCCCTCAGTATCTGTTTCCCTTTCCTTCCTCTGCGGTTTTTACTTTTCACTCTCTCCCTCCCCATCTATGTTTCTCTCCTTCCGTCCACCATTTATTCTGCCTCCCTCTCTCTCTCCCAGTTTGTGTTCCTCAGTGTCTCCCTCTCGCCTACCATTTGTATCTACGGCAGGTGAGGAGGGCTTAAATCGAGCCTGTGCTGATAATGTTGGATAGGAGTTTACGATGAAGTATGCTGCCAGATTAGACTGAGCCATTCTAACCATGGCATTAAATCGGCATTTTGGTTGGAATTTTGTTAGGTAACAGCCTACCTTGGTCAGTTTTGTTACAGTGTGAGGAAGCAATAAATGGGCACACAAGGAGGTTACACTAAACAGAGAGATAGTTACGGCGGGGGGGGGGGGGGGGGGGGGGTAGTGCAGGAGGATTAGGGTGGAGACGGAGGGATGTACGTAGGAGGCACTTCGGTGAACTGATTGATGCATTTGATCTGACTGTGTCTGAGCCTGTGGCTCCACAGTTATAATCAGCAGCCAACTGGTGATGGAGGATTCTGAAGGCTGACTGACTCTTCTTAAATGTGTTCCTGCATCTGAGAGTTAACAGCAAAGATGTAGGCAGTTTGGCTGGCTCCAGGGTTGTTAGTCAGGGTGGATCCATCGTAACGTGACATGTTGCAGTTCTTTGTGGCCAACAGTCAGAGCTTCTCTCAGTAAAACCCCTTGGAAAACGTATACACAAATATTTAGATGTATACACACACAAATACATTTCGACAAATTTATACATGCACTTACACAAATATATATATATATATATACACACACACCAATGCATGTACACAAATATATACATATACACACACAAATATATGCACACAAACACATGTAAAAGGTGTTTGACAATGTGCAAATTCCACATAGAGAGTGACATGAGGCCGGGATCGAACCCAGGTCCTCAGTGCCGGGAGGCAGCAGTGCTAACCACTGTGCCACCCTGCCACCCCACACACACAAATACATACACACACACATATATGCACATACACAAATTCATGTACACAATATATATATATATTACACACCATACATACACATACATAAATACACGCACACATTTGTCTAATTAGCTAATCAATACCCAATACCTGTTCACCTTGAAATATTCCAGTATTTAACATCAATCTACAGAACCTAATAGATACTAATATTCACCACTTTCTCGTGGGTAATTAGCCACGGGCACCATCGAGACCTTCCGTGCCCGATGGGCACCGCAGGGTCTGAGATACTTTGTTGACCTTTTAAATCACCTTTTGATTTGATGTTTTTTAAGTTTTCACTGCTCTTTGATTTTGCTCAGGCCAGTGCCCCTTTAAGGAGCGGCCCCTTTAAATTTGTCCCTCAGTTTGTCGATTTAGCTCAATTAGTTTGAACTGAAAATAGTTCAAGGGTAATTAGAGATGTGTAATATATACTGGCCTAGTCAGTGAAGTTAAGAGGGTAAGAGCCCATGGGATCCAGAGTCATTTGGATCTAAAACTGGCTTAGTGATAGGATGCAGAGGGTAATGGTTGAAGATTGTTTTTGTGCCTGGAAGTCTGTGTTCAATGGTGTTCCATAAGGATTAGTACTGGGTCCTTGTTGTTTACATTAATGATCTGGATGTGAATGTAGGAGGCATGAGCAGTAAGTTTTCAGATGACACAAAAAACTGGTGGGGTGGTAAATACTGAGGAACAAAGAAGAGTACTGCACAGGAACAGGCCCTTCGGCCCTCCAAGCCTGTGCCGATCATGTGTCCTATCTAGGCCAACAGCCTGTATCCTTCTATACCCCGTCTGCTCATGTGCCTTTCTAGATTAGTTTAAAGATCCCTAATGTATCTGCCTCAACCACCTCATTTGGCAGTGCATTCCAGGCCACCACCACCACCCTCTGTAAAAAAAAAACTTATCCCCACATCTCCACTGAACCTATCCCCCTCACCTTGAATATGTGCCCCCTTGTAATTGTAATTTCTGCCTTGGGGGAAAAAGCCTCCAACTGTTCACCCTATCTATACCCCTCATAATTTTATAAACTTCTATCAGGTCTGATGTGTTGGGTATTCTGCCTTGTGGGGACCTTTCCATGCCGTTTCAGCCGCTTGAATGTGTGAGTATTGGTTAGTGGCGTGTTCATGCAGAACTCGGGTCTTGATGGCTATCGCAAGGGTGAGCTGTTTAACCTTGAGGAGCTGCTGGCGTAGGGGGTCCGACTGTACACCGAAAACGATCTGGTCGCGTATCATGGAGTCGGAGGTGGATCCGTAATTACAGGACTGCGAAGGTGGGTGAGAAAAGATTGAAAAGGTTCATCCTTACCCTGCAAAGTTGGAAGACATAGTGCTCGAAACTTTCATTTACCTCAGTGTCACAGTGACTGTCAAATTTGAGGAGGACTGTCTTGAATTTGGACTTGTCTTCACCTTCAGCAAAAGTGAGAGAGTTGAAGATATGAATGGCGTGGTCCCCGACCGTGGAGAGGAAGAGAGCAATCTTCATGGCATCTGAAGCAGCTTCCAGGTCTGTGGCTTCGAGGTAAAGCTGGAATCGTTGTTTAAAGATTTTCCAGTTGGCACCAAGGTTGCCGGTGATGCGAAGTGGCGGTGGGGGGCGGACGCTGTCCATATTGCAGGATGACTGATTGCTGGTCGAAGGCAGATCACTTGATCTGTGGAGACTGCGCTTACCTTAGCAGTAACATAGACAGGCTACCAACACGTGTAATAGTACAACACTATTTTATTAAACTAAGAACTGTTGAACATACTTGCACTGTGGGTCGACACTATGTTAGATTAACTGAAGACCTATGCCTATCCTGACCAGTCTAAACTGTGAGCTCATGGTGAAGGTTTGTGCTGCGAGCTCTGTCCGTATCAGAGGCTGCATCCTGAATGAGTGGGAAAAATAGTGCCCTCTGGCTTTATAGTGTTGTGTGTGTTGATTAGTCTTGCAGTGTGTCTGTCAGTGTGTGTCTCTGCACCATTATATACTGATGTGTATATTATGACAAGGTCGCCCCTCAGCCTCCGTCTCTCTGGGGAGAACAATCCCAGTTTATTCAATCTGCCCACATAGCTAATACCCTCCATAGCAGGCAACATCCTGCTAAACCTTTTCTGTACTCTCTCCAAAGCCTCCACGTCTTTCTGGTAGTGTGGTGACCAGAATTGGACACAGTATTCCAAATGTGGCCTAACCAATGTTCTACATAACTGTAACATATTTTGTGACCATTTATGCTTGATGCACTGTCCGATGACGGCAAGCATACCATATGCTTTCTTTGCTACCATTTCCACCTGTGCTGCCACGTTTAACAATTTGTGGACCTGCACGCCCAGATCTCTGTGTCTCTATGCTCATGGTTCTGCCACTTATTTTATAGCTCCCACCTGAATTCGATCAATCAAAGGGTATCACCTCTCATTTGTCCGGGTTAAACTCCATCTGCCATTTCTCTGCCCAATTTTGCAGCCTATCTATATCCTGTTGTATTCTCTGACAATCTTCATCACTATCCGCAACTTCTACAATCTTAGTATCATCCACAAACTTACTAATCAGACCAGCTATGTTTTCTTCCAAGTCATTTACATATTACAAAGAGCAGAGGTCCCAGAACTGATCTCTACACCTTTCCACTGCTACCCTCTGTCTTCTATGGCCAAGCCAATTCTGAATCCATCGAGCTAGTTCACTCCTGACCCCATGTGATTTAATCTTTTGCACCAACCTGCCATGAGACCTTAGTCAAATGCTTTACTAAAGTCCATGTAGACTTTACATCCACAGCCCTTCCCTCGTAAATAATTTTTGTCACCTCAAAAAAAACAATCAAATTAGTGAGACATGACCTCCTTCATACAAAACCATGCTGTATGTCATGAATAAGGCCATTCACTTCCAAATGTTCATAGATCCTATCTCTGAGAATCTTTTCCAACAATTTCACTATCACTGACATCAAGCTCATTGGCCTATAATTACTCAGGTTATCCTTCTTAAATAACCTTACAACATTGGCTATCCTCCAATCCTCTGGGACCTCACTTGTGGCCAACGAGGAAACAAAGATTTCGGTTAGAGGTGCAGCGGGATTTCATCTCTTGTCTCCCTCAGTAACCTGGGATAGACGCCTACTGGCTCTGGGGATTTGTCTACCTTAATGCTTTTTAACACACCAAACACTTCCTCCCTCATAATAATGACTTGTTCTAAAGTATTTACATATCCCTCTGAGACACACCAATCACAGTGTCTCTCCCCTTTGTGAATACCGGGCGGCACGGTAGCACAGTGGTTATCACTGTTGCTTCACAGCGCCAGGGACCTGAAATCGATAACTGGCTTGGGTCACTGTTCTCCCCGTGTGTGCATGGGTTTCCTCCGGGTGCTCTTGTTTCCTCCCACAGTCCAAAGATGTGCAGGTTAGGTGGATTGGCCATGCTAAATTGCCCTTAGTGTCCAAAAAGGTTAGGTGGGGTTACTGGGTTATGGGGATAGGGTGGAGGTGTGGTTTCAAGTATGGTGCTCTTTCCAAGGGCCGATCCAGACCCGATGGGCTAAATGGCCTCTTTTTGCAAAGTACGCATTAAGGATCTCACCTACTTCCTTTGGTTCTATGCATAATTTCCCTCTGTCCTTGAGTGGGCCAATTCTTTCTCTAGCTACCCTCTTGTTCCTAATATATGTATAAAATGCCTTGGGATTCTCCTCAATCCTGTCTGCCAAGAACATTTCATGACCCTTTTTGCCCTCCTAACTCCCTGTTTGGGCTCTTTTCTACTTTTCCTGTATTCTTCAAGTGCTTTATCTGTTTTTAGTTGCCTAGACCTCATGTATGCATCTTTTTTCTTTTTGACTAGACTCACAATTTCCCTGGTCATCCACGGTTCCTAAATCCTGCCTTTCCTTTTCATGAGCACTTGCCTGTCCTGCCCTCCCATCAACTGTTCCTTAAAAGATTCCCACATGCCAAATGTGGATTTACCCTCAAACAGCCGCTCCCAAACAACCTCCAAATCCTTCCTAAGTTGGTTGTAGTTAGCCCTCTCTCAATTTAGTACCTTAACCCTAGGACAACCCTCGTCCTTTTCTATGAGTATAGTATTCGAAAGCTTACGGAATTGTGGTCACTGTTTGCCACATGTTGCCCCAGTACAACTTTGACCTGGCAGGGCTCGTTCCCTAGTACTAGGTCCAGTATAGCCCCCTTTCTAGTCGGATTATCCACATATTGATCCATAAAACCTTAACAAATTCCTCACCATCCAGACCCCTAACCCTAAGGGATTTCCAGTCAATATGAAGAAAATTAAAGTTACCCACTACAACAACCCTATTATTTTGTACATCAATCTAGAATCTGCTTCCATATCTGTTCTTCAACTTCCTGTGGATTGTTGGGAGGCCTGTAGTACTCCATCATAGTAACTGCCCCCTTCCTGTTCCTGAGTTCTATTCACAGTGCATCGTTACTTGATGCTTCCAATGTGTCATCCCTCTCTATAGCTGTAATATGTTCTCTAACCAGTATTGCAACTCTCCCACCTTTTTTTACCTTCCTCCCTGTCTCAATTAAAACACCCATTTCCTGGAATATTTAGCTGCCAGTCCTTTTTAACCAAGTCTCTGTCATAGCAACCACATCCAAGTTTCGTCCATGAATCAAGGCTCTAAGTTCATCTGCCTTACCTGCTATACTCCGTGCATTGAAGCAGATACACTCCAGGCCCACTGAATTTGATCTCCCTGAGCCTGCCCTTCCTCTTAGCCAGCCTGGCACTGGACCATGCCCATCCCATCTCTACACTTGCTGGATTACTGTTCTGATTCCCACCCCCCTGCCACATTAGTTTAAATCTACCCGAACCAGACTAGCAGACCTCCCAGCCAGGATATTGGTGCCCCTCCAGTTCAGGTGTAACCCGTCCTCCTTCTACAGGCCCTATCTTCCCTGGAAGACATCCCAATGATGCAAAAAACTGAAGCCCTCCCTCCCTCCTGTATCAGTTCTTTAGCCACGTGTTCAACTGCACTATCTCCTTGTTCATAGCCTCGCTAGGGTGTAGCACGGGGAGTAACCCTGAGATTATTACCCCAGAGGTCCTGCTTTTTAATCTTCTACCTAACTCCCTAAATTGCTGTTGCAGAACTTCGCTACTCTTTCTATCTATGTCATTCGTGCCAATGTGGACAACGACCTCGTCTGATTTCCCTCCCATTTTAGGATGCTTAGGAGCAAGGCCTTACATTACAGGATATAGAACAGTACAGCACAGAACGGGCCCTTCGGCCCTCGATGTTGTGCCGAGCAATGATCACCCTACTCAAGCCCACGTATACCTAGCCCAGTAACCCAACAACCCCCATTAACCTTATTATTTTTTAGGACACTAAGGGCAATTTAGCTTGGCCAATCCACCTAACCCGCACATCTTTGGACTGTGAGAGGAAACCAGAGCACCCGGAGGAAACCCACGCACACACGGGGAGGATGTGCAGACTCCGCACAGACAGTGACCCAGCCGGGAATCGAACCTGGGACCCTGGAGCTGTGAAGCATTTATGCTAACCACCATGCTACCGTGTTACCCTATATAGATGGGCTGTTTAGATGGGCAGAAGAGGCAAATGGAATTTAACCATGAAAAGTGTGAGGTATTGCATTTTGGGGGGACAAACAAGGTAAGGGAATATACAATGAATGGTCGGATCCTAGGAAGTGCAGAGGATCAAAGGGACCTTGGTGTGCAGATCACTGAAGAGAGCAGGACATGGTGGTTAAGAAGGCCTATGGGATTCTTGCTTTTATTGACTAACGCATTGAATATAAGAACCTAGGTTATGTTGGAGCTGTATAAAATACTGGTTAGGCTACAGCTGGAATACTGTGTGTAGTTCTGGTCACCACACTCTAGAAAGGAAGTGATTGCACATGAGATGGTGGAGAGGAGATTCACCTGGATGATGTCTGGGCTGGAGAGTTTCAGCGATCAAGAGCGACTGGATAGACTGGGGTTGTTTTCCCTGGAGCAGAGAAGGCTGAGGGGGGACCTGATTCAAGTGTATAAAATTATGAGGGACACAGATAGGGTGGTTAGGGGGGGTTCCTTAGTGGAGGGGTAAATAACCAGGAGACATAGATTTAAGGTAATGGGCAGGAGGTTTTGAGGAGGTGAGAGGAAAGACTTTTTCACCCTGAGGGTGGTGGGACTCTGGAACTCACTGCCTGAAAGAGTGATGGAGGTGGAAACCCTCACAACTTTTAATAAGAATTTAGATGAGCAATTGAAATGGCATAGCACACAAGAGCTGGAAAATGCAATTAGAATAGGAAGGTGCTGGATGGTCAGTACGGATGCGATGGGCCGAAGGGCCTCTTTCGTGAAACTCTACATTCATGTTCCAAGAATGAATAAATAAAAAGATGTAAACATTACATACACGTGCATCATTGCTTGTCCCACTGGGTGGGTACTGTACCAATGACTTATTAGTGGAACACAGTATTTGGACCACTGGTATGACCAGCATTTATTACCCAATCCAATAATGCATGAGAAGGTGGCAGTAAACTTTCTTCTTGAACCAGTTTGTGTTGAAGGTGCTACAACAGTGCTGTTAGTGAGGGGTTCCACAATACAGATCTAGTGAAAATGAGGGAATGGTGATATATGCCCATATTGTGTGACTTGGAGGGAGTTTGAATGGTCGATGCCATGAGGTTGGGTGGTGCTGTTGAAAGATGCTTGGTGAATTGCTGAGGGTATGGACTGCAGTGCCAGCTGCACTCTACTATTTGAACCCTTTGATGTGAGGCCCATCAAAATGATCTCACAGGAGCTGCCTGTCCAAGAAAAAAGAACTTGCATTTATATAGTGCCTTCCATGTCGTTAAGATGCCCCTAAGTGCTTTGCTGCCAATAAAGTACCTTATGAAGCACAGTCGCAATCAGTGCTGTAACTTCCCAAGCAATGTGGAAAGAGCAAGATCCTGCAAACAACAAGAGATAAATCCACTTTTGACGTATTGGGGCCAGGTGATGGTGTGCTGTTTTTTAAAAAGAATTTTTGAATGTATTTTATTACAAACATGTATCAAAACTGGTTACAGCAAATAAATACCTTGGGGAAACATACTTCCCAACAATCAACTATACAGGCTGTACAGATTTGTCCCCTTTTTCACCCCCCCCCCCCCCCCCCCCCCCCCCATCCCCCGCGACGAACAGCTCAAGCACGGTCACAAACATCCCCCATCTTTTCTCAAACCCCCCCTGCAGAGCCCCTTAACTCATACTTTATCTTCTCTAACTGCAGGAAGTCGTACAGGTCACCCAACCAAGCCGCTACTCCCAGTGGCGATGCCGACTGCCACTCCAATAAAATTCATCACCATGCAATCAGAGGGGCGAAGGCCACGACATCGGCCTTCCTCCTCTCCATGAGCTCCGGCTTCTCTGAAACCCCAAATGTCACCACCAAAGGGTCTGGGTCCACATCTTCCTCCACTATCCTGGCTAAGACCGTGAACACTCCTGCTCAGAATCTTCCCAATTTTTTGTAACCCCAAAATGTGTGCGCGTGATTCACTAGATCCCGCCCACATCTCTCACACCCTGCTACATGTCTGCTACCCCCTGAAAGAACCCACTCATTCTTGCCCGAGTCATGTGCACCACCTTAAACTGTATCAGGCTCATCCTTGCACAAGAGGAGGTCCCGTTTACCCTTCGCAGTGCCTCACTCCATGCTCTCCAATTGATCTCCCCTCTCAACTCTGCTTCCCATTTTTCCTTGATCTTCACCACCCGCTCGCCTCCCTGCTCCCCCAGCCACTTATATATATCCCCAATTCTTCCCTCGCCTTCCACACCTTTATAAGCAGGGGGATTGAGTTTCGGAACCACAGGGTCATGCTGCAGCTGTACATAACTCTGGTGCGGCCACACCTGGAGTACTGCGTGCAGTTCTGGTCACCACATTATAGGAAGGATGTGGAAGCTTTGGAAAGGGTTCAGAGGAGATTTACTAGGATGTTGCCTGGTATGGAGGGAAGGTCTTACGAGGAAAGGCTCAGGGAATTGAGGTTGTTTTCGTTAGAGAGGAGAAGGCTGAGAGGTGACTTAATAGAGACATATAAGATAGTCAGAGGGTTAGATAGGGTGGACAGTGAGAGTCTTTTTCCTCGGATGGTGATGACCAACACGAGGGGACATAGCTTTAAATTGAGGGGTGAGAGATATAGGACAGATGTCAGAGGCAGTTTCTTTACTCAGAGAGTAGTAGGGGTGTGGAACGCCCTGCCTGCAACAGTAGTAGACTCGCCAACTTTAAGGGCATTTAAGTGGTCACTGGATAGACATATGGATGAAAATGGAATAGTGTAGGTCAGATAGGCTTCAGATGGTTTCACAGGTCGGCGCAACATCGAGGGCCGAAGGGCCCGTACTGCGCTGTAGTGTTCTATGTTCTATGTTCTATACCTGGAAGCAGCAGTCGCTCCAGCAGGGTGTTTCCCGGCAATATAGGGAACCCCTTCCAGACCAATCGTGCGAAGTCCCTAACCTGTAGATACCTAAACTCACTGCCCGTTGGCAGCTCTACCCTCCCCCTTAGCTCCTCCAGACTGGCGAACCCTTCCTCCAAATACAAATCCCTCACCTTGACCAGCCCCACTTCCATCCTCCACCTGTCTCCACTATCCATCCATCCCGGCTCAACCCATGATTCTCGCACAGCGGCATGAGCACTGACATCCCTTCCACCCTAAAATGTCTCCTCAACAGATTTCATATCTTCACTGTGGGCTGCACCACCGGGCTCCTTAAATACCTACTCGGAGCCATTGGCAACGCTGCCGTCACTATAGTTCTCAAACTAGACACTTTACAAGATGCCTTCTCCATCCTAACCCACTCTACCCCTTCTCCTGCCCACCACTGCCGCACCTTGTCCACATTCGCCATCCAATAATAATGAAGCAAGTTTGGCAACGCCAACCCCTCCTGCTGCCTCTGCCTCTGTAGCAGTGTCCTCCCCACCCTCGGCACCTTCCCCGCCCATACAAAGTCAGAAATGATTGTGTCCCCTTTCCGGAAAAAGGCCTTTGGTATAAAGATTAAGAGCCTGAAAGATAAACTAGAACCTTGGCAGAATATTCATTTTCACCACTTGGACCCTCCCCGCCAATGTTAAGTGCAGTGTATCCAACCTCTTAAGATCCTCCCTGGCCTCCTCCACCAGCTTTGTTAAGTTCCACTTATGGAGCCCCGTCCATTCCCTCGCTACCTGAATCCCCAAATACCTAAACCTATCCCTCGCTACCGTAATTGGTATCCCTCCTAAATTAGCCCACTTTCCCAGCTTATTCACCGGGAATACCTCACTTTTCACTCCATTCAGTTTGTACCCCGAGAACCCTCCAAACCTCTCCAGCAGGCCCATAATCCTTCCCATACTCTCCAACGGATCCGAAACATACAGCAAGAGGTCGTCGGCGTTAAGCAACACCCGAAGCTCCTCTGCGCCCTCATAATCCCCCGCCGCTCCACCGACCCCTTGAAAGCCATTGTGAGCATCCCTGTCTCATACCCCTGTGTATGTCAAAGGTTTGTGAGCTCATATCATTTGTCCTCATCCTCGCCCTTGGTGCCACATACAGCAGCCGCACCCATGCCACAAATCTTGGCCCAAACTCAAATCTTCCCAAAACCTCGCACAAGTACTGCCACTCCACCCGATCAAATGCCTTCTCCGCGTCCATAGACACCACCACCAGAGTCCCCACGGATTCATCACCACATTCAAGAGCCGTCTTATACAGTAGTCCCCCTTTATAACGCGGGTGTTGGGGTCCAAGACAGCCACCCGCGTTGCATCCGAGCCGCGGATATCCACGATGGGGGTTTTAAATTTATTTAAAAAGCTATGCTAGCGCTTCCCATTGTGAGTCTACGGGGGGCGGGGGGAGAGGTCAGACCCCCGTAGACTCACAATGGGAAGCGCTAGCATAGCTTTTTAAATAAATTTAAAACCCCCATCGTGGATCTAATTAAAACAGTGTCAATTTCAGCGGCTGGAGAGGGAAGCTGCTCTCTCACTGAAACAATCAGCCGGCCGCTGAAATTGACACTGCCGGCTGCTCTCTCCCTCCAATCAGTACCCCAGCAGCCACGGCCTGTACCCCAGCAGCCACAGCCTGTACCCCAGCAGCCACAGTACCCCAGCAGCCACAGCCTGAAGCCCAGCAGCCACAGCCTGTACCCCAGCAGCCACAGCCTGAACCCCAGCAGCCACAGCCTGTACCCCAGCAGCCACAGTACCCCAGCAGCCACAGCCTGAAGCCCAGCAGCCACAGCCTGTACCCCAGCAGCCACAACCTGTACCCCAGCAGCCACAGCCTGAACCCCAGCTACAGAGGGGAGGGGTGATGTGAGACCATGCTGGTCTTGCAGAGGCCCGTATGACCTCCTCCTGTGTTCTCTGCTCTCTCCCTCCAATCAGCCGGCAGTGTCAATTTCAGCGGCCGGCTCACTTTGATCCGGAGAGGGAAGCTGCTCTCTCACTGAAACAATCAGCCGGCCGCTGAAATTGACACTGCCCGCTGCTCTCTCCCTCCAATCAGAAACATTAAAACTTAAAAGTTGGATTGGAGGGAGAGAGCAGCGGGCAGTGTCAATTTCAGCGGCCGGCTGATTGTTTCAGTGAGAGCAGCTTCCCTCTCCGGATCAAAGTGAGCCGGCCGCTGAAATTGACACAACTGACAGTTGGGGTCCATAAGCTCCCCCGCGGTATATCGCGAACCGCGGTATTGCGGAGCGCGGTATAACGGGGGACTACTGTATTACTCGCGAGCTGCCTGCCCTTCATGAAGCCTGTTTGATCTTCTGCAACCAGCCCCAGGACACAATCCTCCATCCTCCCCGCCAACAACTTAGCTAATACTTTCACATCCGCGTTCAATGGTGATATGGGCCTATATGACCCATCTTCCACCGGGTCCTCCTTTTTTAGGATTAGTGTCATTACTGCCTGCGTCATCGTCTCCGGCAACTCCCCCTTCTCCAGCACTTCATTAAACACCCCCAACTTATGTGGTGCCAGGTCCGTCACAAATGCCTTATAAAATTCCGCCGGGTACCCATCCGGCCCAAGGGCCTTCCCTGACTTCATACTCGTGATACTATCCAGCACCTCCCTCAGCCCCAGGAGTCCCTCCAACGCCTGCCTCTTTTATTTCCTCCACCTGGGCAAATTCCAGCTTGTCCAGAAACCGCCCAATGTCCCCCTCCTCTCCCCCTGGGTCTGCCTCATAAAGTCCTTGGTAGTACTCCCTAAATGCCTCATTTATCTTCCCTGGCTCCGACACCACACCCCCAGCCCCAGTCTGTATCTTCAATATTTCCCTGGATGCAGCCTGCCTCCGCAGCTGGTGCGCCAGCATGTGGCTTGCCTTCTCCCCATACTTATATTGCACCCCTCTTCCCCTAAGCAGTTACCCTAGCGCCATCCTCGTTTGTAGCCTGTCAAAGTGCCCCAGCAACATTTTCCTCCTTGCCAATCCGTCCACGATGGGCACCCTCGAATATTCCCTGTCCATCTCCACTAACTCGCTCACGAGACGGTCATGTTCCTCCCTCCTTTCCCTATCCGCACGAGCCTTAAACAAAATAATTCCCCCCCCCCCGAACGACTGCCTTCAGACCTTCCCAAAAAATGGCCCCCAATACCTCCCCGTTCTGATTACATTCCATGTACTCCTTCATCGCCACCCGCACCTGATCACAAAAACCTCCATCCACCAACTACCCCGAGTCAAACCTCCACCTCGACCTCTGCTTTCGTCCCGATCTAAACCGAATCTCCAGGCAGTGGGGTACATGGTCCGAGATAACTATCCCGCATACTCTGCCCCCTCCACCCCAACCAAAATCTCCCGACTCCCTACAAAGTAATCAATCCTCGAATACACCTTATAGACGTGTGAAAAGAAGGAATACTCCCTGCGTTCTGAAAATGCCATGGGTCCACCATATCCATCCTCTCTAAACACCCCCCCCCCCCCCCCCCAGCTCCCTTGCCATTCGTACCCTACCTATCCACCCTCTGCTCCAGGACACAGTTAAAATCTCCTCCCATGATCAACTGGTACGTGGCAAAATCCGAAATAGCAACCCCCTCGTAAAACCCACATCATCCCAATTTGGGGCACACACATTTACCAACACCACTTCACCCTTCCAATACCCCACACACAATCACATATCTCCCACCCGGATCCCTCACCCTCTTCGCACTCACAAATCCCATTTTTGTTTTCATTAAAATCGCCACTCCCCTCGATTTCGATTCAAACCCTGAATGGAAAACCTTCCCGACCCACCTTAACCTAAACCTAAACTTTAACCTAACCTAACCTAACCTAACCTCCACCAGCTGCGAAGACAGGCTGCGTCCAGGGAAATATTAAAGATATGGACTGGGGCTGGGAGTGCGGTGTCAGAGCCAGGGAAGATAAATGAGGCATTTCCTTAACCTAATCTGGTCCTTCACATGGAGGTGCGTCTCCTGCAGAAAGACCACCCCCGCTTTCAAACTCCTGAGGTGCACAAACACCCTCAACCTTTTAACTGACCCATTCAGCCCCCGGACATTGCACGTTACCACCTTATATGCCTCCAATCCCCTCTACCATCCGTCATCTTCCCCACTTACCTCCTGCCTCCTTAATTCCACCCTACACTTAGCCCATCCCAGATGGCCCCTTTCCCTGCCCTGACCATGTCATGTCTTGCCCCCTGCCACGTCGCAACAACCTCCCCCACACCCTGGCCATCTCTCTCAGCCTTTACCCCCACCACCTTCCATTCACCAGCATCATCTGCTAGCGCGACAGCCCCTGCCCAAATGCAGCGTTCAATGACCTCCCCTTCCACCCATGTCAGTCTCCAGAGGCACTGGCCATGGTGTCTGTGACAAACCAGCTACCGAGCACGTACGGACACAGCGGAGTTACAAGGGGGATCATTGAGAGACTCGATGATCCTCATCAATGGGAAGTCAATCATCACCAATTTGAATACTGTGACACATCAAAGTTAAATGAGAAACTTGACCCGTTTAGTGAGATAAAATCAAGGAGTTAATAGGCTGGCTAGATTGCCCCGAACCAAGGCTGGGGGATAATGAGATACTTTTCACACAGAATTTATCCCGAGCTTTTGAACAAGATCTTCAATAAGACAGACTTTTGGATAAAGAGTGACTTTAATTAATTCTCTGTATAAATATTATCATATTAACAAAGCAGACTTTCCATTAGTAGCAGAGAGGATCTCATTCAGATTGTGATTACTAACTGGCAGCCAATCTAACGGCAGACAGGAATCTTTTCGGACGCGATCTGTGTGTAAGTAAGGCAGCTTCACAAAGGGTGCCCACACTGAGGCTGCCAACCTCGCCAAGCTCCTAAATGTCCTTTTATTGGAACCTCTGTTGTGTGTTATAACCCCCACGAGACCCATGGGGACGACCCGATTAATCTCCCCGGGAGCCTCGTGGAGTATGAGCGCCCCCCCCCCCCCCTCTGAGGGCCGGAGGCCCAGGAACGGGATTGTTAACTCTGGACATTAAAAGCCGGCCCAGGATGGAGCCGAGCTACGGAGTAGTCCCGACTGGGACTGGGATTGTTACTTGTAATTACCATTCATTTTAACTCTCCTTTCTGTGACGACTAAACTGTGTAAACACATTCTTACCCTGAACTCATCACTTCTCTTTCTCCTTTCTTCTTCTCTTCCCACTCACTTCCTCTCTCTCCCTCCCTTTATCTCTCTCTCCCTCTCTCTCCCCTTTCTCTCATGTGGTCGTCACCACTAGTGGCATATTATATGTATTACGGCACTGCCCGTATATTAGAGGCAGAAGGGTATCTTTACCTGCTGGCTCCGCCCAGTAGGCGGCGTATAAATGTGTGTGCTCTTCTGTGCTGCAGTTATTCTGGTTCCAGCTACAGGAGGCACAACATCTCGCTCAATAAAGCCTCGATTGTTCCACTATTCTCGTCTTTGTGGTAATTGATAGTGCATCAATTTATTGAGCGAGATTTTTTAAACAATGGATCTCCGCATCAAGCCTGATCGCCTGCAGCTGAGCCCTCAGGCAGCCAACGCTACATCCACCTTTGACCACTGGCTAGCCTGCTTCGAAAGCTATCTCAGAAAAGCTGCTGAAGAACCCTCGGACTCGCAGAAGCTCCAAGTCCTCTATTCACAGGTGAGCCCTGACATTTTTCCCCTCATCCGGGATGCGCCCACCTACTCCGAAGCGATGGAGCTCCTGAAGGGACATTACGTTCGACCAGTCGATCAACTATACGCCAGGCACCTCCTGGCCACGAGACAGCAACTCCCCGGGGAGTCTCTGGACGATTTCTGGTATGCCCTGCACATCCTAGGGAGGAACTGTAACTGCCAGCACACAGAACATTTAATTAGAGACGCTTACGTCACGGGCATGAGGTCTGTGTACGTCCGGCAGAAGCTACTGGAAGGGGGTACACTCGATCTTGCGGGAACTAGGCAGCTCGCTAATTCGTTAGAAGTGGCCTCCCATAACGTTCAGTCCTACGCTCCCGACCGCGCGGCACCCTCGTGGGCATCGTGGGCCCCACCAGCTGCCGACTCCAGCTCACCGCAAGCCTGCACCGCGCGGCAGCCAGCCAACTCTGGGGGGCCCAAGTGTTATTTTTGCAGACAAAACAAACACCCCAGGCAGCACTGCCCAGCGTGGAGCGTGACCTGCAACGGGTGTGGGAAGAAAGGATACTTCGCTTCTGTTTGCCAGGCCCAGTCAGTCGCTGCTGTTTCCAGGCCCAGCGTTCCTACACCCCCCACATGCGGCCCGTGGCCGCCTCCATCTTCCTCATTGCAAGCCACGTGCGGCCCATGGGCCACCGGCATCTTTGATGTCGCCCGCCATGTGCGCCCTGTGGGCGCCGCCACCTTCGCCGCCATTTTGGACGGCGCCTCAGGACCCCTGCTCATCTGGCCGTTCACCGCCTGCCGCTACCTCCGCCAACGCTGGCCAGACCGAGACCTCCCAGCATCTGCCGCAGCTCGCCTCTCTCACCCTGGATCAGTTCCGGCCCCGCAACCTCACGGCCGCGACGACGACGGTGAAGCTGGATGGGCACAAGACGACCTGCCTTTTTGACTCCGGAAGCACAAGAGAGTTTCATCCACCCCACTACGGTAAGACGCTACTCCGTCCCGGTACACCCCGTCACCCAGAAAATATCCCTGGCCTCCGGATCCCATTCTGTGGAAATCCAGGGTACTGCATCGCGAACCTCGCCGTCCAAGGCGTAGAGTTCAGCAACTTTCAGCTCTACGTCCTCCCCCACCTCTGCGCTGCCCTGTTACTCGGCCTAGATTTTCAGTGCCATCTCCAAAGCCTAACTTTAAAATTTGGCGGACTCCTACCCTCCCTCACCATCTGCGGCCTCATGACGCTTAAGGTCGATCCACCTTCCCTGTTTGCAAACCTCACTCCGGATTGCAAACCCATCGCCACCAGGAGCAGACGGTACAGTGCCCAGGACAGGACCTTCATCAAGTCGGAGGTCCAACGGCTTCTGCGGGAAGGGGTCATTGAGGCCAGCAACAGCCCCTAGAGAGCTCAAGTGGTGGTAGTGAAGACTGGGGAGAAGCACAGGATGGTCATTGACGACAGTCAGACCATCAATCGGTACACGCAGCTCGATGCGTACCCCCTCCCACATATATCTGACATGGTCAATCAGATTGCGTAGTATCGAGTCTTTTCCACAGTGGACTTGGAGTCCGCCTACCACCAGCTCCCCATTCGCCCGGAGGACCACAAATACACTGCATTCGAAGCAGCTGGCCGCCTCTATCACTTCCTTAGGGTTCCCTTAAACGTCACTAATGGGGTCTCAATATTCCAGCGAGAGATGGACCGAATGGTTGACCGGTACGGACTGCGGGCCACCTTCCCGTACCTAGATAATGTCACCATCTGCGGCCACGATCAGCAGGACCACGACGCAAACCTCCAAAATTTCCTCCAGACCGCCAAACTCCTTAATCTCACATACAATAAGGAGAAATGCATGTTCCACACCAACCGCTTAGCCATTCTTGGCTATGACGTGGAAAATGGAGTCCTCGGGCTTGACCCTGACCGCATGCGCCCTGGAACTCCTGGAACTCCCTCTCTCCCACTGCCCCAAGGCCCTGAAACAATGCCTGGGGTTTTTCTCCTATTACGCTCAGTGGGTCCCTAATTATGCAGATAAGGTCCACCCCGCATTCAGTCTACAGTTTTCCCTCTGGCGGCTGAGGCCTGCCAGGCCTTCAACTGCATCAAGGCAGACATCACCAAGGCCACGATGCACGCGGTCGACGAGTCCCTCCCCTTTCAGGTGGAGAGCGATACATCGGACGTAGCTCTGGCCGCCACCCTCAACCAAGCGGGCAGGCCCATGGCCTTCTTTTCCCGCACCCTCCATGCCTCCGAAATTCGGCACTTCTCTGTCGAAAAGGACGCCCAAGCCATTGTGGAAGCTGTGCGACATTGGAGGCATTACTTGGCTGGCAAGAGATTCACTCTCCTCACTGACCAACGGTCGGTTGCCTATATGTTTAATAATGCGCAGCGGGACAAGATCAAAAATGACAAGATCTTGAGGTGGAGGATCGAGCTCTCCACCTATAATTACAAGATTTTGTATCGCCCTGATGCCCTATCCCGCGGTATATGTGCCAGCGCACAAGTGGACCGACTCCGGGCTCTCCACTATGACCTCTGCCACCTGGGGGTCACCCGGTTCTTCCATTTCATCAAGGCCCGCAACCTGCCCTACTCCATTGAGGAGGACAGGACCATCACCAGAGACTGCCAAGTCTGCGCAGAGTGCAAGCCGCACTTCTACCGGCCCGATAAAGCACACCTGGTGAAGGCCTCTGGCCCCTTTGAACGCCTCAGCGTGGTCTTCAAAGGGCCCCTCCCATCCACTGATCGCAACACGTATTTCCTGATGAATACTTCCGGTTCCCTTTCGCCATCCCATGCCCCGATATGACTTCTGCCACAGTAATCAAAGCCCTGCACAGCATTTTCACTCTGTTCGGTTTCCACACCTATATCCACAGTGATCGGGGATCTTCCTTCATGAGTGATGTCAGTTCCTGCTCAGCAAGGGCATTGCCTCGAGCAGGACGGCCAGCTACAACCCCCGGGGAAACGGCAGGTGGAGAGGGAAAACGAGACGGCCTGGAAGGCCGTGCTGCTGGCCCTGCGTTATAAATCTCTCCCGGTCTCCCGCTGGCAGGAGGTCCTCCCCGACGTGCTCCACTCCATCCGTTCGCTCCTCTACACCGCGCCTAATGAGACCCCTCACGAACGGGTGTTTGCCTTCCCCAGGAAGTCCACCTTGGGGTCTCGCTCCCAACATGGGCGCACGGTAGCATGGTGGGGGGCAGCACGGTAGCATTGTGGGGGGCAGCACAGTAGCATTGTGGGGGCAGCACGGTAGCATTGTGGATAACACAATTGCTTCACAGCTCCAGGGTCCCAGGTTCGATTCCCGGCTTGGGTCACTGTCTGTGCAGAGTCTGCACATTCTCCCCGTGTGTGCGTGGGTTTCCTCCGGGTACTCCGGTTTCCTCCCACAGTCCAAAGATGTGCGGGTTAGGTGGATTGGCCATGCTAAATTATCCATAGTGTCCACAATTGCTCTTAGCGTTGGGTGGGGTTACTGTGTTATGGGGATAAGGTGGAGGTGTGGACCTTGGATAGGGTGCTCTTTCCAAGAGCTGGCGCATACTCGATGGGCCGAATGGCCTCCTTCTGCACTGTAAATTCTATGATCTATGGCTGACAGTTCCTGGACCCGTTCTCCACCGGAAGCATGTGCGGACCCATAAGTCAGACCCCTTGGGTCAAAAAAGTCCACCTCTTACATGCAAACCCGCAGTACGCTTAAATGGCACACCCCGACGGGCGCCAAGACACAGTCTCCCTCCATGACCTGGCACCCACCAGATCCCCACCCATGACCCCTGACCTGACACCGCCCCCCCCCCCCCCCAGGTTGCCTCATTCACCCCAGTGCCACTCCCCCTCCCCCCAGTGAACCTCACCGTAGCCCCCACCCCAGCAGGATCCATCCTCCCACTGGTTCCACTCAGGGGTGATGAAGATGAGGACAAAACGCTCCCGGAGTCGAAGGTGACCAAGTCGGCGCCCACATCACCACCAGGACTGAGGCGATCGCAGAGGAGGGTCAAGGCCCCAGACAGACTTAACTTGTAATGTTTCCACCACCCCCGCCAGACTTTTTTTTAACTGGGGGTGAATGTGGTAGTCACCACTAGTGGCATATTATATGTTTTACGGCACTGCCCGTATATTAGACGTACAAGGGTAAATCCCTGCTTGCTGGCTCCGCCCAGTGGGCGCCGTATAAATGTGCGTGCTCTTTTGCGCTGCAGCCATTCTGGCTCCAGCTACAGGAGGCACAACATCTTGCTCATAAAGCCTCGATTGTTCTACCATTCTCATCTTTGTGGTAATTGATTGTGCATCGTCTTCTCTTCTCTGAAATGAAATGAAAATGAAAATCGCTTATTGTCACAAGTAGGCTTCAAATGAAGTTACTGTGAAAAGCCCCTAGTCGCCATATTCCGGCGCCTGTTCGGGGAAGCTGTTACGGGAATCAAACCGTGCTGCTGGCCTGCCTTGATCTGCTTTCAAAGCCAGTGATTTAGCCCAGTGAGCTAAACAACCCCTAACAACCTCTTTCACCCCTTTCTCTCTCTCTCCCCCTTTCTCTCCCTCTCTCCTCTCTCACCCCTTTCTCTCTTTCTTCCCCCCCTTTCTCCCCTTTCTCACTTCTCTCTCCCCTTTCTTTCTCTTCCCTTTCATCCCTTTCTCTTTCTCTCTCTCTCCCTCTCCCTCTCTCTCCTCTCTCACCCCTTTCTCTTTCTCTCTCACCCCTTTTTCCCCTTTCTCTCTTCTCTCTCACCTCTATCTCTCTCTCTGTCTCTCTCTCTCGGCTCTGCCCACGAACAGCACTTCAGCAAGATCCTGGACTCCCTATTGGAGGCTGAAATTGCCAGGTTACTGCTTGGTAAAGGAGCATCATGTTTACAAGCACAATTCGTCACTGCAACAAGGAGTTAATAGCGACCAAATTGTAAGGATTCCTTCCCAGTCCCGTGACTTGGGCCAGTCTGAATGCAAAGTCTGACCTGCTGCCTGTGAGACAGATCGAGGATCTCATTAATGCAGCACTTTCTCCTTATCGTGTGGCCACATTTGTGCTGAACTTTAAGCACTGCCTGTGGTCAGAGGCAGAGCAATTACAACAGGGCGCAGATAGAAAATGGTCACTGCACTGTGCACCTCACAGCACAACTCTGCGAGGAGGCTTCAGGGAATTCCGAGGAGTCAAGTTAGGACTGGAATAATAACATGGCAAAAACAATTTGTTTCGACAGCACCTTTTAAAGTCTAAAACATCTCAAAGAGCTTCACAGGGAAAACAAGACGCAATATCTGACCAGCATCCACATATATTAGAGCAGGGGGTGAAGGAACATCTTAAAGAGAGAGAGCAAGGGAGGAGGAGGCTGAGAGATTTAGGGAGGGAATTCTAGACTGGGCGCTGCCAATGTTGGAACAATTAAATTTGGGATACTCAAGAGGCCAGAATTAGCTGAACATGATGACGTGGGGTTTGAAGATTGCGTGTGGAGGAGATTGCAGGGATAGATCATAGAATTTACAGTGCAGAAGGAGGCCATTCAGCCCATCGAGTCTGCACCGGCTCTTGGAAAGAGCACCCTACCCAAGGTCAACACCTTCCACCCTATCCCCATAACCCAGTAACCCCACCCAACACTAAGGGCAATTCTGGACACTAAGGGCAATTTATCATGGCCAATCCACCTAACCTGCACATCTTTGGACTGTGGGAGGAAACCGGAGCACCCGGAGGAAACCCACGCACACACGGGGAGGATGTGCAGACTCCGCACAGACAGTGACCCAAGCCGGAATTGAACCTAGGACCCTGGAGCTGTGAAGCGATTGTGCTATCCACAATGCTACCATGCTGCCCTATATATATATATATAGGGAGGGGTGAGACCATGGAGATATACAAAAACATGGATTTAAAAATCGAGGTGGTATGGAGACCGAGGAGGAAATCTGAAAGTGAATTTTGATGATAAATGTTTTGTCAGGCCCGGTTCATATAATGCCCCAGTTATGGCTCCATTTTGGAGTTGTTCATACTGTGAGAGTGGATCTTTCAGTTACAGTCGATATGGAACGCCATCGCCATGCTATGATTTTTGAGCCTGTTTTTCTTTCAAGGAGCCAATGTTTGAAGAGGCAGTGGTATGAAATCAGTTTGAATTCTGTGCGCTACATCTGAACCTGAGTGAATAGTCTGAGGCCCACCCAATGTTCAGCCTCTTTAAGATTGAATTGGTGAAGCAATGGATGTTCCCAAGCACCTTGCTGGTATAAAGGACTCAGAGATTGAGCAGTTGTTCCTGTTTGAGGGATCTTGCTGTGCCGTGCGCCAATTGTCTGCTGTGTTTTCTACTCTAGTGACTCAACTTCAAAAGGTGCTCCTGATAAGCCAGGGTCCTGAACGATGCCATACAAATACAAATCTTCCTTTATCCTCTCCCTCCATTGGGATCTTTCCAATGATTTCCTTGGGGCTTACAATCAGATTGGCCCCTCGAGCCTGCTCTGCCATTCAGTAAGATTATGGCTGGGTCTGCTTGTAACCTCAACATGGTGGTTCTGCAATTTGCCTTTGGGTGGGCCACGGAGGAGTAGAACCCACCAAGTAACCATTGTCACCTGTCACAGGGGCTGGTTTAGCTCACTGAGTTAAATTGCTGGCTTTTAAAGCAGACCAGCAGCACGGTTCGATTCCCGTACCAGCCTCTCCGGACAGGCGCCAGAATGTGGCGACTAGGGGCTTTTCACAGTAACTTCATTGAAGCCTACTCGTGACAATAAGCGATTTTCATTTTTCACATAGTGAGTGGGGGAAGGGAAGGCCCAGTCCGGCCAATAAGATGGCAGTTGGTATTACTGCCTGAATTTCCCCTCATTCTACAGTGAGGTGCTGCCAAATCGCAGGCGGAATATTGCAGGTGAACCTCTGAAAATTTTGCATAAATCAAACAAGTCAATCCCCTGTTGTGTGCTAGCGTGTCATATTGTTGACTTCATATCATTACGCTGTTGTGATAAAAGATTGAGCCCTCTCAAGTCTGTGAATTTCAGTAACATGGGGCAGGATTCTGTGGGAATCGGCGGGGCGGGCAAGTGCGGCGCCGAGGAGTGGCGTGAACCACTCTGACTTTGGGCCGCCCCTTCAGGGGCTAGGCCGGCGTCGGAGTGGTTTGTGCCGGCTGGCGGGGAAGGGGCTTGGCGCCACGTCAACCGGTGCCGAAGAGCCTCTACTGGCCGGCGCGAGTTGGCGCATGCGCGGGAGCGCCAGCGTGTGCTGGTGTCATCCCAGCGCATGCGCAAGGGGGGTTCATCTCCGCGTTGGCCATCGCGGAGGACCACAGCGGCTGACGTGGAAGAAGTAGAGTGACCCCACAGCACAGGCTCGCCCATGGATCGGTGGGCCCCGATCGCGGGCCAGGCCACCGTGGGGGCACCTCCTGGGGCCAGATCCCCCCAAGGACCCCGGAGGCCGCCCGCGCAGCCATGTCCCGCCGGCATATACCTGGTGTAATACACGCCGGCGGGACTGGCCAAAAAACGGGCGCCACTCGGCCCATCGCGGGACAGAGAATCGCTGGTGGGTCCGCTGCTATCAGCCGCCGAACGGCGCGATTCCTGCCAAATCCCCGGCGCCATAGAATTCGGCAGCCAGTGGGGGTGGGATTTACGCCGCCCCCAACGATTCTCCGACTGGCGGGGGTCGGAGAATCTCGCCCAAGACTTTTATTCACAAGCATTCACAAGGGAGACACCGCCTGGTTTCACAGGATGTCTCCATGATACAATAGCTGTGCAACATAATTATATCTTTCAGTTATCACATTTCACTATGCCGCCTTACCTACCCAACGGACAAAATTATACAGGGTGCAGAGGTTCCCTGTTACCTCACTGGAAGGCTGGGTATGCCTCTGATCAAATGTGCTCAGTCTGTTTATCTTATTATTGAACATTTGTTTACCCATCCTGTGAAGGTCATTAAATTTAATGACTTGTAATTGTTAGTTCTGGTCCCACAGTCCTATACCCATCATAACGATGTGTTGGCTGTATTTCCCATCATGCCGAGAATGAGCTCTAATCACTACCCTCGTCTACTTTCCAAGCTGTTCATGTTCCTCTTAGAATCAATCTCGATATCAAATTATTTCTTTTTTAAAAAAAAGTATTTTTATTGAGGTTTTGCAGAATTTTTCATAATAAAACAGTAGGAACAGTAATAACAAAACAAACTAGAGTGAACATTAACATAGTGCAAAAAGAGAATATACAATAACAAATATACATTACCCCATTCGACTCAGTCCTCCCACACCATCCCAATGAAGCACTCACCCTCCCCCACGGATTGCTGCTGCTGCTGACATTTTAAATTTCCCCGAGAAAGTCGACGAATGGCTGCCACCTCCGAGAGAACCCTAGCGTAGACCATCTTAAGGCAAACTTTATTTTCTCAAGGCTGAGAAACCCAGCCATGTTGTTAACCCAAGTCTCTGCACTCGAGGGCTTCGAGTCCCTCCACATTAATAAAATCCGTCTCCGGGCTACTAGGGAGGCAAAGGCCAAGACGTCGGCCTCTTTTGCCCCCTGAACTTCCGGGTCTTCTGACATTCCAAAGATCGCTACCTCTGGACTCGGCACCACCCGTGTGTTAAGCACCTTGGATATTGCCCTCGCGAACCCTTGCCAGAACACTCTAAGCTCCGGGCATGCCCAAAACATGTGGACATTGTTAGCAGGGCTGCCCTTGCACCTCATCCAACTGTCTTCTACCCCAAAAAACTTGCTACTTCTCGCTGTCGTCATGTGTCCCCGGTGGACCACCTTAAATTGAATTAGACTGAGCCTGGCACATGATGAGGAGGAATTAACCCTGCCCAGGACCTCTGCCCACAGACCCGCTTCCAACTCCTCACCTAGGTCCTCCTCCCACTTGCCCTTGAGCTCCTCCACCGGGGTTTCCTCCGCCTCCTGTAGTTCCTGGTAGATATCCGACACCTTCCCCTCCCCCACCCAGGTGCCTGAGACCACCCTGCCCTGTATCCTCTGGCGGCAGCGTCGGAAAGGCCACGGCCTGTTTTTTCAGGAAGGCTCGTACTTGCAGATATTTAAAGGCGTTTCCTGGCGGCAGATTAAATTTGTCCTCTAGCGCCTTCAAACTGGGAAAGCTTCCGTCTATGAACAGATCTCCCATCCTGATGCCTGCCCTCTGCCAGCTCTGGAACCCATACATATCGGGGTCCAGACTGACGTTCCCTCCACCTTCTTGTACCTCCTCCACTGTCCCCAGATCTGCCCCTCTGCAGTGTTGCCACCACCACCGGACTTGTGGAGTAACGGGTCGGCGAGAACGGCAAAGGAGCCGTTATCAAAGCTCTCAGACTAGTACCTTTACATGATGCCGCCTCCAGCTGCTCCCACAACCCCACCCCCTCCCCTCCCCATCACCCACTTCCTAATCATAGCTATATTGGCCACCCAGTAGTAGTTGCGAAAGTTCGGCAGCGCAAACCCACCCCCCCCTCGACTGCGCTCCAACAGCGATCTACTCGCGGGGTCTTATTCGCCCACACAAAGCCAGTAATGATGAATGAAATGAAATGAAAATCGCTTATTGTCACGAGTAGGCTTCAATGAAGTTACTGTGAAAAGCCCCTAGTCGCCACATTCCGGCGCCTGTCCGGGGAGGCTGGTACGGGAATCGAACCGTGCTGCTGGCCTGCTTGGTCTGCTTTATAAGCCAGCGATTTAGCTCAGTGAGCTAAACCAGCCCCTGATCCTACCCACCCGCTTAAAAAAGGCCTTAGGGATGAAGATGGGGAGGCACTGAAAGACAAACAAAAATCTGGGGAGGAAAATCATTTTCACGGTCTGCACCCTCCCTGCCAGTGACAGTGGTACAGTAGTCCCCCTTTATAACGTGGGTGTTGGGGTCCAAGACAGCCACCCGCGCGTTGCATCCGAGCCGCGGATATCCACGATGGGGGTTTTAAATTTATTTTAAAATCTATGCATGCGCATCCCATTGTGAGTCTACGAGGGGCGGGGGGAGAGGTCAGACCCCCGTAGACTCACAATGGGAAGTGCATGCATAGATTTTTAAATAAATTTAAAACCCCCATCGTGGATCTAATTAAAACAAGCACTGCTGCATTTTTAACAACTTAAAAGTTGGATTGGAGGGAGAGAGCAGCCGGCTGTGTCAATTTCAGCGGCCGGCTGATTGTTTCAGTGAGAGAGCAGCTTCCCTCTCCGGATCAAAGTGAGCTGGCCGCTGAAATTGACACTGCCGGCTGATTGGAGGGAGAGAGCAGCCGGCAGTGTCAATTTCAGCGGCCGGCTCACTTTGATCCGGAGAGGGAAGCTGACAGTTGGGGTCCATAAGCCCCCCCGCCTTATATCGCGAACCGCGGTATTGCGGAGCGCGGTATAATGGGGGACTACTGTAGCATGTCCCACCTTTTAAAGTCCCTTTCCATTTGCTCCACTGACCAGGTCAGGTTGAGCCTGTGCAGGGCAACCCATTTCCTGGCCACCTGTATACCCAGGTAACAAAAACTTTCTCTACCATCCTGAGCGTCAGCTCTTTCAGTCTTTCCGCCTGCCCCTGGGCCTGGATCACAAACAACTCGCTCTTGCCCATGTTCAGTTTGTACCCTGAAAAACTACCAAAAGCCCTCAGGATCCACAGAACCTCCCCCATCTCCTCCACAGGGTCCGAAATGTACAGGAGCAAATCATCCGCGTATAGCGAGAGCGAGACCCGATGTTCCACACACCGCCCCCCCCCCCCCCCCCCGAACCAGTCCCCGCCAGTTCCTCAAGGCTCTCAGTGCCATACCTAGCAGTTCTATAGCTAGGGCAAATAATAACAGGGAGAAGGAACACCCCTGCCTCATTCCCTGGTGAAGCTCGAAGTACCCCGACCTCAGCCGGTTTGTACATACACTTGCTACAGGCGTCTGGTAGAGTAATTTCACCCAGCCAATAAAGCCCTCACCAAACCCAAACCTCCCCAGCGTTTCCCAGAGGTACTCCCACTCCACCCGGTCAAAGGCTTTCTCTGCATCCATCGCTGTAACCACCTCCGCCTCCCCTCCCTCTGAGGACATCATAATAATATTCAAAAGTCTCCGGACATTGGTATTGAGTTGTCTGCCTTTAACAAACCCAGTCTGGTCTTCCTCTATCACCCCTGGGACGCAATCCTCAATTCTTGTGGCCAGAATCTTAGCTAGCAATTTGGCATCCACATTTAAAAGCGATATCGGCCTGTATGACCCGCAATGTTCCGGGTCCTTCCCTCATTTACGAATGAGTGAGATCAAGGCCTGTGACATTGTTGGGGGGAGGGTTCCTTTCTCTCTAGCCTCATTGAAGGTCCTCATCAGGAGTGAGCTCAATATTTTCGAAGATTTCTTACAGAATTCTACCTGGTAACCGTCCGGCCCCGGGGCTTTACCTGATTGCATGCCCTCTATACCCTTGACAATATCCTCCAATTCAATCGGGGCCCCCAGCCCCTCCACCAGGTCTTTTCCACCTTTGGGAAACTCAACTGGTCCAAACATTGCCTCATCCCTTCCGCTCCCGTCAGGGGCTCCGACTCATATAGTTTACTATAGAACTCCTTCAAGACTCCATTCACCCCCCCCCCCCCCCCCCCCCCCCCCCCCCGGATCCAAGACCATGTTACCCCCCTTATTCTTTACTCCCCCGATTTCCCTGGCCGCCTCCCTCTTTCGCAGTTGGTGTGCCAGCATTCTACTTGCTTTCTCCCCGTACTCATAAACTGCCCCCCTTGCTTTCTTCAGCTGTGCTACCGCTTTCCCTGTGGTCAGCAGTTCAAACTCCACCTGCAGACTCCGCCGGTCTCTCAGTAACCCCACCTCGGGGGCCTCCGCATATCTCCTGTCCACTCAGAGTATCTCCTCCACCAGTCTCTCCCTCTCAGCTCTTTCTCTCTTTTCCCTATGGAATCGAATTGAGATGAATTCCCCTCTGACAACTGCCTTCAGAGCCTCCCAGACTGTTGCTACTGCTACCTCACCCGTATTGTTTGTTTTCAGGTAATGCTGGACTCGCAAAACTCTACGTCCGCCAGCAGCCCCACATCCAGTCTCCAGAGTGGACGCTGCCCTCTCTCCCCACTAAGCCACAGGTCCACCCAGTGCGGGGCATGGTCCGAGACTGTGATTGCTGAGTATTCTGTCCCCACCACCTTTGGGATTAACACCCTGCTTAAGACAAAGAAGTCTATGGGGGAATAAACCTTATGAACGTGGGAGAAAAAAGAGAACTCCTTTCCTCTCGGCCGCGCGAACCTCAAGGGATCTATTCCCCTCATCTGCTCCATAAAACCCTTCAGTTCCTTAGCCACTGCCGGTCACTTCCCTGTCCTGGACTTTGACCGGTCCAGCTCGGGGTCAATGACTGTGTTAAAGTCTCCCCCCATGATCAGGTTGTGTGACTCTAAGTCCGCGATTTTGCCCAGTGATGTACCATCAATTGAACGCGAGACGAGTTGCTGAACAAAAGTATGGCTTTAATATACTAGATGTTAAGCCCTGCGGTCGATTACAGTAGAAGGACGACCGCCGGGAGTACTGGATATTTATACCCCGCCCTGGAGGCGGGGTTAACTCAGCCTCTCGACCAATCAGGGAGCCGTCACATGACTGGTCTCAACCAACCGGTCGAGAGGCACATGATGGACCAGGGCCAATGGTAAGCCGGTGTTTTGCACCAATGGCAGGCAGCTATGCTAATCATACCACCACACCCAGCATGCATCTCATAAATTCCACATCATCCCAATTCGGAGCGTAGACATTCACAAACACCACCCGGACCCCCTCCCACATTCCACTCACCATTATATACCTGCCCCCCTTATCTGCCACAATTCTCCCAGCCTCGAACACCACCCCCTTACTGATCAAAATTGCTACCCCCCTGGTCTTCGAATCCAGCCCTGAATGGAGCACCTGGCCTACCCATCCCTTTCTCAATCTCGTATGATCTGTGAGCTTTAAATGTGTCTCCTGAAGCATTGCTACGTCTGCCTTTAACCCCTTTAGATGAGCGAACACGCGCGCTCTTTTGACCAGCCCATTCATACCCCTCACATTCCATGTGATCAGCCTGGATCACCCCACCCCCCGCCAACTAGCCATTACCCTTTTTTGGCCAACCTCGAGCCCGCGCCCTTCGCTTCCTCGAGCACCCCCACAGGGAGCCACCACCCCGACCCTCAATTGGTACCCAGAAATTGATACCTCCTATGTCAGCAAAGCAGATATCAAATTATTTCAAGTACCCAACTTCCAACATAAAGAAACATTGCATGGATTGAGTTAAATCATAGAATCTCTAAAGTGCAGAAGGAGGCCATTCAGCCTATTGAGTCTGCACCGACTCTCCGAACGATCAGTCTACCGAGGCCCAAATCCCACCTCATCCTCACAGCCCAGTAACCCCAACTAACCTTTGGGCACTTTGGGGCAATTTCTCATGGCCAATCCACCTAACCTGCACATCTTTGGACTGTGGGAGGAAACCGGAGCACCCGGAGGAAACCCACGCAGATACGGGGAGGACGTGCAGACTCCACACAGACAGTCAGCCGAGGCCGGAATTACACCCGGGTCCCTGGCACTGTGAGGCAGCAGTGCTAACTGCTGTGCCACCGTGCCACCCATGAATCTGATCATAACAGTTCCCCTGTATGTTGACTTTACGTGGAATGTGAAAGCCGTCATAGTCTCCGGGGACCGTAGGCTGCTTTTCCTTTTTTGAGAAAGAGCTGACTGGTGGTGATTTTACCTGAGAGTCACCACATCTCATGTGAGGGGCAAGGTTTGAGAAGGTGGGCCCTCATGGATAACCTCAGCTGGCACGGGAATTGAACCCGTGATGTTGGCATAGCCCCACATCACAAACCAGCATACCGACCGCCTCCTGTGGAATAAAGTGGCTTAACAAAATCTTATAGGGCCCACCTCTGTCAGAGAAATTGAAGAAATCTCAGAAAGGAATTTCTGCCCCAGACCATAAGGGGGTGCTATTGTTACATGCCAGGCTGTATTATCACACGAATGGATCGAGGCCTGTCGGGCAATGGGAGTCACAACAGCGTAATCTGCTTCTGAGAACCACTGACAAAACTGAAACTGTAGCAACTACCCGCATTTACCAAGCATCTTCAAAGCAGCAGAACATCCCAAGGCCCTTCACAGAGTCTTATCTTTGACTTCGGGCCAAAGAATCAGCCATTCGCTGGGGTTACTTGTTCAAAAAGGTGGGTTTTCAAGGAAGAAATCAGAGATGTGAATTTTAAAATGGAGCCATTGTCAGATGGGATCCAGTGTAAACACGGGGGAAGGTTGTGGTAGTCACCACTGTTTGTATAATATGTGTATTCGAGGTAATACGGTAAGGCTCCTGTACTACAGGTACGGGGGTAGATCCCTGCCTGCTGGTTCCGCCCACCAAGCCATCGTAGAAGCTGTGCGGCATTGGAGGCATTACCTGGCCGGCAGGAAATTCAGTATCCTCACTGACCAACGGTCAGTTGCCTTCATGTTTAATAATACACAGCAGGCAAGAACAAAAATGATAAAATCTTGAGGTGGAGGTTCGAGCTCTCCACCTACAATTACGAGATTTTGTATCTCCCCGGGAAGCTCAACGAGCCACCCGATGCACTATCCCGAGGTACATATGCCAACTCACAAGTGGACCGACTCCAGGCCCTACACGATGGCCTCTGTCACCCAGGGGCACCCGGTTCTTTCACTTCATAAAGGCCCGCAACCTGCCCTACTCCATTGTGGAGGTCAGGGCTATCACCAGAGGCTGCCAGTTCTGCGCTGAGTGCAAGCCGCACTTCTACCGTCCAGACCGTGCGCACCTGGTGAAGGCCTCCCGCCCCTTTGAACGCCTCAGCATGGACTTCAAAGGGCCCTCCCCTCCACCGACCGAAACACGTACTTCCTGAACGTGGTCGATGAATACTCCAGATTCCCCTTCGCCATCCCATGCCCCGATGTGGCGTCTGCTACGGTCGTTAAAGCACTCACCAGAATCTTCACCCTGTTCGGTTTTCCTGCTTACGTCCACAGCGACCGGGGATCCTCCTTTATGAGTGATGAGCTGCGTCAGTTCCTGCTCAGCAAGGGCATTGTCTCGAGCAGGCGACCAGCTACAACCCCCGGGGAAACGGGCAGGTGGAGCAGGAGAATGGGACGGTCTGGAAGGCCGTACAGCTGGCCCTACGGTCTAAAAATCTCCTGGTCTCCCCTGGCAGAAGGTCCTCCCCGACGCGCTCCACTCCATCCGATCGCTACTTTGCACTGTAACAAATGAAACCCCCCATGAACGTCTCCTTGCCTTCCCTAGGAAGTCCACCTCCAAGGTTTCGCTCCCAACATGGCTGGCAGCTCCAGGACCCGTCCTCCTCCGCAAACACGTGTGCAAACCCACAGTACGGGGCGTACCCCGATGGCCGCCAGGACATAGTCCCCCTCAGGGACCTGGCACCAGCTGGATCCCTATCCACAACCCCACACCACTCGACAGCCCCCCCCTCCCCCGATTGCCTGGCGCCACCCATCCTCCCCCCAGCGCATCTCACTACAGCCCCCACGCCAGGACAATCCGTTCTCCCACTGGTTCCACCCGGGGATGAAGATGAGGACAACACGCTCCCGGAGTCACAGGCGACCAGGCCGGTGCCTGCATCACCACCGGGACTGCGGCGCTCACAGCGGAGGATCAAGGAACCCGACCGGCTGAATTTGTGAATTTTTCAAAAGACTGTAAACTTTAAATTCTCACATACTTGTGAATAGTTTTTTTTTCACTACCCCCGCTGGACTCTTTTTTAACAGGGGGTGAATGTGATAGTCACCACTGTTTGTATAATACGTGTATTAGAGGTAATACGGTAAGGCTCCTGTACTATAGGTACAGGGGTAGATCCCTGCCTGCTGGTTCCGCCCAGTAGGCGGAGTATAAATGTGTGTGCACACCGAGCTGCTACCATTTCTAGTAGCAGCTGCAGGAGGCAACACATCTCTGCTTAATAAAGCCTCGATTACTCTTTACTCTCGTCTCGTCGTAATTGATAGTGCATCAAAGGTTTCAATGGGTGAACAGCACTTGAGGGTCATTAAAACACTGGAGTGGCTGGAGTCAGGCTAACAAATGCATGAAAGAGGGTTTTAGCTGTGCTGAGCTCAGGCAGGGAAAGGGAAAATGAATCTCTGCCAGTCGATATTTGATTACATGAATTAATTTTTCCCTTGAAGGAGTTAGCCTGCTGCCTGAATTCACGTGTACTGTCATCATAGAATCATTTAGACTTCTGGTGATGGGGATGTGCTGAGCAGACACACAAAAGGTGAATCTCCTCCTGCAAAACTCGAAAATAGGCACTTTTAACCCAAAATAGCCCACTAAACCCAGGAAGAAAAACCCTCACCCTCCTCCAACGCTACTACAATGAACGGAACATGCCAGGCAATAACACCCTGAAGAGACACCATAGAACAGTACAGCACAGAACAGGCCCTTCGGCCCTCTATGTTGTGCCGAGCCATGATCACCCTACTCAAACCCACGTATCCACCCTATACCCGTAACCCAACAACCCCCCCCTTAACCTTACTTACCTTAGGACACTACGGGCAATTTAACATGGCCAATCCACCTAACCCGCACATCTTTGGACTGTGGGAGGAAACCGAAGCACCCGGAGGAAACCCACGCACACAGGGGGAGGACGTGCAGACTCCACACAGACAGTGACCCAGCCGGGAATCGAACCTGGGACCCTGGAGCTGTGAAGCATTTATGCTAACCACCATGCTACCCTGCTGCCAGAGGCAGTCAAAGTCTGAAGAGAAAGACTGGGGCGATAGTGAACACGGCGGGGCGGGGGGGGGGGGGGGGGAGTGACGAGGTCCCGGCCATACCCAAACGGGGTGGACTACCAGAACATATGCCGGGCTACCTCCGGATGAACGAATGGAGGGAATTCCAAACAAACTCCAAGAGCTCAAGGACACCATTAAACTTGAAATGATGGCGACGGTGAAAGTGGCGGTAGCGGAGGCTTTGGTCACCTTGCAAACAGCGCTGGAAAAGACGGAGCGGCGTCTAGAGATGCAGGAGGCAACGATCAGAGAGCTGCAGAAGGCTGTGACTGAACAGAGTGATCGGATAACCTCACTGGAGACAGAGATGGCAAGGTTGGTGGCGGCACAAGAGACACTAAGGGGAAAGGTAGAGGACCAAGAAAATTGATCGCGCTGTCAAAACCTCTGCATTGTGAGCCTATCAGAGGGCAATGAGGACAGGAACCCTACGGACGAGGCAAGGGTAAAATGAGAGGAGGAACTAGGCATAGATGTGAGGGGAGAGCTGTGGATCAAAGCACTGCACAGGTTGAACTTCACCTCCACGTGTGCAGGGCTGAGCCTGGGGAGGGAATGTGGGGACGGAAGATGGTGCTTGAGGAGGGGGTGGGGCGGGATGGTGGATTTGGGAGGGGGGTGGGGATTGGGGATGGGAGTTGCGAATTGGGAGCTGGTGGGGAGGAAATTCGTTTGTTGGGGGGGGGGTTGGGGAGGGGGTGGGGATGGAAGGCAGGGATTTGGGAGGGAGGGTAGGGATTGGGGAGGGGTGGGGCAGGAAGGAGGGTGTTGGGGAGGGTGGGTGAACTGGGGACAGAGAATAGGATTGGTAAGGGGGTGGGGATGGGGATGATGGGTGGGAATTGGGGAGGGGGTGTTGAGAGGGAAGGTGATAGAATGGGAACAGGGGGTGTGGATTGGGAAGAGAGCGCAGTGGGTGGGAGTGGAGGACAAGGGGTGGTGGGAGGGTGGGGTTTGAGGGTGGTCCCTCATTCAAAGGCATATTACTGCTGACCCCTCATCTCCATCACTCACCTGTGCCTGCGTCCCCCCTCAATCTGGCCTTTTGGTGGAGTTTTGTACCAGGAACAGCCAATGCCTCCTTGGTGGTGCTGTCATTCAAACGGGTTGTCAACCTCTCATTGGCCAGCAGATCTCGGGTGGTGGGTGGGACCTCCTGCCTGAAAGTTGTTGATCCCTGGGAAGACCCGCTCCTCTCTTGTTAGGTGCTTGATCGGCATCTCGTTTGGCAGATCTTCCTCAGAGGTGGCAATTGGGGACTCTTGCCATCTCTTTAGTCACTGGGCAGGTTTCCTGTCATAAGAATATAAGGACACAGGACTTAGGAACAGGAGGAGGCCATTCAGCCCCTCAAACCTGCTCCACCATTTAATAAGATCATGATTGATCTGATAGTAACGTCCATTCCAGATTCCTGCCGGCCTTCCATAACCCAGATTGCTTTGTCGATCCAAAATCTGTCTAACTCAGCCATGAATAATTCAACGACCCAGCATCCACTGCTCTCTGTGAATAGAATCCCACAGAACTATCCTTTGAGAGAAAAAAATCTTCTCATCTCAGTCTGAAACAGAAAACCTCGTGTTCTCAAACTGTACCCCGTGGTTCTAGTCTCTCCCACAAGTGGAACCACCCCCCAGCATCCACCCTATCAAATCCCTTCAGGGAATTACATGTTTCGATAAGATCACCTCTCATTCTTCTAAATTCAATGGATACAGTCCCAACCTGTCCAACCTTTCCGCATAATATAAGCCTTTCATCCCAGGAAGGAATCTCGTGGCCCTCTCTGAACTGTTTATAACGCAATGACGTATTTCTTCAAATTAGGAGACCAAAACTCCAGATGTGGGGCTGGATTCTCCCCTACCCGGCGGGGCGAGGGGTCCCGGCGGGATGGAGTGGCATGAACCACTCTGGCGTCGGGCCGCCCCAAAGGTGCGGAATCCTCAACTTTAGGGGCTAGGCCCGCGCCGGAGTGGTTGGCGCGCCGTGGCAGGCGGGAAAGGCCTTTGACGCCACGCCAGCTGGGGCCGAAGGGACTCCGCCGGCCGGCGGAAGTATGCGCATGCGCAGGAGCGTCAGCGGCAGCTGACGTCATCCCCGCGCATGTGCGGGGGGGTGGTCACCTCCGCGTCGGCCATCGCGGAGGTTGATACCCGACGCGGAAGGAAAAGAGTGCCCCCACGGCACAGGCCCGCCTGTGGGTCGGTGGGCCCCGATCCCGGGCCAGGCCACCGTGGGGGCACCCCCCGGGGCCAGATCGCCCCGCGACCCCCCTCAGGACCCCGGAGCCCGCCCGCGCCGCCAGCCCCACCGGTAAGGGAGGTGGTTTGATTCACACTGGCGGGACCGGCTTTACAGCAGCGGGACTTCGGCCCATTGTGGGCCGGACAATCGCCGGGAGGGGGGGCCCGCCGATAGGCGCAGCACGATTCCCGTCCCCGCTGAATATCCGGTGCCGGAGAATTCGGCGACCGGCTGGGACGGGATTCACGCTGGCCCCCGGCGATTCTCCGATCCGGCGGGGGGGTCGGATAATCCAGCCCATGGTCTCGCCAAGGCCCTGTACAGCCACATTTATATTCCATTTCTTGTCGACTCTCCTGGCTTCAACTGACGAAACAGGCAATTCAGTCACAATTTGGATTATACGTAATACAAACTTTATTTAATATAACTGTATTTAACCTAATAAGACTTTAGTTATGTGCTTATCTGAACAGTTACATAAGTTTCAAGACTCACAACTTGAATTCAAAGTACTACCCAATAGAGAGAACTGGCCAGGCTCACTCTGGAGAGTTTGTTATTCTTCTCTGAGTTGCTGAAACTCAGGTCTCCTCTCCACGAATGTTGATCCCCAGGGTTATCGCTGTTGAAATTTCAGAAGCTTCTTCTTCTATAAGGCTTTAGTTCTTTCTTAAAATCAATCCTTTACCACACAGGCATCAGTTGTCCTTGGAAAGTCTTGTTTTTGCTGCTCCAACACAAAGTTTTCTCGGTGAAGAGTCCAGATGTACAAGTTAGAACATAGAACAGTACAGCACAGAACAGGCCCTTCGGCCCTCAATGTTGTGCCGAGCCATGATCACCCTACTCAAACCCACGTATCCACCCTATACCCGTAACCCAACAACCCCCCCCTTAACCTTACTTTTATTAGGACACTACGGGCAATTTAGCATGGCCAATCCACCTAACCCGCACATCTTTGGACTGTGGGAGGAAACCGGAGCACCCGGAGGAAACCCACGCACACAGGGGGAGGACGTGCAGACTCCACACAGACAGTGACCCCGCCGGGAATCGAACCTGGGACCCTGGAGCTGTGAAGCATTTATGCTAACCACCATGCTACCCTGCTGCTACCCTGTTGTTCCTCCTTTTCCCACAACCCCCATTTTGCTGAGCGGGAGATTTTCACACACCAGTCTGTTGGCCTCTTTTATCATCATGTCGCACAGCACAATGTTAGCCATTTTTCTCCCTCAGCACATTCCCCCTGCAATAAATGACACCATTCCGTTTGCCTCCTTAATCACTTGCAGTACCTGCATAGTTGCTTTTCCTGATTCATGTCCCAGGCCGCCCAGATCCCTCTGTACCCCAGAGTTCTACAATCTATTTCCATTTGCTGCATTTCTATTCTTCCTGCTAAAGTGGACAAGTTCATATTCTTCCAAATTATACTCCATCTGCCAGATTTCTGCACACTCTGCTAATCTCTTTATATCCCTCTGTAGACTCTGTGCCTCCTGTTGACAACTTACTCCCCAGGCCTTCTTGGTGTCATCAGCAAATTTAGCTATCATACATTTGGTGATGTGAGTTGATGTAGGGGTGTTTGGGTTGTGGGGGGTATGAACCCAGGCTCTGCGGGAGGAGATTGGATCTGCTAATGGTTGTGGGGGGCAGGTGGGGAAGGGGGGGTTGGGCTTGACTAGGCGGCGGGGTCTGATTGGCTGCGGTGGGGGAGAACGTGGAGTTGGGCCTGTAGGTTGAGGAGTCCCCATGTCCCCATGCAACTGAGGGGATCATCTCATCGTTGTGGGGGGTGGAGGGGGAGTTCGGTGTGGGGCTTGGTCTGGGTGTTTAAAATATTAATGTTGAAATTAGAAATGGTTTTATTTCTCTAATTCTTTCTGAGTAATTATTAATACAACGCTGGCGGAACCATCTGATGTTAGCGATTTAAATTGCTATGTCCGATGTTTCCCAGAGCAACGCAATTGTCCAGGGGAATTTAGTGCTTATGGACAGTTGCTGGGTAAACCCTTATCTGGGAACTACCAAGACGGATTCCCAAGCAGTACCCCCCAATTCCACTATTGGGGAACCAGGAAGTTATATTGTAAATATTTGAGGCCTCACCATTGATCGCCAATCCCTGCGGCACACCTCTTGTTACAGCTTGTGAACCTTAAAATGTAACCCTACTCTGCTCCCTGTTGCCCAACCAATCCTCTCCCCATGCTCATTTGTTATCCCAACCCCATGGACTCCTATTTTGTGTGGCGATCTATCAAAAGCCTTTGGGAAATCCAAGTACATCACATCCACAGGTTCCTGTTTATCCACGTTACTAGATATTTCCTCAAATAACTGTGATAAATTGGTTAAACACAATTTCCCATTCATATTGACTCCCATTATAGTTTTTGAAGTACCCTGCTATACTGTCCTTTCTAATGGATGTTACCATTTCCCCTATGACAGATGTTGGGCTAACTGGACTACGGGGTGGAATTCTCCATTGTTGAGACTAAGTGCGGTGGCGGGTTTCTCCGGGAGGGTCTTTCCCTCTGGTCAGAATGGTGGGATCCAGTGCCAGGTTCTGTGCTTGGAGCTTATTTTATTATGCACAGGCGAGTTCCCCTCCGAATCTCCTGATGGGCCGACAGCTGATTCGCCAACCCACAGTCAGCTGGTGGGTTTGAATGGCCTGGCAACATATTCAAATACCAGTCCAGCACACTCACATTATTATCTCCAGCCCACCTGTCTTCACCATGCAGAGGGAAAAGGCTAACAGCCTCAAAAGGAAGTCTGTTCCTTGAATCAACCATCCAGCCCCACCAAGCCTATCGCTTGCGAGGCCCCCATGCCCCACTTTGACCTCTACCCACTGCATCCGGAGTCTTTGTGCATCCCCTTCCACTAAATGATGTGGTTTCTCTTTGGACCCCTTGTTTGTTCACTTTTCATGTTGCCTTATCAGAGTCCAGCTTCTCTCCCCTTTCTGTCTCCCTTCTACGTTCCATTGTTTGTTGTCTTCATCCACCTCCCTGCCTGTCACCTGAGCCCTTGCTTTCTCCCCTGCTCCTTGCACAGCCCTCCGTCCACAATGTCACCCCTTTGTCTTTGTGAGGCCATCCTTCCTTTCCTCCCCCTATCTGACCTCACCTCGCACTCTACCCTGATCAAACTTCGGACCTTCGTCCCTATGGCTGAATGAGTCCCACAGCACAGTGCTGTCCAGATAGACAATGGTTTCTGTCACCAGGGGGTGGCTGTCTGGCGTGTGGTACCAGGGGGTAGGAGACCCCTGTACTCCCCACCCCGGGCCCAGTACCTGTCTGATTCAGTGACACAGGAGGGTCCGTGTGTCCAACAGCACAGTTCTGTCCATGAAGACAACCTCGGCATGGAGATTGATGGCAGGAATCTGGTGGGGAGGGTGGTGGTGGATGGAAAATGTTCAGACGGGAGACCAGTTACCAGCGGTGTACCATAGGGATCAGTGCTGGGTCCTCTGCTATTTGTGATTTTTATCAATGACTTGGAGGAGGGGCCTGAAGGGTAGGTCAGTAAATTTACTGATGACACCAAGATTGGTGGAGGGGTGGATGAGGTGGAGGGCTGTTGTAGGCTGCAAACAGACATTGATAGGATGCAGAGCTGGGCCGAAAAATGGCAGATGGAGTTTAACCCTAATAAGTGCGAGGTGATTCATTTTGGTAGGACAAATTTGAATGTGGATTACAGGGTCAATGGCAGGGTTCTGAGGTATGTGGAGGAACAGAGCGATCTTGGGGTTCATGTCCACAGATCTCTGAAGGTTGTCACTCAAGTGGATGGAGCCGTGAAGAAGGCCTATAGTGTGTTAGCGTTTATTAACAGGGGCTTGTGTTTAAGAGCCGTGGGGTTATGCTGCAACAGTACAGGACCCTGGTGAGACCATATTTGGAGTATTGTGTGCAGTTCTGGTCCCCTCACTATAGGAAGGATGTGGAAGCATTGGAAATGGTGCAAAGGAGATTTACCAGGATGCTGCCTGGATTGGAGGATAGGTCTTATGAGGAAAGGTTGAGGGAGCTAGGGCTTTTCTCATTGGAGCGAAGGAGGATGAGAAGCGACTTAATAGATGATGAGGGGGATAGATAGAGTGGACGTTCAGACACTATTTCCTCGGGTGGATGTAGCTGTTACAAGGGGGCATAACTATAAGGTTCAGGGTGGGAGATATAGGAGGGATGTCCGAGGTAGGTTCTTTACTCAGAGAGTGGTTCGGGTGTGGAATGGACTGCCTGCTGTGATAGTGGAGTCGGACACTTTAGGAACTTTCAAGCGGTTATTGGATAGGCACGTGGAGCACACCAGAATGACAGGGAGTGGGATAGCTTGATCTTGGTTTCTGACAAGGCTCAGCACAACATCGAGGGCCGAAGGACCTGTTCTGTGCTGTACTGTTCTATGTTCTATGTAATCTGTCTGCCCTGGCAGAGTGGTGACAAGCGCATCAGGAGCAGTTCATCATTATGGCAGAAAGGCTTAATCCCACTCAAAAGTCCATAGTGAACTGAGGACTGCCTAGCCATTTCCCACTGGCGTCAAACCTGATTGTTAGGATTGGTGCAAGATTGGAAAACCTGGTGGGATCCCAGTGGGCAACTGTCTTATTGAGCATACATGAGATGCAAATTAATGCAAATGTGTTCCCGCCACCAGGAGGTGGGAAGAACAGTCCACCACCAATCTGCCATTGGGAGAATTTCAATGTGATTTCACCCTGTGGGTCTCCGACTTTTTGGTTCCTGCTAAATTCTCCGCTCCCACCTGCCACCAAACCTGCCACGGGCAGGGTGGGAGAATTTCACCCAGAATTTCGTCTTCAGGTAGCAGAGAGTACCGGACCTGTGAAGGACACTCTGCAGGGAGTGGAGGATAAAGGGAACATGAGGCACAGGGTCCTCACTCACCTTCAGGCAGCAGAGTACCGGACCTGCGAGGGACAACTTTCTCGAGGCTCAGGCGCTGTTCAACCAGCGCGCTATGTTTGAAGTGGTAAGCTGATTGGTGGGAAAGTAACTGACATTAGAGACTGTGTCTAAATATCTGTAATCTAAATAACTGAAAAAGATAACAGTTAGGGAACCAAGTTTGGAGGACAAAGGAGAAGTGAATCTAAAAGCAGTAACAGGAAAATCAAAAGAGCTGATTGGGTGGATAGATTTATATAGTCTATAATAACAAGGAGCAGAGAAGAAGGGCCCTAGTTAATAATATTTAAAACTAGTTAATATTATTTGATATTAAAAGGATAAATTGAATTTAAAGGGTAAGACATGGCAGCAGAGCTCCAAGCCGTGATGTGCTCTTCTTGCTCCATGTGGGGGATCAGGAACATTTCCAGTTCCCAGGATCGCCATGTGTGCAGGAAGTGTCTCCAGCAGCAGCTCCTGGAAGCCAAGTTTCAGAGCTGGAGCAGCGGCCGGGGACATTGTAGAGCATCCATAAGACGGAGAGTGTTGTGGACAGCACATATATCCACACACGTCCAGTACGTCCCGAAAGACATGCTGTTAGGTAATTTAGACATTTTGAATTCTCCCTCAGTGTACCCGAATGGGCGCCGGGATGTGACGACTAGAGGTTTTTCACAGACCTATAATAGAATCCCTTCTGCCTCCTTTCCTGAGAGATCTTGTTAATGAATGCTTTACGGGCTCATGAGGAAAACGAGGGAGGGTTGTTCGCAGTTGCCTGCTCATCAGCATTTGAGCAGGCGAGAGGCCATTGACTAGCGGTGCCGAATGATAGCTGAGGAGTGCAAGATAGGTATCACCGTGACTGTCCAGTGCTTTCTTTGGGATCTGCTTGCCGATATGCACTCCATTTTTAGCCTTGCCATTCGACTGAGGGTAATGCGTGCTGTAAGTAACATGTTGGAAATCATACTGCCGCGCAAATTCCATCAATTCATAGCAGTCAAAACAAGGACCATTATCGTTCATGACCACATTCAGAATGCCGTGTCGCACAAAGATTTCTTTGACATTCTTAATGACACATCTTGCCGTAGAATTTGACAACTGCGCTATCTCCAGGTAGTTAGGGGAATATTCTATGACCAGAAGGTACTCCTTTCCATTTAGAGGGATAGATAGAGTGGACGTTCAGCAACCTTTTCCTCGGTGGATGTAGCTGTTACAAGGGGGCATAACTGTAAGGTTCATGGTGGAAGATATAGGAGGAATGTCAGAGGTAGGTTCCTTACTCAGGGGCGTGGAATGCAGTCCCATCTATGGTAGTGGAGTCGGACACTTTAGGAACTTTCAAGCGGTTATTGGATAGGCATATAGACTGCACTAGAATGATTGGGAGTAGGTTGATTTGATCTTAGTTTCAGACTAGTTCGGCACAACATCCTGGTCCGAAGGGTGTTGTTGAAAACTCACCACTATTGTTAGAATTCCCCCTATCCCAAAAAGGGCTGACATTCTAAATGGTGAACAGGGATTCTCACTCCCTGACTCCGATGCAGGCTTCGGTGGGTGCTATTCAGGTCAAACTATATTTTCAAGTTATCCCCCGGTATAATCCATACCTTCACCAAAGATTTCATCTACTTACCACTTAGTAGCATCCATCCTGGGTCCCGCATGGCTAAGTAAGTAAAGTAGACTTAGGAATAGACGCTGTTTCAGGATAAATTAAGTTATTTTATTATTATATTTTTTCTTTTAAAAGCTGCAATCACTTCCTTTATAGAAAGGTAAAAAGATCTTGCTTCTGGATCCTTCTGGTTGGTTGAAGGGACCTTCAGGCGCACCTTGACAATCAATCTTCTTTAAAGTCTGGTCTTCTTTAGATGTATTCGCTGGTTAGCTCCGTTGCTGTGTCTTGTCGATCCATGTACTGAGCTATGAGAACTGACTCTGCTGGCTATCTCTGAGCTGACTCTGCCTCCTCTTTAAATTCTAGTCTTCCTTAGATGTATTAGCTGTTTAGCTCGGCTGCTATGTCTTATCTTTCCCATGACCGAGCTGGCTGTAAGCTGAATCTGCTTGCTTCTCTTGTTCCTTCTCTCCTTCTCTCTGAGTTCTGGTTCTGGTAGTTACTGCTCTGGTCTTTGGGTTTATATTCTCTTTCTAACAGTTATTAAGTTTTTCTGACCTTATTGTCAAGTAACTTATTTCACTTTGATTGTAAAAAGTATCTTTGATCTAAACATTCTAATACAACTAAGTATTCATTTTGGACATGGCCGCAGCCCTCAGATCTGATTACATTGTCCTTTGTGGTGTTCAAAGTTCCTTTGTGATATTCAAAAATGCTTTGGTTTCAAGAGGTGTTACTTTTAATTCCTGTCATTTCTATAGTTTTATTTTCCAATTGTGTCCCCAGCTCATAACTTTGACTTTGATTTTGGCTCTAAATTATGTTTCCCGTAGACTGATAGTCTCCAGTTTTCTTCAATTTACTTGATATCGGCAGAACTTCACACCTAGAATTGTCACCAAATTCAACTGAACCTCATCCTTTCCTTTCCAGCTGTTTACTAAGATAGTTAATTTCAATGAAGGTGTGAAACATTGTTTTTAGCTTCATACAAAAATCCTGTGTGTTTGTCTGGGAGATGGAATTTGCATTTTATAATCCTGCTCTTTGCAGCGGCTATTAACCCTTCGTGGGATATTTCCCTGTATCCTCTCATGTTTCTCTCAGACCAGATATTGCCACACTTCCATGTTACAAATGACACATCTTTCCATATTATGAATTACAAGGGCCTGTACTGTGCTGTACAGTTCTGTGTTCTATAAATGGAAAAGATTCATGCCAACCTCCTGCCATGGAGTTGTGACTGTCTCGCCCATCTGTATAGGTTCCTTGCTCTGCTTGCGCTGAAATCTTTAGCATGTTTCACTGCTCTCCACCATCAACTCAATGTCTCTGTTGATCCCAGGCCAATAGACTGCCTCCCTGGCTCTCCTCATATACCTTTCCATCTCCAAGTGCCCTTCATGTAACTTCAGGAGGATCATTGACCATAGTGCCTGTGGAATCACAATCCGCTGATTCCGCAGCAAAAAACCATTCACATCACTTAATTCTACTCGAATATTGTAGAAACTCGAAAAGGATCCTTTGGGCCATCCTTCATGAATATACTTTCTCACTTTCTGCAAGATAATGTCCTTAGCAGTTTCTTCTTTAATTTTTGACTTTTGTCAGAGACTGGCAGAGACTCTGTCACCAGGTTGACGTGGACCTGTACGTCCTCATCTAACTGGAGTGGTTCCTCATTGCCGGCAGATCTGGAAAGCATGTCAGCCAGAATAAGATGTTTACCTGGCGTATACACCAACTCAAAATCATACCGCTGCAACTTCACCATCATTTGCTGAATCCTAGGCGGCATCTCATTAAGATTTCTTTCCATGATGGCGACTACTGGCCTGTGGTCAGTCTCCACAATGAAGATTGGAAGCTTATACACATAATCATGGAACTTTCTTAGCCTGTTAATGAGCCCGAGACACTCTTTTTCAATTTGTGCATATCTTTGTTCAGTGTCAGACATTACCCTGGACGGATATGTTACTGGCAGACAGTCTCCTTCCAGATCCTGCGGTAGTAGAATCGTCCCCAAACCAGCCTGTGATGCATCAGTTGTGATTTTTGTACTTTTCGCTTGCTCAAAAAACATGAGAACTGGCGTCGTGGTGAGCGAAACCTGCAGTGCCTGCCACTCTTGTTCATGGTTGCTGGACCACTGGAATAGAACATAGAACATACAAAATACAGCACAGAACAGGCCCTTCAGCCACGATGTTGTGCCGAACATTTGTCCTTGATTAAGAACAAATCAATCTACACCCCAGCATTCTACCGTAATCCATGTACCTATCCAATAGCCGCTTGAAGGTCCCTAATGTTTCTGACTCAACTACTTCCACAGGCAGTGCATTCCATGCCCCCACTACTCTCTGGGTAAAGAACCTACCTCTGACGTCCCCCCTATATCTTCCACCATTCACCTTAAATTTATGTCCCCTTGTAATGGTTTGTTCCACCCGAGGAAAAAGTCTCTGACTGTTTATCTATTCCCTTGATCATCTTATAAACCTCCATCAAGTCTCCCCTCATCCTTCTCCGTTCTAATGAGAAAAGGCCTAGCACCCTCAACCTTTCCTCGTAAGACCTACTCTCCATTCCAGGCAACATCCTGTTAAATCTCCTTTGCACCTTTTCCGAAGCTTCCACATCCTTCCTAAAATGAGGCGACCAGAACTGCACACAGTACTCCAAATGTGGCCTTACCAAGGTTTTGTACAGCTGCATCATCACCTCACGGCTCTTAAATTCAATCCCTCTGCTAATGAACGCTAGCACACCATAGGCCTTCTTCACAGCTCTATCCACTTGAGTGGCATCTTTCTTTATGGTCTCCCTCAGATTGGCTGTTTTGGCTGCCAAGTTGGGGATGAACTTGCCCACAAAATTCACCATACCGAACATTCTTAAAATGCAATTTTATCCATGGGGCGTGGCGTCTGCAGAATTGCCCTTATCTTGATCGAGCTGAACACCTTGTGCGGACAGCTTGTTTCCTAGGAAGGTGATGCTGTGCACCCTGATACTTTTTAGGACCCTGAGAAGCCGTTTATCATGCTCTTCCCGGGTCGAATCCTAAATAATAATGCCATCCACATACACACGGACCCCCGGAATCCCTTCAACCAGATACTCCATGGCATGATGAAAGATCTCTGAAGCCGAGATGATGGCAAATGGCATTCTTAAAAAGCGATATTTCCCGAAGGGTGTGTTGAATGTGCACATTTTAGTGCTTTCTTTATATAGTTTCAGTTGCCAGAAGCCTTATGACCCGTCCAATTGCTACAGTGAGCAGTAACGAGATATGTCTCTCATCGGGCTGTGCCTGCAGACCAATGGCTACAACATAGAGTTTAAACTGTTGCTTAAACGCCCTCCAGTTGTCGACTACATTACCGGTAATCCAAAGCTGTTGAGGTGCCTTCCATCCCAGGCTTCGAAGTTTTACTGCATGTTGAGCACCAAGGTAGCAAAGATGCGTTTTCTTCCTTTTCCTTCAAAGTTAACTTTAATGGTTCTTAGTAAATCATCAAACCTGGTACCATGTCATGTTCTGTAGACTTGCCCACAAAATTCACCATACCGAACATTCTTAAAATGCAATTTTTATCCATGGGGCGTGGCGTCTGCAGAATTGCCCTTATCTTGATCGAGCTGAACACCTTGTGCAGACAGCTTGTTTCCTAGGAAGGTGATGCTGTGCACCCTGAGAGTGCTGAAGTGAATGATAAACTGCAGAACATCTAGTTTAAATAATTTATTATGGAACAACTGCGTGATAAGATAACTAGGCTAAATAAAATAATAAACTACTGGTAGGGCTACTGCAAAAAATGTCTATCCTCTCGCACAACCTACTCCCAACTCCCCAGCCACGGGGTGTCACATGGTGGGTTTATACTACCACCTAGTGGTCGGAGGTCGTGCATAACATTATGCACAAACTTGTTTTATGCACATCATCACAGTTATGAGTGACGTATCCTAATTTTGCATGTGTTGCTTGGGCACCTCCATGGAAATGACCTGGACCTTGGTGAGCTTCCCTTATTAGTTACAATTATTTCATTTTAGGAGGGATCACACGGTCTGATTTTTTGGGTCTTTATGCCAATGCCCCCCTTCCTGATTTGTTTGATAGAGATATTTTAACGGACATCCAGGCAGGTTTTATTTACAATGGTTTATCAGTATTTGTGGCTCTTCATCTTGATTTTCTCTTATTCGTTGTCTGGTAGTGACATTGACCATGGCCTCGCCAACCTCAGTTAGGACCATCCCTACAGCTTATAATAATAATCTTTATTGTCACAAGTAGGTTTATATTAACACCGCAATGACGTTACTGCGAAAAGTCGCCACATTCCGGCCCCTGTTCGGGTACACCGAGGGAGGATTCAGAATGTCCAATTCACCTAACAAGCACGCCTTTCGGGACTTGTGGGAGAAAACCGGAACACCCAGAGGAAACCCACGCAGACACAGGGAGAACGTGCAGACTCCGCACAGACAGTGACCCAATCCGATAATCGAACATGGGACCCTGGCGCTGTGAATGAATAATGCTAATTACTGTGTGACCGTGCCGACATTACCTTACGTTTGGCTTTTCTGATCTCAATATAACTACTGTTTGCTTATGATTAATAATCTTACTTCTATGCGTCTTCCATTTAGTTCTTTTCCATACAGGGAGGTCTCTTTCATATGCGTTTCTTGCATATGTTGAATCTGTACATATAGGTACTGTGCTTTTAGAGTCTGCCCATTGCATTGCTTCTTTTAATGCCATTGTTTCTGCATATTGTGCAGTTTGGGGTCCCAAAGGAATTGCAATGGTTTGTTCAGGGATATATCTGGACTCCTAAAATTGTCCTTTTACTAGTCCTACCCCTGCAGAGGATTTCATAAATCCATCTGGTTGAAGTATGTTACTGAAGAGCCGCCACAATACCAGACTTCTTGGTAGTCTGTGAAATTGTGTTGGGGAGTATTGTCTCTTTTTTTTTCCAGATCCCCTTCCTCCATTTGAGGAAGGGATTGCAAGTCAATTCAGGAACACCCTCCCACTCTAGGATAGGGTCCTGAAGTAACGTCAGCCATTTACCATATCTAATAGCTGTCGCTTTTCTTTCATTTTCTATCAGCCTGTTTAAATATTTTAAAGCATGACAAGAAGTCTGTATCAGAATTGGGGGTTATCCTTGCCAAGCAAGGCCTTACTTCAATTAGTACTTGTAAGATGAAAGTCACAACAGCATTGTAACACTATTTAGTAATACTAAAATTGTAGGAGTAATAACCAATAGGAATAACTTGTTGTATGCTACTGCTATTCTGGCTTTAGATCCAATTCTAAGCTTAAGAACCAGCTGTTACTAACTGTTTCTGGTGTTTAAGTCTATGGCTTTTGCACTTCGTCCATCAGTTTCGCCAGGAGTTAAGGGTGAAAGTGAATGGGTTATTTTTTAGTGTACTTCGCTCATAAAGAGGTTTAGCTAGTGCAGAAAACTAGGGGCGAATCCCTTAGCACAATTCAGTAACCCTTTCAGTTTTGTGGACAGTTGTATGCCTGCGATGTTTTTTATAAAGTCATTTGTCAGGCCTCTGCCTGTGTCTGTGACACACAGGCTGAAAAAGTTAACTGCGCTGCCTGTCTGCAAAGCTGTGATTTTGTCAGACTAATTAAATAGCCATTATTGTGGAGGCGTTTAAAAACTTCATCTAAGAGTTCAAAGTGTTGATCCAAATCATCTGTGGTTAGATAGATATCATCTACATAACTCACTACTTGAGGTAGTGTGAAGGTTTCCTAATTAAGACCCCTTGTTGTTCAAGCGAAGCAATTGTTTTAATGCGGTGGCTCTTACCCCTCTGCTAGGGAATGTGCTATTGCTTTTGAAACAGGAAATAGATTAACTTCTAGTGGGGTTGGTTCAATCTGCAATTTGCCACAGTGATTTGTGCTGTTGTAAAGTATCCCAGTATTTGCTCAAGAGGTGTTTTAATTTTGTTTTTCTTGCGCTGTCTGTGTGACATTCCAGCTGTTTTACAACATGCTCAGCTCTTTCATTTGTTTCAGAATTGACTGGCGAGGTACGAAACCACAGTTTTGAATCTTTCACTCCAATTAGTAACAAACCTTTTTTTACCAGAAGGAGATGTCTGATTTATTTTTCACATTGCAGTTTTTAAATTGTGCTGAATTGCGTTTAATTCTATGAGACAGTCATAAACTTGAATTAGCTGTGATCGACCAGTGATTCCAACTATTTCAATCTGTTCTGTCGGCTCCCCCAGCCGGCACTTAGAATTTACTTGAGATCTACACTTGAGTTATCTGCCCCTGCGTCAATTAATGCTGTTCTGAATAAATCTCTTGATTTTAATGTCTACGTATGGATAATGATTCTCCTGGCTTTGGCTGGATCTGCCAATTTCCTATTGTTGAGTCTGAACTTGGGGATTCCCTGGTTGTTTAGATTTGACCATATTAGTCCGGGCTTGTACCGGGATCTGCTGAACTCTCAGTGTTTGAGTTTGCTGATTCCCATTTCCCCCCTGTTGTCTGGGAGTTCAGGAACCTGTTCTTATTTTTCCCATTGATTACCAAAATATCTGGAATTATTAATTCTATTTCTTGGGGGCTGCTGTCTCGGTGGTTGTTGTCGAGGGGAATCTCCTGAGAATCATTGCCGTCTATATGAGGTCCCTGTGAATCCCAATGATCTATTCTGGGAGTCTTTTAAATTGTATTCTGCTATGGACCCACTGTCTTTACCTATCTTTTTTTTAAGTAATGTTGATTTTGTTACTTAACCAAGCTTGAAAGAGATTTTGACAGTTTTATTTTAACGTCAAATGCTTGAAAATTAAAATTGAATTACTGGCAAACTGTAAGTTTAGCTCTGACCTTGATTCAGAACTGAATTTAAGATTTGTTTAACAAGAGCTTGTATAACATTTGCAACTGAATTAATTCTTTATGTTAACAATTTGTTCGAATATTCACAAAAATGTTGGCTGCTTTTCGGAGGAAGGACAACCTGAGAAGGCTACAAACTCCTTGAGGAGTTTCATTATCCCTTCCATGCTGGTCTGGGGGTTTGAGATGTAGAGGAACAGGTCATCCCTATAGAGTGAAACTCTGTGCTCTCTGTCCCACCTTTGGTCATCTCTCCACCTCTTCGCCGTTCAGAGGGCGATTGCCAGTGGCTCGATTGCCAGGGTGAACAGCAGCGGGGATCCCTACCTTGTTCCCCTGTGCAGCTGGAAGTATTTAGAGCTGGCGGTGTTTGTCCGTATGCTCACCATAAGAATGCTGTACACTAGTTTCAGCCAGGAGGTGAACCCTGGCCCGAAGCCAAACCGTTCCAGTACCTCTATGATGTAATTCCAATCGACTTTGTCGAAGGCCTTTTCTGCGTCCAGAGAGATGACCCCTTCTGGTATTCTTTCGCTGGATGGGTCAATGTCATATTCAGCAGGAGCCTGATGCTCGCTGTTAGCTGCCTATCCTTGGCAAAGCTCATCTGATCCTCTGAAACTATCTCTGGCACGCAACTTTCCAGCTGCCTCACCGGGGCCTTTGCTAGGATCTTTGCGTCCACGTTGTGTAATGAGATAGGCCTGTAGGACCCCCCACTCAGTTGGGTCTTTGTCCTTTTTGGGTATCAGCGATATTGAGGCTTGTGCCAGTGTCGGTGGCTGGGTGCCCCTTACCAGTGAGTCTGCAGAATCTCCCGCAAGTGCGGGGCCAGTGCTAGCTCAAATATTTTCTAGACGTCCGCTGGGAATCAATCTGGAACCCGACGCCTTCCCCGCCTGCATGGAGTTGATACATTCCATAGCTTCAACCAGCGCTTTCAGGCCCTGTCTCTTATTTCCCCCCACGACCGGCGTGTCCAATCCATTGAGGAACTGCTTCATACCCAAGTCCCCCTCGGGGGGCTCGGAGGTGTACAGCCCCCGGTAGAAGGTTGCAAAGGCTTCATTGACCCTTTCTGGTGTGGTGACTAGCCTGCCGTTGTTTTCCCTAACTTGTGCTATTTCTCTTGTGTCTGCCTGCTTTCTCAGCTGGTGAGCAAGAAGACGGCTGGCTTTGTCTCCATGTTCATAGAAGGTCCCCCGTGTCTGGTGGAGCTGGTTCACTGCTTTCCCAGTGGAGAGCTGGTCAAAGTCCATCTATAGCTTTTTAATAATCATAATAATAATCTTTATTGTCACAAGTAGGCTTACATTAACACTGCAATGAAGTTACTGTGCAAAGCCCCTAGTTGCCATATTCTGGCGCCTTTTCAGGTACACTGAGGGAGAATTCAGAATGTCCAAATTACCTAACAAGCCCGTCTTTCGGGACTTGTGGGAGGAAACTGGAACACTCAGAGGAAACCCACATAGACATGGGGAGAACTTACAGACTCCGCACAGACAATGACCCAAGCTGAGAATCGAACCTGGGACCCTGGAGCTATGAAACAACAGTGCCAACCACTGTGCTACCGTACCGCCCACCAGTTTCATCTCCAGTTCCATGGTCGGGGGCGTTGAAGTACCGACGATCCACCTCGAATATGGAGTCGACCGGCTGCTGCCTGGCCGCACTCTCCTTCCGATCTCTGCGTGTCTTGTATGCAATAATTTCCCCCCCTTATCACGATCTTTAGCGCCTCCCTGAAAGTGGAGGGTGGGACCTCCCCATTCTGGTTGTTGCTAAAATACCTGTCTATGGCCTGTGATATCCATTCGCAGAAAGCCATTTTTGGTCAGGAGGGCTGTGTCCAGACTGCAGGAGGGGGCATTGTGCCTGGCCCATCTCCAACCTCACATCCACGTAGTGTGGAGCGTTTTCGGAGATTACGATTGCAGAGTATTCCGAACCCACTACCCCTGGAAACACCACTTTCCCCACTATAAAAAGGCTAAACCTGGAGCATACCCTGCGTACCTGGGAGAAGAAGGAGAACTCCTTCTTCCCTGGGTGTGTCAACCTCCATGGGTCCACTGACCCCATCTGTTCCATGAAAACGTTAAATTCCTTTACCATGTTTGATTTTTTGTTCCGGAGTTTTTCACCCCCCTGCTGCTAAGCACTCTCTCCCTTTTGGGAGTTGTGCCATGGTCCTCCTCTTGCTTGCATCTCCCCATGCTAGCTCACCCGCCAGTGTGGTAACCCCCCCCCGGATTGCTCCACACCTTCCCTCAACTCCCTCCTCACCCTTTTCTGTGTCCTACTGCTCTCACCCCCCCCCCCTCCTTTCTGAGATTTATCGTCAGATTGAAGATGAGACAAATCAGTCCCGCGCAAATAGTCTCTCCTTTTGTTTTGACCAATGAGATTAGAGGTCTGGTTCATTGCTGTTGTCATTGTCTTCCCAGCATATGCTTGTGCATGAATTAGTCTGCTTCTGCCAGTGTGGTGAAGTAGTTCCCCCTGCAGTGGAAAGTCACCCGGAGCTTGGCGGGATGCACCATCCCAAACCGCACACTGTTCTTATAAAGGGCCGTCTTGGCTGTGTTAAATTCCGCCCGGCGCTTTGCCAGGTCTGCCCCAATGTCCTCGTACACCCGGCTCGAGTCTTCCTCCCATTTACAGGACTGTCTGCGTCCAGGATCTTTTCCTGGTCTTGGTACCAGTGCAGTTTTGCAATGACGGCCCTTAGCTCCTCATCGGCCTTGGGCTTTGGCCGCAGTGACCTGTGGGCTCTGTCTACTTCTGGGGTTTGGGGAAGCTTTCCCCTCCAACAGGTTTGCCCAGCATCTGGGCCACGTACTCTGTAGGCTTCCTGCCCTTGGTATCCCCTGGTAGGCCCAAAATGCGGAGGTTTTGGCAGTACGACCAGTTCTCTTGGTCTTCGACCTTCCCCCTCAGCATCCCTTGTGTTGTCACTAACCTTGCCATATCTGTCTCCAGTGAGGCGATCCATTCACTCTGGTCAGTTGCGGCCTTCTCCAGCTCTCTGATTGTCACCTCCTGTGTCTCCAGACGCCACACTGTCTTTTCCAGCACTGCTTGAAGAGGGACCAGTGCCTTCGCTACTGCCACTTTGCAGCCAGGAGGTCAGCTCCAAGACAGAATGCAATGTGACTCCTCCAGTCGGCCTTGCAGTCTGAGGAGGGATGCTGGTATCTCTTCCTGATATTCACGACTCTGCCTTTGTAGCTCCAGCAGCCTGGGCACGACTGAACCCAGGGCACATCATCTGACCGGGGCTAATAGAACCCTGGGCTCCTGCATCCCTCCGAGTGCCGGATCGCTGGGATGTCCCAGCCTCCACCTGCTGTGAGCTGCTCGCCAGTGAATGACCCAGAAGCCAGCCTGCTATTTATTCACACCGAGGTGTGAGTGTCTTCACTGGTGGAGGGTGCGGCTGACAGCTGTGACTCCTCTTCAATGCCATTCTCCAAGATATTTCCCTCAGACCTGCTTCGGTCTGTCATGTCCAGAGGGCAAGAGGATGGTCCAGGCTGGTCGACTGATTGGTCTACAAGGGAAGAAAGTTAGTGTGTGACAGGGGCATAAAGAGAGCAACAACTAAACTCACGTGAGGATAGTGTCATTGCTGGATGTGTTGCTGCTCATACAGCTGAGTGCTGCCTGTGTCATTTTAATGCTAAGAGGCCTCTGGTCATCTGGGAGCCCACCCAGGTTGCCCTTCTGGACACCCTCATACCCTAGCTCTATAATCAAAAGCGAAGCTAAATCAGCAGCCCACCAGGTGTTCACACTCCTCAGAAGCACTGCCCCTTTGCAGAGGAAACAGGGGAATAGCAGAGCTCATCCCAACCAGAGGACAGCTCCATCGCGGCCTATGGAACCCTCCTTGGTTGTCTGCCATAAACAGCCAGATCTGTGGCCGAACCAAGCATGCGTTCGGTGACAACCTGCAGCGGTCGCGCCAGACAACATGTCTCCGGCCATGCGCGGACCTGACCCGGCAAATACGACCCCACAGGACACCCCCTGGCCACCCCCAGCACCCTCGCAGAAGTTCCCCCCGGCCAGTGGCATGGATCCCGGCCGAGTGTGGCGGCATTGGGCACAGTCCGCAGCCGCCACGCTGGGTGTCCAACCACTCAGACCACATGTCAACCGCCTGTTCAGGAACTTGGCCCATTGGAGGAGGAGCATTGCCAGAGGGCCTTCCGATGACGCGGCAACGCCTTTTCAATGACGTGCGGCATGTGATGCGATGACGGAAGGAATTCTCCGCCGATCTCTGATTACAATATCGGCGTCGGGCAGCGGATACTCCCGCCCCTTGTGTTCAGGACAGACCACAATACTCAAGTCTAAGCGCTGTCTACAGTTGGAGACAGAAATCACTCAATATGGTAGAGTTACTGACATTGCTTTAACTGCAGCTGAGATTCAGGGTTATGCTGAAAACTCCGGTTTTCTCTCATTGTTTCCTGTGTAAAGACAGCACAAAGTTAACCACTTCAAAGTATGTTCATTTTGTCACTGAGTGTCTCTATTTGAATTGCAGTTGCAACTGATTTTCTTATCTTGTGTTTAAATGCCAAGTGTTTGGTATGAAATGGAAATCTCCGCCACATCCCGCAATGTGCAATCTGTTCATTATCGCTATTTGTCGAGTGGTGCTGTAATACTGCCTCTGAGGTACAAAACTCGAGCGCCTTTAGCAGGGTTTCAGCACTCAATCTATCTTGGACAATAGAGACTGCCGTCGCTTTGTGAAGTTGACATTTCTGTGGCTCAGACTGCTGTCTGGAGCGGCTGGCACTGAGATTGAAGTGATGTGGGTAATTAGATTTTTAACCACAGCTTCTTGATGTCAGGACTCAGTGCAGGAAAAGTGATGACCTTCATTTACTGACAGAAGGACAATGGGTCTCATTGGGACTGGTGCTACCTCAGTGCCATGCTTTTAGCTTAAGCCTTTTGGTGGGCTGAAGATGATTCATGCCTTGGTTCTGAAGTAAGCCTGTATGGAGCTGAATTCCCTTGCCATCCAATTCACTGCTGTCGTTATTGGTTCTCCAGTTCACCCTCTGAAATGTCTTCACCCAGAGAGTGGTGAAACTGTGGAATTCTCTACCACAGAATGCAGTTGAGGCCAAAACATTATGGGCTGGATTCTCCGACTCCCTGCCTAGTCAGAGAATCCCCGGGTGGCGGTGTGAATCCCGCCCCGTATTCTCTGGCGCCGTTTTTAGTGTGGGGGCGGGATTCATGGCACGCCGGTCAGGGGCCGTTGACAGCGGGAATTCTCTGGGCCCTGATGGGCCGAGCGGCCGTCCGTTTCTGGCCAGTATTGCCAGCGTGGGTTATGTATGGTCCCACTTGCCGGGACCTGGCAGATAAGTCGGTGGGGGTGGTCCTCGGTGGGGGGGGGCACGGTGGCCTGGCCCGCGATCGGGGGGGGCCCACGGTGGCCTGGCCCGCGGTGGCCTGGCCCGCGATCGGGGCCCACCGATCTGCGAGGGGGCCTGTTCCGTGGGGGCACTTCTTCCTTCCGCGCCAGCCGCTGTAGGGCTCCGCCATGGCCGGCGTGCAGAGGAGAACCCCCCGCGCATGCCAGAGGGCCTTCCAATGATGCGGCAATGCCTTTTCAATGAGGTGCGGCACGCGATGCGATGACGAAAGGGATTCTCCAACGATCTCCGATTACAATATCGCCGTCGGGCAGCGGAGAATCCCCTTGTGTTCAGGGCAGAGCACAATACTCGGGTCTAAGCGCTGTCTACAGTTGGAGACAGAAATCACTCAATGTGGTAGAGTTACTGACCAAATACGCCGGCCGGTCTGTGCATGCGCAGTACCACACCGGCGGTTGCGCGCATGCGCGAGACCACGCCGTCCCTTCGCCGCCTGCTGGAGCGGCGCCAATCCCTCCGGCGTCCACCTAGCCCCCGGAGGTGAGAATTCCTCACCTTGGGGCCCATTGACGCTGGCATGGGGTCTTAGTTCCTGGACGAGAGAATCCCACTGTATATGTTTCCAAGGAGCAGTTAGATATATGTCTTGGGGTTAAAGGGACCAAAGGATATGGGGGGAAAGTGGGAACAGGTTACTGAGTTAGATGATCAGCCATGATCATAATGAATGACGGAGCAGACTCGAAGGGCCAAATGGCCCCCTTCTTCTCCTATTTTCTATGTTTCTATGTTTCCACCATTTATCATTTTCAAAGTGAGGCATCTCCCTGCCTGGCTTCCTCCATATATTCTCAATCATAGAATCCCGATAGTATAGAAGAAGGCCATTTGGTCTATCAAGTCTGCACCGGCCCTGGGAAAGAACAACCTACTTAAGCTCACGCCTCCATCCCGTCCCCATAACCCAGTGACCCTAACCTTATTGACACTAAGGGGCAATTTATCATGGCCAATCCACCTAACCTGCACATCTTTGGACAGCGGGAGGAAACCGGAGCACCCGGAGGAAACCCACACAGACACGGGGAGAAAATGCAAACTCCACACAGGCAGTCACCAGAGGCTGGAAGTGAACCCGGGTACCTGGAGCTCTGAGGCAGCAGTGTTAACCACTGTGCTCTGGCTGTCAGGAGAGTGGTTAGGGTTAGGGTTAGCCAGGCATTCTGGGAGTTTGGCCATCTCTGCACCAAACTCTCCACTGCCGTGCCTTACATCACGTGGTCAGCAGATTCCTGTCAGCAGCCATGCTGCCTCCTACTTGAAAGTTGGCGGCTGGGATTTCAGTAAAGCCCGGGATCTTCTCATTGCTGGAGTTACCCTCCTGTGGCCCCCAATGTTACTGCGCCAGTTTTGACTTCTTAATCTTCAACCACGCTGTTCCTCGGTGTTATCAGAGTGACTGCAGGGCGTGAGGGATCTGATGCTGTCTGCCAGGAGTGTGGGACAGAGATGCCCACCCCCCTTTTGCCCAACCTTTTGCGTCTGCCTCAAGGAAACTAAGTCGCAGGTGAGTCTAGAGGCACATCATGAACCTGACTGATAGCCTTAGCACACTCAGAATTGCTCAGCGAGTGCTGTCTCCTCATGGAACCACATCAGACATTAGAGATTTGCTGTGTGGCTTGCATATGGTGGCCAGAGATTCTATACATTCATATGCATGGAGATGTGCTCTGCAGGCCAAAGGAACACGTCCAGGCATTGCGCCATTTTTGAATTAAACAAAAGTGGGAGGGACAATAGTTCCTTGCCACATTCTCCATCGCAAGGCCTCAACTAATCAGAGTCAACTTATCATCAATCAGCAGCCTTTTCTCATACAGCATAGATTGTTAGTCACTTTGAAATTTGACATTCTTGCGTCTGTCCTGATAAGTGCGAGATGAAAAACATCAGTAGCATGCCTCTTTTTTTCAGTAGCACTCAAATCCTGTATGATCAAGTGACACCAGCATCCCTTTCTTCTCCAATATGGGGCGTGATTCTCCATAGCCCGACGCTGAAATCGTGTTTGGCGAGCGGGTGGAGAATAGGCTCAGGTGCCTAAATCGGGGCTGGCGCCGGTTGGACAACAGTCCGCCACGCTCTGGCCTTTCAAAAATGGCGTCATTATGACACGTGCTGCATGCCATTTCAGCGCCGTTGGCACGTCATGGGCCGGGTTCCCGACGGCGCAGGACATGTGTGGTCTGAGCCGGCATGCCAGATGCGGACTGTGTCCAGCTCCGCTTGGCTAGGATCCATACTGCTGGCCGGGAGAGACATCTGCTAGGGCTGCAGGGACTGGTGGGGGGTGGGCTGTGGGGTCGCGGTTTCCGGGTCAGATTACGTGCACAGCCGGCACCATGGTGTACGGCGCGACCGGTGCAGGTCGTGTGCAGTCGTGGCCCGGGACCCGACCATTCTCCGGCCCTTTGTGGCACAGACGGCGGGGGTTTCAGTCGCCGCCAGTGATAGCCCCTCACCGGTACCAGAATCGGTGAGGATTCACCGTCGAATTGTCTGTTGTGAAAGTCGACACATTCTATGCTGGCATCAGCACTTAGTCTCCAGAACAGAGAATCCAGCCCATGGTGTCTCGGGCAGCAGCTTTTTTCGGACATACTGCCTGCTTGGAGGCCTCTCATGTTTGGGTCCTTCAGCTCAGATTTCTCATGACCTGGAAGCAACCTCAGAGTAGGACGTGATGCTGAGCAGCCATTGATGTGGGTTGCGGACCCTTCCAATTGACCCCAGAGAGGCTTCATAAGAGATTTACAGGAGTGATCCCAGCATCAGACACTTTATCCAAGTGGAGAATCTGGAGAAACTGGGATCATTTACCTGAGAATAGGAGACTATCAAAGTGGGATTTAATAGGGTAATTGCAGGCGGTGGGGGAGGGGTGGAGAACTCCATAATGATTTTGATCGGGTAAATAATGAAAAGCGGCTTCAAGTGGCAGCAAGGTGATTGGCCCGCTCCCCAGGTCATTGCGTGCCCACATCCAATCGGAAAGGGTGCAGTTTGCACAGCGGCGTGCAGAGGTCTGGTGATGCCCGGGGCAAATCTTGATTATATGCCCCCAAAGACTCAAGTATAAGGCCTAATATACTGAGAAATATTATGAGAAAGGAAAACATTTTGAATATATAAACACAGATGAAACATGAAATAAACGCTTTAAACATAGAACAGTACAGCACAGAACAGGCCCTTCGGCCCTCAATGTTGTGCTGAGCCATGATCACCCTACTCAAACCCACGTATCCACCCTATACCCGTAACCCAACAACCCCCCCCCCCTTAACCTTACTTTTATTAGGACACTACGGGCAATTTAGCCTGGCCAATCCACCTAACCCGCACATCTTTGGACTGTGGGAGGAAACCGGAGCACCCGGAGGAAACCCACGCACACAGGGGGAGGATGTGCAGACTCCACACAGACAGTGACCCAGCCGGGAATCGAACCTGGGACCCTGGAGCTGTGAAGCATTTATGCTAACCACCATGCTACCCTGATTTATTCGATTTTAATATTAATCAATCAAATTTATTAAGTTCTTTTCCCCAAATGATACCTCCTGTCACAAAACACCTGAACTACTTCATTTTTTACATCAGCTGTGAGAAATTCTTTTTCAATGCTTATTAAAGCCAGGTTGGTCAGTCGCTCCTGTGACATAGAAGACCTCAGATATGTTTTTATTAATTTCAGTTTTGAAAATGACCTTTCACAGCTTGCGACTGAAAATGCAATTGTAAGCAGTAATCTGTATGAAACACACAGCGTCGGAAAGACATCCCTCCCATACTGCAGTAAAGACTCCAGAGCATCTTTAGGATCAGGGGGAACTCTAGTCCCTCCAGCTCGAAGGAGCATCACAAAATCAATAATTTTGTCATATAACTGAATTGCAACCACATCATTGTCATAATAATTTGCAAAGTCTGAACATTCCTTTTTTAATTTCTCTCTTTCTTGTTCATCTCCACTGATAATTTTGTGCAATTTATATCATAGACTTGCAAATTAGTGGTATCTGTATTCAGATATTAGCATGTTAAGGAATAAATGTCTCCTATTCCGAGATTAAATGCCATAGCAGTCCTCTGATCATCCAGGCTTCACTCTTACTACATCCCACGTAAATATTTCATTAAATATCACCAAAAAACCTATAAAAAACGTAGTTGCACCCGTTCTAGAGCTATTCACTGACCTCTTTATCTTTGCCATCTCTAAGGTATAGGACGGCTGCCTGAGGTTAAATTGCGCTGTAAGTTAGTCAATTTCCCCTTAGCGCTGGAATTCTAGGGATATTGTTCTCTTCTTCAGTCATTTTGCTTTGCAACACGGTAGCATAGTGGTTAGCATCAATGCTTCACAGCTCCAGGGTCCCAGGTTTGGTTCCCAGCTGGGTCACTGTCTGTGCGGAGTCTGCACGTCCTCCTCGTGTGTGCGTGGGTTTCCTCCGGGTGCTCCGGTTTCCTCCCACAGTCCAAAGATGTGCGGGTTAGGTGGATTGGCCATACTAAATTGCCCGTAGTGTCCTAAAAAGTAAGGTTAAGGGGGAGTTGTTGGGTTACGGGTATAGGGTGGATACGTGAGTTTGAGTAGGGTGATCATTGCTCGGCACAACATCGAGGGCCGAAGGGCCTGCTCTGTGCTGTACTGTTCTAAATCTAAATCAATGGGTGAGATGTTATGTCTCAAAAGTTGCGCCTCCCTCCTCTGCAACCCCCATGGAGAAGGATATGAGCAGAACGTCATGGAAATACTGTTATGACCCTTGTGGAAACAACTACAAACAACCCAACTAAGACCAATATACAAGACTTCACTTTTATATTAGCAATCACACCAAAATCAACGTAAATTAAACATGAATTAACAGGAAAATTGCAATAATATGACCGATAAATTACACATAGCAGATACAAAGACATATCTCACACATTTCGGTCAGCTCATTCAGCACGTATCGCTTTCATTTCAGCCACAATATCCTTCAAAACGTTGAACTTCTTCAAATCAAATTCCATCTTCATTTCTCTAAAGCTTTAGCACCAAGTCTCATCAAACTACTTCACCCAATTTCCACAAATATAATTTTCACAGTCAACACATTTCCAGATCCCTTCTTCTTCACAAAACCCTGGTCATGTGGGGCCTGTTTGTGCACTATGCCAGTGCATAAAGGGTCCCCAAATCCAGATATAAAAGCTCTGTTCAAGATCCGAGCTCCAGCAGCTTGCAGTCAAGTCTCTGAGAATCTCCCCTGCACCCTGCTGACCCTGGGCTTTAAGTATAAAGGGTAAGAGGGCAAAAGTTAAGAGGCCATGATGAATTTTTATAAAATACTGGTTCTGTCCCAAATGGGTGCCCCTGGCCCAAATGTCAAATTCTGGGCACGACAGTTTAAAAGTTGACAGCTACAGAGAGGGTGCAGAGAAGAGTTTTAAAATAGATCAAATAAATAAAATAAATAAATGAATAAATAAAACTCACCCATGGTGGCAATGCCGTCCATTCTGGAAAATTCGCGCCCTTTCTGCTCCCTCTCCAGCCTCTGCAGTGCGCAGGCGCGCTCGGGCTGACCGCGGTGCGCAGGCGCGCTCGGGCCGACCGCGGTGCGCAGGCGCGCTCGGGCCGACCGCGGCGACCGCGGTGCGCAGGCGCGCTCGGGCCGACCGCGGTGCGCAGGCGCGCTCGGGCCGACCGCGGTGCGCAGGCGCGCTCGGGCCGACCGCGGTGCGCAGGCGCGCTCGGGCCGACCGCGGTGCTGCCCCCATCCAGTCGCTGCCTGGGGCCAGCGCCCCGTCGGCCCCCCCCTCTGCACGCCGCTGAGTTTGCATTAATGTTAACTCTCAGTGAGACTGCCTTTTTCCCAATAGTTTTAATTACATCCAGAAACTGATCAAGGACTTTCAAAAAATAGCATAATTTCATCCGAATGGCCCAATGATCTTTATCCTGTGTTACTCACTGCAGTGTCCGTAGGATTAGTCAGCCATTCCCACAGATTCCCATTTAATATTGGGGTCAAGTAACATTTAAACATGTTTTTTTAAGGGGTGTGGGTGTCATTAGCTAGGCCGACATTTGGTGCTTGTCCGTGATTGCCGTGGACAGCGGTTTGCAATGAACCCTAAAGAAAAGCTTATTGTCTAAATGGTGAGAGATTTCAGAGCTCTGAGATGCAGAGGGATCTGGGTGACCTAGTGGATGAATGACAAAAGGTTAGTATACAGGTACAGCAAGTCATTAGGAAAGCTAATAGGATGTTATTGTTCATTGTGAGGGGAATTGATTACAAAAGTATGGAGGTTTTGCTTCAGTTGAACCGGGCAACGATGGAGTACTGTGAACAGTATTGCCTCCTCATTTAAGGACAGGTGTAAATGTTTTAGAAGCAGTTCAGAGAAGGTTTACTAGACTAATATCTGGGACAGAACTGGTGGGATGGTGGCAGACCCAAACGAGGTGAACAAGGTCCCCGGTGAGGGACTCGGAGATGGAACAGTTCCGGTGGTGGGGAAAGACAGGAAACAAGGGCTGGAAGCACTGCTAGAGCTGGGCAAAATCATGGAATGCATTAATTCCATGCAGTCAGGGAAAGCGCCGGGACTGGATGGGTTCCCGATAAACTTTTACAAGAAATGTGCGCCGGGAGATGTTTAATGACTCACTGTCAAAGGGAGCCCTGCCTCCCACATTGGCTCATGCCTCGGTCTCACTGTACCCCAAAAAGGACAAAGACTCGACAGAGTGTGTATCGTACAGGCCCATCTCTTTCTTAAACACTGATACAAAACTTCTGGCGCGTGGAGAGTTGCTCCACAGAACTGATGGCGGAAGATCAGATCGGGTTTGTCAAGGACAGACAGCTAACAGCGAACATCAGGCGCCTGCTGAACGTAATAATGACCCCATCGGGGAGAAGACACCAGAGGTGATGGTCTCCCTGGACAGTAAGAAAGCCTTTGACCGAATGGAATGGGGATACTTCATGATGGTGCTTGAATGGTTTGGGTTTGGAGCAGGGTTCACTGCATGGGTGAAGCTCCTGGATAGCGCACATGGTGAGTGTGGGGAAAAACGCCACCAGTTCGAGGTACTTTCAGCTGCATAGGATATGAGGCAGGGGTGCTCCTGTGCCGCTCCTGTTCATACTGGCAACTGAGCCACTGGCCATCGCCCACAGATCGGCAGAGTGGTGGACGGGCATTCTCAGAGGGGGCAGGGAGCACAGAGTTTAGCTCTATGCAGATGGCCTGCTCCTCTATGTATCAAACCTCTTGGCCACCATGGGAACGATAACAGGACTCCTGGGGGAGTTTGGTGCCTTCTCAGGTTACAAATTCAACCTGAGAATGAGCAAAATCGTCCCGTGAATCCCCAAGAGAGGAGCAGAGCTGGAAGAACTACCGTTTAAAGTAACCAAGGCCAAGTTCAGATACCTGGGGATACAAGTGGCCCACACCTGGAAAAGGCTCCACAAGTAGATCCTCTCCAGCATGGTGGAGGAGATAAAGAGGAAACTGCAAATGGGACTCACTCCCACTCTCACTAGCGGGAAACGTACAGATGGTCAAAATGAACATGCTGCCTAGGTTCTCTTCGTATTCAGATCACTCCCGATCTTCATCCCCAAATCCTTCTTTACCAGGGTCAACAAACTACTTATGGCCTTTGTCTGGGGCAAAGAATCCCTAGGTTATGAAAAACCATTCTAAAATGAGGGTGACGTGTGGGAGGCTCCAAACCTCCTACTCTTCCACTGGATGGCAAACGAGGAGAGGGTGATGTTGTGTTTGATCCTTTATACCGTACAAAGGTATCTGCCAAACACCTCAACTTGTCCAAACCAGAATCTTTTATAGAGTCTCGTGTGCTAAGATAGCAATCTGATACAGAGCACATTATCATGGAGTCTGCTAACTACTCCTCTGGAATCTGCACCTAGCACTGACCATTCACAGGTATGTCTTATTACCCTCTCAATATACTTCTGAAGATGGCTGGATTTGTCTCCCCTTATATGGGAGTCACTGGTCACATGACCTTGGTCCAGAGACTGCATAGTGTGTTTGCACTGCCACCTGCTGGTTGGAGGTCACCCACCACCATCTATGATATAGCCCATACGTATAGCACCTCAGGTAATGTGGTGGCTGAGGGAACTAGAGATGCACTGGGTCCGAATGGCGGAAGACTGCCACATTGGGACATCTCTCTGGGCACTGGCCAGTGCAACACTCCCAGTCCCCCATGCACATTCACTCCAGGAGCCCACTAAAGACCTGGAATCAGTTCATGCGCCACTTCAAGCTTGGTGGTATGTCTATAGAGGCCCCTTTCTGCAACTAACATAGGTTCACACCGGCGAAGATAGATTCCACGTTTGGGATGTGGAAGGAGGTGAGAGGGGTACTGAGAGTGAAGGACATTTACGAGAATGATAGATGGCGACTCTGGGGGCTCTCTTGGAGAGGCTCCAACTCCCAAAAGGGAATGAGCTGCACGACTTTCTCCGCAAGGAGACAAAAACGTTCCCCCAGCTACCCAGACACACACTCTTGGACACAATGGTAGGGCTGGACTGGGTAGGGGAGGGCGTGTGGCGACATTTACGGATGGCTTATATAAAAGTGGTAGGACTCTGGATTGAGGCGCTGCACAGGATCAACTCCACCTCCTCCTGCGCCGGGCTAAGCCTGATGCAGCTGAAGATGGTGCATAGAGCTCACCTTACTAAGACACACATGAGCGGGTTCTTCCCAGATGTGGAGTTTTAGTGTGAGCGGTGTCGGGGGGGGGGGGGGGGGGGGGGGGGTCCTGGCCAGCTAAACCCACATGTTCTGGTCCTACCCCAGACTCGGAATTCTGGATCGCTTTTTTCAAGGCCATGTCCAGGGTTGTGGGGGTTGAGATGGAGCCGTGCCCATCTGTGGTGGTCTTCGAGGTGTCAGACCATCCAGAGCTCTGGGCAGAGAAAGGGACGGACACCATGGTCTTCGCCTCACTTATTGCCAGGCAGAAACATCTGCCATACTGGAAGTCGGCAGCGCCACCCAGGGCTTCGGGGTGGCTCTCAGACCTGGCAGAGTCCCTGAAACTGAGAAAATTAACATTCTCGATCAAAGGGTCAGAGGAGAAATTCCACGACGCACGAGAGAAGTTGACAAAACCTTTTTGAGGGCATGTTCACAACCAGCACCTAACTGAGGGGGGGGGGGGGGGGGGGGGGAAGAGTGGGAGAGCTGAAAGCAAGAGGGCGGAGCAGATGGACTGGGGGAGGGAGGGCACGGAGAGGGAGGGCAGGAATATTGCTGGGATAAAAGAAAGCTTGCGTACTGAAAACGGGAGATGGGGAGGAGGGCCATTAGCCGGAGGGGACATGGACCTCTCCCACACAGGGAGAAATTGGGAAGGTGGACCATACTAACCTCCTTTGAAAACTCATTGGGAGAACAGGACCCTGCCCCCACCATTAAAACAAATGTAATATGTATAAAGTTGAGAGTTCTGGCATGGATTGTTAATACGAATGTAAATCAGAAAATGCAGGCACGGGAACCTTGGTCACAGGAAAGGCATCACCTAGTTGCAAAGATGTTTATGAAGTTGTTGCTGCCTAGTTTCTTCATATGTGCATTTTGCCAATGGCTGTGTTTCTTGTGTATAAATTTTGCTTTAGGAGAGGCAGGAATGTGGGGTGGAGCTATGATCAGGCTCAATGGGTCGAGTGGCCTACTCATGCGCTGTAATGATGCACTTTCGCAAACTTCATTAATGGACAAAAAGGGTTTGATTTGCAAGGATCTACAAGAGCAGCAACATGTTGGCAGCTAATTCTAAAATACTTCTGCTGAGGAGAACTCCTCCCTTTGGGGTGAATCCTCACTCTGAGTCCCAATTGGTCACCCAGACCTGGCGACCCTTACTCTGCTATGTTGCCCTTAAAGGGACAATCACCACATACTCCATATTTGTATGTTAACATTGTCTGGAGTCACGTGTGGACTAGGCCAGTAAGGACAGGAGGTTTCATGCCCTAAAGGATATTAGGGAACTAGATATGACAATAGATGATAACTTGATTATCAAGGTAGTTTTCAATTCTAGATTATTTTTATTAATTACATTTTCATTTACTTAATTTAAATTCCACCCATTTACATGGCAGGGTTGGAACCCTTGTCCCCAGGGCCTAAACCTCTGGATTAGTAGTCTAGTGATTTTACCATTGTGCCATCATCTCCTTTCCTCTACCTCAGCAGGGAATGTCTCAGAGCTGAAGGTCGGCAGTGATGGAATGGATTGACAGGCTGTGGAATGCTGACAGTCGAGGCCTACACATACAGGCTCGTCTTCAGCCAGGGGGAGTTGGGAAATCCTGGGTTTGGCGTTGGGAGTTGTGATGACCAGATGACTAAAGAGGTCCAGGCTGGCTGGATTTGTTCTCCAGTCACTGGTAGGCCTCAACATTCAGGCCTTCTGAGAGAGCCATTTCAATCAATCACAGGCTCTCTGCTAATTTGGTGTAAATGACCTTCTGGGAGTTACATGCACAGCAACACTGAGGAAAACTCCTGCACAGAGTGTGGGAAGGGAGCAAGGTCACAGCAAGTACTCTGAGCACACAGTCTCGATGTGTTTTAGCTAAGCCCTGCTGCTTAAATTGAATGTTGACGTGCATGAATTGTAAATGAAAGCATTTAGCTGCAGTCATTTGATACAACTTTCATCTCATTACATCAGTCACGAGTTGGTGTGTGATTCTCAATAATGGGACCTCAGATGAGCACTGCTCACTGAGCTCTCCCTTATCCAGGGCTAGATCCCAGTGCTGGCCCTGGGGGGAGAGGGGGAAGCTGGGATTAGAGAGAATGGGGCAGGTGGCGGGGAAAAGGTGAGAGGGGAGGAGAAATGAAGGCGAGGAAGGGTAATGGAGCGAGAGAGAGAAGAGGAGGATGAGGGAAGATAGGAAGATGGGAATGAAGGGAGCAGATGGTGGAGTAATCCTAGAGTCCTGACAGTACATCGAGCCCATTTGAGAGAAATGAAGGAAGCGAAAGGGAGGATGAGAATGAATAGCCTCAGGAATGTATATAAATACTCCATGTAGGTCCAGGAGTCAACCTATGTGTCGATGTTGGTGTGGGTGCGTGCGTGCGTGTGTGTGTGTGTCTGTGCTGATGAACGGGTATGTGTTCTTAGGTGTGTGTGTGTGCATGGGTGTTGGTTTGTGGGTGTTGGTATGTGTCCACAGGTGTGTGTGTGCGCGCGCAGGTGCGAGGGTGTATAGGGCGTGTGTGTAAGGGTGTGTGAAGGTGTGTCTGTGAGTGACTGTGTGAGGGGTTGAGGGTGTGAGGCTGTATGCGGGTGAGGGGTTCAGGGTGTGAGGGTGTATGTGTGAAGGTATGTGTAAACATGTGTGTGAAGGTGTATGAGGGTGCGTATGTGAGGGTCTGTGTGGTTGAGGGTTTGAGTATGTATGGATTTGTATGTGAGGCTGTGTGTGTGTGAGGGTGCGCGTGTCTGAGAGTTTGTGTAAGGGTGTGTATGTGAGGGTTTGTGTGAGGGTATGTGTGTGAGGGTATGTGTGGGAGGTTGTACACCCCATGCGACTGACAGTTCCCACCAATGTCCCAACCTACCTGTTGGGGGGGGTCCTTGAGCCCCTTGCACTCCACATGGACAGGGCACTCACGGGCCTCAGCTGTGGCATGGGAAAAGTGCCACCTGGGCACCTGGGCATCTTGGCACTGTAGGCTGGCACCCTGGCAGTTTCCCTACCAGCTTGGCAGTGCAACCTAGGCCTGGGGGCCTATGCTCACCTGGGAGACCCCCCCCCCCAGCGCCGTTCCGCCTGGTCCCTATTTGTGGGACCAGTGCAAACAGTGCCTGGCTGGGTTCACCTTCCCAAGGCCGGTAGATCCCGGAAGCCAGTTAGATGTGTCGGCAGAGTTAAGTGAGCTTTTAAGCTCACTAAATTCTGCACATCTGGATTCTGTCCATTGTGGGTGGGATCCAGATGGAGACATCTCGCGAGATCTCGTTACACTGTTGGGAATCCCGGAAAAAGCCTCTTGCAGGATCTAACGGCCGCGTCTCGTCCCAATTCCAGCGGAATGTAGCCGGTAAATCGCACCTTGGTCTATATGTGAGGATGTGTATGTGAGGGTCTGTAAGTGAGGGTTTGCGTAAGGGTGTGTGTATGTGAAGGTGCGTGAGGGTTTGTGTGAGGATGTGTGTATGTGAGGGTGTATGAAGGTGTGTGTGTATGCGAGGGTGTGGATGTAAGGGTTTGCGTGAGGGTGTGTGTGTATGTGAGGGTGTATGTGAGGGTTTGCGTGAGGGTGTGTGTGTATGTGAGGGTGTATATGCGAGGGTGTATGTGAGGGTGTGTGTATGCGAGGGTGTATGTGAGGGTGTGTATGTGAGGGTGTGTGTGGGTTGCGTGAGGGTGTGTGTGGGTTTGTGTGAGAGTGTGGTGTTTATGAGGGTGTTTGTGAGGGTGTGTGTGGGTGTGTGTGAATGCGAGGGTGTATGTAAGGGTGTGCGTGGGTTTGTGTTAAGGGGTGTGTGTATGTGAGTGTGTGTGTGGGTTTGTGTGAGGGCGCGGGTATATTTGAGGGTGTGTGTAGGTTTGTGTGAGTGTGTGTGAGGGTGTATGTGAGGATTTGTGCATGTGTGTCTGTGTTGGTGTAAGTGAGGGTGTGTGTGGGTTTGTATGTGAGGGTGTATGTGGGTTTGTGTGAGTGTGTGTGTGTGTATGTGAGGGTGTAAGTGAGAGTGTGTGTGGGTTTGTGTGAGAACAAAGAACAAAGAAAATTACAGCACAGGAACAGGCCCTTCGGCCCTCCCAGCCTGCGCCGATCCAGATCCTTTATCTAAACCTGTCTCCTATTTTCCAAGGTCTACTTCTCTCTGTTCCCCACCCGTTCATATACCTGTCCAGGTGCATCTTAAATGATGCTATCGTACCCGCCTCTACCACCTCCGCTGGTAAAGCGTTCCATGCACATCTCCCTTAAACTTTTCACCTCTCACCTTGAAATTGTGACCCCTTGTAACTGACACCCCCAATCTTGGAAAAAGCTTGTTGCTATCCACCCTGTCCATACCTCTCATAATTTTGTAGACCTCAATCAGGTCCCCCCTCAACCTCCGTCTTTCCAACGAAAACAATCCTAATCTATTCAACCTTTCTTCATAGCTAGCACCCTCCATACCAGGCAACATCCTGGTGAACCTCCTCTGCACCCTCTCCAAGGCATCCACATCCTTCTGGTAATGTGGCGACCAGAACTGCACGCAGTATTCCGAATGTGGCCGAACCAAAGTCCTATACAACTGTAACATGACCTGCCAACTCTTGTACTCAGTACCCCGTCCGATGAAGGCAAGCATGCTGTATGTCTTCTTGACCACTCTATCAACCTGCGTTGCCACCTTCAGGGTACAATGGACCTGAACTCCCAGATCTCTCTGCACATCAATTTTCCCCAAGACCCTTCCATTGACCATATAGTCCGCTCTTGAATTTGATCTTCCAAAATGCATCACCTCGCATTTGCCTGGATTGAACTCCATCTGCCATTTCTCTGCCCAACTCTCCAATCTATCTATATTTTGTTGTATTCTCTGACAGTCCTCCTCGCTATATGCAACTCCACCAATCTTAGTATCATCTGCAAACTTGCTAATCAGACCACCTATACTTTCCTCCAGGTCATTTATGTAGATCACAAACAACAGTGGTCCGAGCACGGATCCCAGTGGAACACCACTAGTCACCCTTCTCCATTTTGAGACACTCCCTTCCAGCACCACTCTCTGTCTCCTGTTGCCCAGCCAGTTCTTTATCCATCTAGCTAGTACACCCTGAACCCCATACGACTTCACTTTTTCCATCAAACTGCCATGGGAAACCTTATCAAACGCCTTACTAAAGTCTATGTATACGACATCTACAGCCCTTCCCTGTCTCTGGGTCTAGCTGTCTGACTGGGATATTTCTGCTATTGGGTGGCTCTCCTATGCGACTGGATAAGTTGTGGACTGTTCATTATCTGGCTCAGTGTTGACTCTCAGCCCCGTCTAAAACCTTCACTCGCTCATTCCTGAATGAGGAATCTCCTTTTCAATTTCAGGATAAGTGCTGTACAATTGAAATGAAAGGAAAAAAGAATAGAATGTTCCAGAAGAAGTGACATTGAGGAAGCACAAAGGTAAAAGGACATTTGATTGTGAATGTACAGATGAAGCTCTCTGTCATGTCAGAGTATGTCAGTTTGAATCCACACTGACAGCCTTGGCTCAAACCCAGCTCCTTTCGAGTCATGTTATTAGCTCCTTACTATATTTACTTGTGAAGTAATCATTGTGTTGTACCTTTACATTCCTCTGGTGCACAGGCTCAGCAACACTTCAATTAGTTGACACTCTGTAATTAGGATTCATCTTTCAAATCAGTCTCTGTGACGACACTTTGCATTCCCTTCCATGTTTCTGGATTTCTAAATGCTACTCTCACTACGAACTGGTTGGATCACTGTCCACAGCAATAATTTGTGTGTGTGTACGTGCATGGGTTTCTGTGTGTGTGCATGTGCACTGGTTTCTGTGTGTGTGTATGCCTGGGTTTCTGTGTGTGTGTATGTGCATGAGTTTCTTGTGTGTGTGTGTGTGGGCATAGCTTTCTGTGTGTGTGTGTGCATAGGTTTCTTGGTGAGTGTATGTACATAGGCTTCTGGGTGTGTATGTGCATAGGTTTCTGTGTGTGCATGTGCATAGGTTTCTGTGTGTGTGTATGTGTGCATGGGTTTCTGTGTGTCTGTGCATAGGTTTCTGTGTGTGTGTATGTGCATGGGTTTCTGTGTGTGTGTGCGCATGGGTTTCTGTGTGTGTGCAAATGCACTGGTTTCTGTGTGTGTGTGTGCATAGGTCTCTGTGTGACCGAGTTTAGTTGCGTAGAGATTCTGTGGCTCACCCTCGCGTGCAGTAGACTTAGCTTCTGATCTTCTGTAGTTTTGGCTATGTTCGCTTCGGCCAGGTAGGCCTTGAAGCACCGGATCCAGTGGGAGAAGATTTCTTTAGCCTCCGCATCCTGCGGGTTGAGTTCCAGGCGTCCAGGCTTGAGGGCTGATTCCATAATTGATCTTTACTGTTCTTAAGTCGATTAAATTGATGGTGAACCATCAATTCATCAGATACGTATTTCGGATGTGAATCTAGGCTTTAATCAACTTACTTCAGAGCCAGCCTGTTACCTGTCGATGAACTCGCAGTGAACTCAGAGCCAGCCTGTTACCTGTCGATGAACTCGTAGTAAACTCAGGCTGACTCTGGACAAGGGTATTTATACAGCTGCACTAGGGGGAGGAGTCGTGGGCAGAACCAAAGGTGGAGCCCAGTACAAGTTCCTGAGTGCTCCCAGCGCTACTCCTCCTAGTGATAGGATAGCGCTACTGCGCTTACAAAGACAGTGTGAATTAACATATATACATCTATATTACATTCACCACAGTATGTGCATTGGTTTCTGTGTGTGTACGTGCATGGGTTTCTGTGTGTGTGTACGTGCATGGGTTTCTGTGTGTGAGTGTATGTGCACTGGTTTCTCTGTGTGTGTGTATGTGCATGGGTTTCTCTTTGTGTGTGTGTGCATGGGTTTCTGTGTGTGTGTGTGTGCATGGGTTTCTGTGTGTGTGTGTGTGTTTATGTGTGTGTATGTGCATTGGTTTCTGTGTGTGTGCAGAGGTTTCTGTGTGTGTGTGTTTCTGTGTTTGTCTGTGCATGGGTTTCTGGTGTGTGTACGTGCATGGGTTTCTGTGAGTGCGTACGTGCATGGGTTTCTGTGTGTGTGTGCATGTGCACGGGTTTCTGTGTGTGTGTGCATGTGCACGGGTTTCTGTGTGTGTGTGTGCATGGGTTTCTGTGTGTGTGCATGGGTTTCTGTGTGTGTGCAAATGCACTGGTTTTTGTGTGTGTGTGTGTGCATGCGTTTCTGTGTGTGGGTATGTGCATGGGTTTCTTGTGTGTGTGTGTGTGTGCATAGGTTTCTGTGTGGCCGAGTTTAGTTGCGTAGAGATTCTGTGGCTCACCCTCGCTTGCAGTAGACTTAGCTTCTGATCCTCTGTAGTTTCGGCTGTGCTCGCTTCGGCCAGGTAGGCCTTGAAGCACCGGATCCAGTGGGAGAAGATTTCTTTAGCCTCTGCATCCTGCGGGTTGAGTTCCAGGCATCCAGGCTTGAGGGCCGATTCCATAATCGATCTTTACTGTTCTTAAGTCGATTAAATTGATGGAACCATCAATTCACCAGACACGTGTTTCCGATGTGAATCTAGGCTTTAATCGACTTACTTCAGAGCCAGCCTGTTACCTGTCGATGAACTCGTAGTGAACTCAGAGCCAGCCTGTTACCTGTCGATGAACTCGTAGTAAACTCAGGCTGACTCTGGACAAGGGTATTTATACAGCTGTACTAGGGGGAGGAGTCGTGGGCAGAGCCATGGGTGGAGCCCAGTACAAGTTCCTGAGTGCTCCCAGCGCTACTCCCCCTAGTGGTAGGATAGCGCTACTGCGCTTACAAAGACAGTGTGAATTAACATATATACATCTATATTACATTCACCACAGTATGTGCATGGGTTTCTGTGTATGTACGTGCATGGGTTTCTGTGTGTGTGTACGTGCATGGGTTTCTGTGCATGAATGTATGTGCACTGGTTTCTCTGTGTGTGTATGTGCATGGGTTTTTCTGTGTGTGTGTGTGTGCATGGGTTTCTGTGTGTGTGTATGTGCATTGGTTTCTGTGTGTGTGTGTGCAGAGGTTTCTGTGTGTGTGTGTGTGTGTGCATAGGTTTCTGTGTCTATGTGTGCATAGGTTGCTTTGTGTGCGTGTACATGGGTTTCTGTGAGTTCATGTGCATGGGTTTCTGTGTGTGTACGTGCATGGGTTTCTGTGTGTGTACATGCATGGGTTTCTGTGTGTGTACGTGCATGTGTTTCTGTGTGTGTATGTGCATGGGTTTCTGGTGTGTGTATGTGCATGGGTTTCTGTGAGTGTGTACGTGCATGGGTTTCTGTGTGTGAGTGTATGTGCTCTGGTTTCTGTGTGTGTGCGTGTGTATGTGCATGGGTTTCTCTGTGTGTGCGCATGTGCACGGGTTTCTGTGTGTGTGTGTGTGCATAGGTTTCTGTGTGTGTGTGCATGGGTTTCTGTGTGTGTGCATATGCACTGGTTTGTGTGTGTGTGTGTGCTTGCGTTTCTGTGTGTGGGTATGTGCATGGGTATCTTGTCTGTGTGTGTGCATAGGTTTCTGTGTGTGTATGCATGGGTTTATGTGTCTGTGTGCATAGGTTTCTTTGTGTGTGTGTGTGTGTGTGCATGGGTTTCTGTGTGTGCGTGCATAGGTTTCTGTGTGTGCGTGCATAGGTTTCTGTGTGTATGTGCATAGGTTTCTGTGTGTGTGTGCATAGGTTTCTGCGTGTGTGTGTGTGTGTGCATGGGTTTCTGTGTGTGTGTGCATAGGTTTATTTGTGTGTGTGTGCATAGGTTTATTTGTGTGTGTGTGCAGGGGTTTCTATGTGTGTGTGTGCAAAGGTTTCTGTGTGTGTGCACATGGGTTTCTGTGAGTTCATGTGCATGGGTTTCTGTGTGTGTACGTGCATGGGTTTCTGTGTGTGTATGTGCATGGGTTTCTGTGTGTGTATGTGCATGGATTTCTGTTTGTGTACAAGCATGGGTTTCTGTGTGTGTACATGCATGGGTTTCTGTGTGCGTGTACGTGCATGGGTTTCTGTGTGCGTGTACGTGCATGGGTTTCTGTGTGTGTGTGCATAGGTTTCTTTGTGTGTGTGCGCGCATGGGTTTCTGTGTGTGTGTGTGCATAGGTTTCTGTGTGTGCGTGTACATGGGTTTCTGTGTCTGTACATGCATGGGTTTCTGTGTGTGTACATGCATGTGTTTCTGTGTGTGTATGTGCATGGGTTTCTGTATGTGTACGTGCATGGGTTTCTGTGTGTGTGTACGTGCATGGGTTTCTGTGTGTGTACGTGCATGGGTTTCTGTGTGTGTACGTGCATGGGTTTCTGTGTGTGTACGTGCATGGGTTTCTGTGTGTGTACATGCATGGGTTTCTGTGTGTGTACATGCATGGGTTTCTGTGTGTGTACATGCATGGGTTTCTGTGTGTGTACATGCATGGGTTTCTGTGTGTGTACATGCATGGGTTTCTGTGTGTGCACGTGTATGGCTTTCTGTGTGTGTGAACATAAGACATAGGAGCAGGAGTAGGCCATCTGACCCCTCGAACCTGCTCCGCCATTCAATGAGATCATGGCTGATCTTTTGTGGACTCAGCTCCACTTTCCGGCCCGAACACCATAACCCTTAATCCCTTTATTCTTCAAAAAACTATCTATCTTTACCTTAAAAACATTTAATGAAGGAGCCTCAACTGCTTCACTGGGGAAGGAATTCCATAGATTCACAACCCTTTGGGTGAAGACGTTCCTCCTAAACTCAGTCCTAAATCTACTTCCCCTTATTTTGAGGCTATGTCCCCTAGTTCTGCTTTCACCCGCCAGTAGAAACAACCTGCCCGCATCTATCCTATCTATTCCCTTCATAATTTTAAATGTTTCTATAAGATCCCCCCTCAACGAGTACAGTCCCAGTCTACTCAACCTCTCCTCATAATCCAACCCCTTCAGCTCTGGGATTAACCTAGTGAATCTCCTCTGCACACCCTCCAGTGCCAGTACGTCCTTTCTCAAGTAAGGAGACCAAAACTGAACACAATACTCCAGGTGTGGCCTCACTAACACCTTATACAATTGCAACATAACCTCCCTAGTCTTAAACTCCATCCCTCTAGCAATGAAGTACATGCATGGCTTTCTGTGTGTGTGTATGTGCATGGGTTTGTCTGTGTGTGTGTGTCCATGGGTTTCTGTGTGTGTGTGTATGTGCATATATTTCTATGTGTGTGTGCTGTGGTGAATGTGTAACTGGTAATTCACACTGTACCTACTGTTGTCCCTGTGGGCCCCACCTCTGAGCCACTGTGCGGCTCTGCCCACAGGGAGAGATGAGGAGCATGTACAGGGCTCCGCCCTAGGCTCCCCCCCCCCCCTTTAGGGAGTATAAGTGCTGCGGTCCTGCGAGTCCACCCTCAGTATCGTGCAGTCACAGGCAGGCTAAGTTGTAAGCCGATTAAAGCCACAGTTTACTCCAACTCGTGTCTCAGAGTGAATAGATGGGCGCATCAATTTAATCGGTTTAAAGAACTATTATGGAATCAGCCCTCAAACCTGACCGACTGGAACTCGATCCACAGGCCGCAGAGGCAAAGGAAATTTTTTTGCATTGGCTTCGGTGCTTCAAGGCCTACCTGGCTGCGTCGATGACTTCCTTTGTTACAGATGAACAAAAACTAAGTCTTCTCCACGCATGGGTGAGCCATCGTATTTCTACTCTACTTTCTACTTGATGAAGCTAACTCTTATACTGAGGCCCTCGCGATTCTCGACCACCTGAACGTGTGGCCTGTGAACGATGTCTATGCACGCCACATCTTCACAACTTGCCGCCAGCGCCATGGGGAGTCGCTAGATGACTATCTGCGTGACCTCAAAGCCCTAGCACGCGACTGTAACTACCAGGCCGTTACAGCCACTCAGCACATGGAACTCGCCGTCCGAGACGTGTACGTTGCGGGGGTCCGATCAAATTATGTGCAGCAGCGTCTTCTTGAGAAAGGGGCCCAGGACCTGGAGGACACGGTAAAACTGGCAACCTCGTTGGAGGTCGCTTTCCAAAGCCTAACGGCGTTCCCGGCCGATCACGTGACCCCCATCGTGGACCCCTGACTAAAGGCTGCCCCAGGCCTGCGCCGCGCGGCCACCCACCTACCACGGAGGACTATTGTGCCATTTTTGCGGCCAGCCCCAACTCCCCCGGCAGCAATGCCCGGTCCGCAATGTGACCTGCAGCTGCTGCGGGCAAAAAGGACACTTCTCTAAGGTCTCCCTGGCCAAATCAAAAAACTCAAACCCTAACTCGAACACTTGCTCCTCCGACTCTCAGGCCCGCAGACCCTGTAACGTGGCAGCGTGTCTGCCGACTCCGCCTCCACACAACATGTGCGACTCACGGGGGCCGCCATCTTGGCCATCCTCCCCCACGAGGCCGCCATCTTGGGCGCCACCTTCCTCACCACTCGCCAATGTGATCCATGGGGGCAGCCATCTTGGCCATCACCCACTACGCCACTCGAAGATTACGACCTTCGCGGACAGTCATCGCGGGGCCGCTCCAGCACCGCCGACCACGCCACCGACTATCCTCAACTCAGCGCAGTCACCTTGGACCAATCGCGGCCCAAGCACCTCAAGAGCTCCATGATGTCCGTCCGGATCAATGGATACGAGACACCATGCCTGTTCGACTCCAGGAGCACTGAGAGCTTCGTTCACCTGGATCTGGTAAGGCGCTGTTTGCTCCCGATATTCCCAACACAGCAAACAATCTCCCTCGCCTCGGGGTCGCACTTAGTTCAAATACAGGTGCGCACTACTGCGATTCTGACAATACAGGGCGCCGATTACGCTAATTTCCAATTGTATGTGCTCCCAGACCTCTGCGTCGCTCTCCTCCTAGGACTGGATTTCCAGTGCAACCTCAGGGGCCTAACACTCAGCTTGGCGGACCCCTGCCCCCACTCACTATATGCAGCCTAGCAACTCTGAAAATCGACCCCCCTCCACTCTTCGCTAATCTCATCGCTGTGGTGAATGTATAATATGTATAATTCACACTGTGCATCACTGTGTCCCTGTGGGCTCCATCTGTGAGCCGTTGCGCAGCTCTGCCCACAGGGGGAGATGAGCATGTACAGGGCTCCACCCTTGGCTCCGCCCGTGGCTCCGCCCATGGCTCCTCCCGGAAGTATAAAGTGCTGCGGTCTTGCGAGCCTGCCCTCAGTTCATCTGGTCGCAGGCAGGCTCAGTTGTAAGTCGATTAAAGCCACAGTTTACTTCTACTCGTGTCTTGAGTTAATTGATGGTCGCATCAATTTAATTGACTTAAAAAACCACCATGGAATCAGCCCTCAAACCTGATCGACTGGAACTCAATCCGCAGGCCGCAGAAGCGAAGGAAATATTTCAACATTGGCTTTGGTGCTTCAAGGCCTACCTGGCTGCGTCGACTACCTCCGCTGTTACTGAAGAGCAGAAACTCAGTCTTCTACACGCAAGGGTGAGCCATCGCATTTCTACTCAACTCGATAGTACCGACTCGTACACCGAAGCCCTCACAATACTCAACCGCCTGTATGTGCGGCCCGTAAATGAAGTTTACGCGTGGCATATTTTTACTACCCGCCGCCAGCGCCTCGCAGAGTCGATAGAAGACTACATGTGCGACCTAAAAGCTCTATCACGGGAACTTCCAGGCTGTAACTGCCTCCCAGCACATGGAACTTGCTGTCCGTGATGCATATGTTGCAGGGGTCTGATCCAATTATGTGCGCCAGCGTCTCCTCGAAAAAGGGGCCCAGAACCTGGAGGACACAGTAATGCTAGCAACCTCGTTGGAGATCGCTTTTCAAAGTTTGAACTCGTTCCCACGCGACCCCATCGTGGTCCCCCGACCAGAGACTACCCCAGGCCTGCACCGCGCGGCCACCGGCCCAACACGGAGCACCATCGTTCCACTTTTGCGGCCAGCCCCAACACCCACGGCAGCACTGCCCGGCCCGCAACGCGAACTGCAGTAGCTGCGGACGGAAACGACTCTTTGCAAAGGTATGCCTGGCTAAAACCAAATCCTCAAACTCTAACGCTATCCAGAACAATTGCCTCTCTAACTCAGACTCGCAGACCCCGCAATGTGGTAGCGTGTCTGCCGACTCCGCCTCCGCACGACATGTGCGACTCATGGGGGCCGCCACCTTGGCAATTCTCCCCCACGCGGTCGGCCATGTGCGATTCATGGGGGCCGCCATCTTCCTTGCCGCCCGCCACATGTGATCCACTGGGGCCGCCATCTTGGCCATCACTCGATATGAAAATCGACGACAACGACCTCCACGGACAGTCATCACGGGGCCGCTCCAGCACTGCTGACCACGTCACCGACTACCCGCAGCTCAACGCAATCACTTTGGACCAGTCGCGGCCAAAGCACCTCAGAAGCTCCATGATGTCTGTTCAAGTTAACGGATCCAAGACACTGTGCCTCTTCGACTCCGGGAGCACCGAGAGCTTCGTTCATCCAGACCTGGTAAGACACTGTTCGCTCCCTATCTTTCCAGCACGGCAAACTATCTCCCTCGCCTCGGGGTCGCACTCGGTCCAGATACAAGGGCGCACGGTTGCGTCACTGACGATACAGGGCGCCAACTACTCCAACTTCCAATTGTATGTCCTCCCAAACCTCTGTGCCCCTCTCCTACTCGGACTCGATTTTCAATGTAACCTCAGGAGCCTAACACTCAGCTTCGGCGGACCTCTGCCCCCTCTCACTATATGCAGCTTAGCAACTCTAAAAATTGACCCCCCTCCACTCTTCGCTAACCTCACCGCTAACTGCAAACCAGTGGCCACTCGCAGCAGGCGGTATAGCCTGCAGGACAGGGTATTTATTAGAGCCGAAGTCCAGCGACTCTTACGTGAGTTGTCATAGAGGCCAGTAATAGCCCCTGGAGAGCTCAAGCGGTGGTCGTCAAAACCGGGGAAAAGTTCCGGATGGTGGTTGATTACAGCCAGACCATTAACAGGTTCACGCACCATGATGCTTACCCCCTCCCCAGAATTGCAGACATGGTCAACCAGATCGCCCAGTACCGCATCTTCTCCACGGTGGATCTGAAGTCTGCATACCACCAGCAGGAGGTATAGTCTGCAGGGCAGGGTGTTTATCAGATCCGAAGTCCGCCGTCTTTTGCGTGAAGGAGTCATAGAGGCCAGTAATAGCCCCTGGAGAGCTCAGGTGGTGGTCGTCAAAACTGGGGAAAAGCTCTGGATGATGGTTGATTACAGCCAGACCATTAACCGGTTCACGCACCTTGATGCGTACCCCCTCCCCCGGATTGCAGATATGGTAAATCAGATCCCACAGTACCACGGTGGATCTGAAGTCTGCATACCACCAGCTCCCAATCCGTCCGGAGGACCGTTACTACACGGCGTTCGAGGCAGACGGCCGCCTCTTCCATTTCCTCCGGGTCCCCTTTGGCGTCACGAACGGGGTTTCGGTGTTCCAACGAGCAATGGACTGAATGGTGGACCAGTACGGGCTGCGGGCCACTTTTCCGTACTTGGAAAACGTCACCATCTGCGGCCATGGCCAGCAAGACCACGACGCCAACCTTCACCGATTTCTCCAGACCGCCCAAAAACTCAATCTCACCTACAATAAGGAGAAATATGTTTTCCGCACTACCAGGCTAACCATCATCGGCTACGTCGTGGAAAACGGGGTCCTAGGACCCGACCCTGACCGTATGCAACTCCCTGTCCCTCACTGTCCCAAGGCCCTCAGGAGGTGTCTCGGATTTTTTTCATACTATGCCCAGTGGGTCCCCCAGTATGCGGACAAAGCCCGCCCACTATTTAAGGCCACCCTCTTCCCACTGTCAGCCGAGGCTCGCCAGGCCTTCAACTGCATTAAGGCGGACATCGCCAAAGCCGCCATGAGTGCTGTAGACGAATCCGTCCCATTCCAGATGGAGAGCGACGCTTCAGAGGTCGCTCTCGCTGCCACCCTTAACCAAGCAGGCAGGCCGGTAGCGTTCTTTTCCCGAACCCTCTCCGCTTCGGAACTTCGACACTCCTCAGTCGAAAAGGAAGCACAAGCCATTGTGGAAGCCGTGCGGCACTGGAGGCACTACCTCGCGGGTAGGAGGTTTACCCTCATCAGCGACCAAAGTACGGTTGCCTTTTATGTTTGACAACTCGCATCGGGGCAAGATCAAGAATGACAAAATCTTGAGGTGGAGGATTGAACTCTCCACCTATAATTACGATATAGTATATCGTCCTGGGAAGCTCAATGAGCCCCCAGATGCCCTTTCCCGCGGCATATGCGCCAGCGCGCAAGACGACCGACTACAGGCTATCCACAATGACCTCTACCATCCGGGGGTCACGCGGCTCACCCATTACATCAAGGCCCGCAACCTGCACTTCTCCACTGAGGAGTTTAAAGCCGTCCCCAGGAATTGTCCGATCTGCGCAGAGTGTAAACCGCACTTCTATAGACCAGACAAGGCCCACCTGGTAAAGGCATCCCGGCCCTTTGAACGCCTGAGTATTGATTTCAAAGGGCCCCTCCCTTCGAACAACCGTAACACCTACTGTCTGAACATTATAGACAAGTTCTCCCGTTTCCCTTTTGCCATCCCATGCCCCATATGACCACCCCCACGGTTATCTGAGCCCTGCACAGCTTCTTCACCCTGTTGGGTTTCCCCAACTATGTCCACAGTGACAGGGGTTCGTCCTTCATAAGCAACGAACTGCGGCAGTACCTGCTCAGTGAGAGCATTGTCTCGAGCTGGATTACCAGTTATAACCCCAGGGGGAACGGGCAGGGGGAGAGGGAGAACGCGACGGTCTGGAAGACCATCCTACTGACCCTACGGTCCAGGAATCTCCCGATCTCCCACTGGCAGGAGGTCCTCCCCGATGCGCTCCATGCTATTAGGTCCCTCCTTTGTACGGCCATGAATCAGACTCCTCATGCTCGCTTATTTGTCTTCCCTGGGGGCACTACCACAGGGGCCTCGCTTCCATCCTGGTTGAGGACACCGGGTCCTGTCCTCCTTCGGAAACATGTTCAGATGCATAAGACCGACCCCTTGGTAGAGAGGGTCCAGCTCCTGCAATCGAACCCCCACTACGCATATGTTGAACACCCTGATGGCTGGCAAGACACCGTTTCCCTCCGGAACCTGGCACCCCCAGGCTCTATCACCACTACCGCCGATACACTCCCCACACTACACCCCACCCGACCTCCCACGCCCCGCTTCCCCACACCTATTTGCTCCCTTCCACCCGGCATACCAGTCCGCAGGAACGAAGCTCAGGAAGAGCCATCCCCGGAGTCCACCCCCGGACCTGCACCGAACATCCTTCCACAGCCATCCGAAACGGCTGCAACACCAATGCTTCGTCGGACGCAACGCACGATCTGGGCGCCGGAGTGACTGAACTTATAAACGCGTCACCCCCGCCGGACTTGATTTTTAACAGGGGGTGAAGGTGGTGAATGTGTAACTGGTAATTCACACTGTACCTTACTGTTGTCCCTGTGGGCCCCATCTGTGAGCCACTGTGTGGCTTTGCCCACAGGGGGAGATGAGGAGCATGTACAGGGCTCTGCCCTAGGCTCCGCCCCCTTTAGGGAGTATAAGTACTGCGGTCCTGCGAGACCGCCCTCAGTATCGTGCAATCACAGACAGGCTCAGTTGTAAGCCGATTAAAGCCACAGTTTACTCCAACTCGTGTCTCAGAGTGAATTGATGGTCGTATCATGTGCATGGTTTCTGTGTGTGTGTTTGCGCATGGGTTTCTGTGTGTGTATGTACATGGGTTTCTGTGTGTATATATGTGCATAGGCATCCGTGTGTATGTGCGTAGGTTTCTGTGTGTGTGTATGCGCATAGGTTTCTGTGTGTGTGGTGTATGTGTGTGTGTGCATAGCTTTCTGTGTGTGTGTGTATGTGCACTGGTTTCTGTGTGTGTGCTGTCACTGGTTTCTCTGTGTGTGTGTGTGTGCATAGGTTTCTGTGTGTGTGTGTGTGCATAGGTTTCTGTGTGTGTGCATGCATGGGTTTCTGTGTGTATGTGCATGGGTTTCTGTGTGTGTACGTGCATGGGTTTGTCTGTGTGTGCGTGCATAGGTTTGTGTGTGTGCGCATGGGTTTCTGTGTGCGTGTATGTGCATAGGTTTCTCTGTGTGTGTACCTGCATGAGTTTCTGGGTGTGTATGTGCATGGGTTTCAGTGTGTGTGTGTGTACATGCATGAGTTTCTGTGTGTGTGTATGTGCACTGGTTTCTGTGTGTGTGTGTGCATGTGCATGGATTTGTCTGTGTGTGTGTGTGTGTGTGCATAGGTTTGTGTGTGTGTATGTACATGGGTTTCTGTGTGTGTATGTGCATTGGTTTCTGTGTGTGTATGTGCATAGGTATCCGTGTATGTGTATGTGCATAGATTTGTGTTTGTGTGTATGTGCATGGGTTTCTGTGTGTGTATGTACATGGGTTTCTGTGTGTGTGTATGTGCATAGGTGTCCGTGTGTGTGTGTATGTACATGGGTTTCTGTCTGTGTGTGTGCATAGGTTTCTGTGTGTGTGTGCATAGGTTTCTGTGTGTGCACATGCATGGGTTTCTGTGTGTGTATGTGCATGGGTTTCTATGTGTGTGTATGTGTATAGGTTTCTGTGTGTGTATGTGCATAGGTTTCTGTGTGTGTATGTGCATGGGTTTATGCGTGTATATGTGCATGGGTTTCTGTGTGTGTACGTGTATGGGTTTCTGTGTGTGTACGTGTATGGGTTTCCGTGTGTGTATGTGCTTGGGTTTCTGTGTGTGTGTGCATAGGTTTCTGTATGTGTGTGTATGTGCGCTGGTTTCTCTGTGTGTGTGTATGTGCATAGGTTTCTGTGTGTGCGTATATGCATGGGTTTCTGCGTGTGTGTATGTGCATGGGTTTCTGTGTGTGTATGTGCATGGGTTTCTATGTGTGTGTGAATGTGCATGGGTTTCTGTGTGTGTATGTGCATGGGTTTCTATGTGTGTGTGAATGTGCATGGGTTTCAATGTGTGTATGTGCATAGGTTTCTCTGTGTGTGTGTCTGTGCATAGGTTTCTGTGTGTGTATGTGCATAGGTTTCTGTGTGTGTATGTGCATGGGTTTATGTGTGAATATGTGCATGGGTTTCTGTGTGTGTGCATAGGTTTCTGTATGTGTGTGTATGTGCATGGGTTTCTGCGTGTGTGTATGTGCATGGGTTTCTGTGTGTGTGTGCATGGGTTTCTTGTGTGTGTTTGTACGTGCATGGGTTTCTGTATGTGTGTATGTGCATTGGTTTCTGTGTGTGTGTATGTACATGGGTTTCTGTGTGTGTGTGCATAGGTTTCTGTGCGTGTATGTGCATAGGTTCTGGGTGTGTATGTGCATAGGTTTCTGTGTGTGTGTGTGCATGGGGATCTGTGTGTGCGCATGGGTTTCTGTATGTGTATGTGCATAGGTTTTCGTGTGTGTGTGTATGGACATAGGTTTCTATGTGTGTGTATGTTCATAGGTTTCTCTGTGTGTGCATAGATTTCTGTCTGTGTGTATGTTCATGGGGTTTTGTGTGTGCCTGTGCATAGGTTTCTGTGTTTGTGTGTGTGCATGGGTTTCTGTGTATGTGTGTGTGCATAGGTTTCTGTGTGCATGTGTATGTGCATGGGCTTCTGTGTGTGTGCAGACGTTTCTGTGTGTGTGTACGTGCATGGGTGTATGTGGAAGGGTTTCTGTGTGTGTGTATATGCATGGGTTTCTGTGTATGTGTATGTAATAGGTTTCTGTATGTGTGTGCATGGGATTCTGTTTGTATATGTGCATGGGTTTCTGTGTGTGTGTATGTATGTGCATGGGTTTTTGTGTGTGTGGATGGGGTTCTGTGTGTGTATGTGCATTGGTTTCTGTTTGTGTGTATGTACTTAGGTTTCTCTGTGTGTGTGTGTGTATGTATGTTCATAGGTTTCTCTGTGTATGTATGTGCATAGGTTTCTGTGTGTGTATGTGCATGGGTTTCAGTGTGTCTGTGTATGTGCACTGGTTTCTCTTGGTGTGTGTATGTGCATGGGTTTCTGTGTGTGTATCTGCATGGGTTTCTGTGTGTGTGTACGTGCATGGGTTTCTGTGTGTGTGTATGTGCATAGGTTAATGTCTGTGTGTATGTGCATGGGTATCTGTGTGTGTATATGCATGGGTTTCTGTGTGTATGCATAGGTTTCTGTCTGTGTGTATGTGCATACGTGTCTGTGTGTGTGTACATGCATGGGTTTCTGTGTGTGTGTGTATCTGCATGGGTCTGTGTGTGTGTATGTGCAAGGGTTTTTGTGTGTTTGTATGTGCATGGGTTTCTGCGTATGTATGTAATAGGTTTCTGTGTGTGTGTGTATGTGCATGGGTTTCTGTGTATGTGAATGTAATAGGTTTCTGTTTGTGTGTGCATGGGTTTCTGTTTGTGTATGTGCATGGGTTTATGTGTGTGTATGTGTGTGTGTATGTACAAATGTTTCTGTGTGTGTGTATGTGCATGGGTTTCTGTGTGTGTATGTACATGGGTTTCTGTGTGTGTGCATAGGTTTCTGTGCGTGTATGTGCATAGGTTCTGGGTGTGTACGTGCATAGGTTTCTGTGTGTGTGTGTGTGTGTCTGTGCATAGGTTTCTGTGTGTGTATGTGCATAGGTTTCATTGTGTGTATGTGCATGGGTTTAAGTGTGAATATGTGCATAGGTTTCTGTATGTGTGTGTATGTGCACTGGTTTCTGTGTGTGTGTGTATGTGCATAGGTTTCTGTGTTTGTGTACGTGCACAGGTTTCTGCGTGTGTGTATGTGCATGGGTTTCTGTGTGTGTGTGCATGGGTTTCTTGTGTGTGTTTGTACGTGCATGGGTTTCTGTATGTGTGTATGTGCATTGGTTTCTGTGTGTGTGTATGTTCATGGGTTTCTGTGTGTGTGTGCATAGGTTTCTGTGCGTGTATGTGCATAGGTTCTGGGTGTGTATGTGCATAGGTTTCTGTGTATGTGTATGTAATAGGTTTCTGTGTGTGTGTGTATGGGGATCTGTGTCTGCGCATGGGCTTCTGTATGTGTATGTGCATAGGTTTTCGTGTGTGTGTATGTACATAGGTTTCTGTGTGTGTGTGTGTGTATGTTCATAGGTTTCTCTGTGTGCATAGATTTCTGTGTGTGTGTATGTTCATGGGGTTTTGTGTATGCCTGTGCATAGGTTTCTGTGTTTGTGTATGTGCATGGGTTTCTGTGTGTGTATATGCATCGGTTTCCGTGTGTGTGTGTGTGCATGGGTTTCTGTGTGTGTGTGTGTGCATAGGTTTCTGTGTGCATGTGTATGTGCATGGGTTTCTGTGTGTGTGCAAACGTATCTGTGTGTACGTGCGTGTGTGTATGTATGTGGAAGGGTTTCTGTGTGTGTATGTGCATGGGTTTCTGTGTATGTGTATGTAATAGGTTTCTGTGTGCATGGGTATCTGTGTGTGTTTGTGTGTATGTGCATGGGTATCTGTGTGTGTTTGTGTGTATGTGCATGGGTTTCTGTGTGTGTATGTGCATAGGTTTATGTCTGTGTGTATGTACATGGGTATCTGTGTGTGTATGTGTGTATGTGCATGGGTTTCTGTGTGTGTATGCATAGGTTTCTGTCTGTGCGTATGTGCATACGTGTCTGTGTGTGTACGTGCATGGGTTTCTGTGTGTGTGTATCTGCATGGGTCTGTGTGTGTATGTGCAAGGGTTTTTGTGTGTTTGTATGTGCATGGGTTTCTGTGTATGTATGTAATAGGTTTCTGTGTGTGTGTGTATGTGCATGGGTTTCTGTGTATGTGTATGTAATAGGTTTCTGTGTGTGTGCATGGGTTTCTGTTTGTGTATGTGCATGGGTTTCTGTGTGTGTGTATGTGTGTGTGTGTGTATGTACAAATGTTTCTGTGTGTGTGTATGTACAAATGTTTCTGTGTGTGTGTATGTGCATGGGTTTCTGTGTGTGTGTATGTGGATGGGTTTCTGTGTGTGTATGTGCATTGGTTTCTGTTTGTGTGTATGTGTACGTGCAGATGTTTCTGTGTGTGTGTATGTGGATGGGTTTCTGTGTGTGTATGTGGGTGGGTGTCTGTGATTGTGCATGTTCATTGTTTTCTGTGTGTGTGTGCATAGGTTTCTGTTTGTGTGTATGTGCATAGATTTCTGTGTGTATGTATGTGCACTGGTTTCTGTGTATGTAAGTGTGTGTGTGTGTGTGCATTGATTTCTATATGTGTACATATATATATGTATGAACATGGATTTCTGTCTCTGTGCGGAGCTGTGTGATATGTTTGAGTAATTGTTTTCATTCATTCTTGGGATGTGGGCGTCGCCGGCTTGACCAGCATTTGTTTTCCATTCCTAATTGCCCCTTCAGAAGGTGGTGGTGAGCTGCCTTTTTGATCCGCTGCAGTCCCTGAGGTGTAGGTGCACCCACTGAGCTGTCAGGGTGGGAGTTCTAGGATTTTGATCCAGTAAAGGAATGATGGTATATTTCCAAGTCAGGGTGACTTGGAGGGGAACCTCCAGGTGGTGAGGTTCCCAGGTCTCTGCTGCTCTTGTCCTTCTAGTTGGTTGTGATCGTGGGTTTGGAAGGTGCTGCCGAAGGAACCTTGGTGAGTTACTGCAGTGCATGTTGTAGATGGCACACACGGAGGTGGAGAGTTTGAATGTTTGTGGAAGAGGCAGCAATCAAGCGGGCTTCTTTATCCTGGATGTTGTCGAGCTTCATGAGTGTTGTTGGAGCTGCACTCGGCCAGGCAAGTGGAGATTATTCCATTCCACTCCTGACTTGTGCCTTGTAGATGGTGGACATGCTTTGGGGAGTCAGGAGGTGAGTTCCTCGCCGTAGGATTCCTCACCTTTGATCTGCTCTTGTAGCCACAGTATTTATACGGCTAGTCCAGTTCAGTTTGTGGTCAGTGGTACCCCCAGGATATAGTTTTTGTGATGTGTGATTATATGATTTTCTATGTGGGATGTCCTATTCTATATAAATGCAAGTGTTAATACTGACAGGGACTGTTGTGGTTTAAGAAGCTGTCTGGTCATATTCTCAGAGAATTGGACAATATGTGTCACCCTTTGAGCAACATACACATCCTGAGAATCAATTTTCAGAAACATCAAACAAAAATTCTGGTCTTGTCAGTGATAAATTACTGAGGAAATAAAAGCAATAACATTCCTCCCATCCAATGTTTTCATTTTTAATCAGTAAATCCTTTTGACAAATACACAGTGGAGAACCTTAGGGGTTTCTTTGTGTAAAACCCGAGACCCCACTCATCCCTTCCAACCAGCTCAACAAAGCAAGATTCCACCCAGCTCCCAAAGGTGACATTTACTTGTGGATGCCTGAGGGGAGGTAGTTGTGGAGCAGGACGGGGGTGTCCGGGACGGGGGAGTCCGGGATGGGGAGTCCGGGACGGGGGAGTCCGGGACGGGGGAGTCCGGGACGGGGGAGTCCGGGACGGGGGAGTCCGGGACGGGGGAGTCCGGGATGGGTAGGGTCCGGGACGGGGGAGTCCGGGACGGGGGAGTCCGGGACGGGGGAGTCCGGGACGGGGGAGTCCGGGACGGGGGAGTCCGGGACGGGGGAGTCCGGGACGGGGGAGTCCGGGACGGGGGTGTCCGGGACGGGGGAGTCCGGGACGGGGGAGTCCGGGACGGGGGAGTCCGGGACGGGGGAGTCCGGGACGCGGGAGTCCGGGACGGGGGAGTCCGGGACGGGGGAGTCCGGGACGGGGGAGTCCGGGATGGGTAGGGTCCGGGATGGGGAGTCCGGGACGGGGGAGTCCGGGACGGGGGAGTCCGGGACGGGGGAGTCCGGGATGGGTAGGGTCCGGGACGGGGGAGCCCGGGACGGGGGAGTCCGGGACGGGGAGTCCGGGATGGGTAGGGTCCGGGACGGGGGAGTCCGGGACGGGGGAGTCCGGGACGGGGGAGTCCGGGACGGGGGAGTCCGGGACGGGGGAGTCCGGGACGCGGGAGTCCGGGACGCGGGAGTCCGGGATGGGTAGGGTCTGGGACGGGGGAGTCCGGGACGGGGGAGTCCGGGACGGGGGAGTGTCCGGGACGGGGAGTCCGGGACGCAGGAGTCCGGGACGGGGGAGTCCGGGACGGGGAGGGTCCGGGACACGGGAGTCCGCGACGGAGAGTCCGGGACGCAGGAGTCCGGGACGGGGAGTCCGGGACGAGGGAGTCCGGGACGGGGGAGTTCGGGACGGGGGAGTCCGGGACGGGGGAGTCCGGGACGTGGGAGTCCGGGACGGGGAGGGTCCGGGATGGGTAGGGTCTGGGACGGGGAAGTCCAGGACGGGGAGGGTCCGGAACGGGGGAGTCCGGGACGGGGAAGTCCAGGACGGGGAGGGTCCGGGATGGGGGGGTCCGGGACGGGGGAGTATGGGACGGGGGAGTCCGGGACGGGGAGGGTCCAGGACACGGGGGGTCCGGGACGCAGGGGGTCTAGGACGGGGGGTTCGGGGACCGGGGCGTCTGGGACGGGAGAGTTCGGAACGATGGAGTCAGAGTCCTGGGATGAGGGAGTCTGTGACGGGGAGTGTGGGACGCAGGAGTCTGGGACGGGGGAGTCTGGGACGAGGGAGTCTGGGACGAGGGAGTCCGGAACGGGGGAGTCCGGGAAGGGGGAGTCCGGGATGGGGGAGTCCGGGACGGGGGAGTCCGGGACGGGGGAGTCCGGGACGGGGGAGTCCGGGACGGGGGAGTCCGGGACGGGGGAGTCCGGGACGGGGAGTCCGGGACGGGGAGTCTGGGACGGGGGAGTCCGGGACTGGGGAGTCCGGGACTGGGGAGTCCGGGACTGGGGAGTCCGGGACGGGGGAGTCCGGGACGGGGGAGTCCGGGACGGGGGAGTCTGGGACGGGGGAGTCTGAGACGGGGTAGTCTGGGACGGGGCAGTCCGGAACGGGGCAGTCCAGGACGGGGGAGTCCGGGATGGGGGAGTCCGGGACGGGGTAGTCCGGGACGGGGTAGTCCGGGACGGGGAGTCCGAGATGGGGGAGTCCGAGATGGGGGAGGAGTCCGGGACGGGGCTGTGGGTGGCTGGAATCTGGAACGGGGGGGGTCTGTTATGGGGGACTATGGTGCAAGGGAGTCTGGGATGATGGAGGGAGAGTCCAGGGTGAGGGTGCCCGGGACGAGGGGGTCTGGGTGGGAGGCGGGTCTGGACAGGGGTGTCCGGGATGGGGGAGGTCAGCGCAAGGGAGACTGGGAAGCGGGAGACTGGAAGCGGGAGTCTCGGGTAAGGGTGTCTGGAATGTCGGTGAGAGAGTCTGGGATGAGGAATTCTGGGATGAGAGAGCCTGGGACGAATGAGTCTGGGACGGAGGGTGGGTGGGAAGGGGGGGTGGAATCTGGTATGCGGGACTATGGTACGAGGGAGTCTGGGATGATGGAGCGAGAGTTCAGGATGAGGGTGGGGGGAATCTAGGATGAGAGTCTCTGGACGAGGGAGTCTGGGATGAGGGGTTTTGGGATAAGGGAGTCTGACACGAATGAGTCTGGGTTGGAGGAGTCCATGATGGAGGAGGGACGAGGGTATCAGGCACAAGGGAGTCTGGGACGAGGGAGTTTGGAATGAAGGAGTCTGGTATGGGGGAATTTGGGATGAAGAAGTCCGGCACGAGGGAGCCCGCACAAAGGATTCCGGGATGGGGATGTAGTGATATTCAGATATCAATATACATGATCAATGTATGTAAATGTAGTACAGTCATTTCAAAACTAGATGTCTCACAATCAGATTCTTTAAGAACTGGGGGCGGAATTCTCCGCCCCCCACTCCGGGTGGGAGAATCGGCGAGGCGCCGAGCGAGTCCCGCCACGACGCCCTGGCACCAGCACGCGATTCTCCCACCCCCCACCAAACCGGTGCGGTGAGATTCACGGCTGGCCGCTGAGAGAATCACTGCTCTCCGTGTACCGGGGAGGGCCTCAAAAGGGGTCTGGCCCGCGATCGGTGCCCACCGATTGGCGGGCCGGCCTCTCTGAAGGAGGACCTCCCTTCCTCCGCCACCCCGCAAGATCCATCCGACATCTTCGTGCGGGACGGCCGCTGGGAGGACAGCAACCGCGCATGCGCGGATTGGCGCCGGCCAACCTGCGCATTCGCGGTGACGTAATTTATGCGGTGCCGCTTTTATGTGGCGCCACAGGTCAGCGCGCGTAAATGAGGCGGCGCCGCTCCTAGCCCCCCGGGGACGGGAGAATAGGGGGCTGGGAGCGGCCTCCAACGGCGGAGTGAAACACTCCGGTTTTCAATCCGGCGTCGGGACTTAGTCTCCCGATGGGAGAATTGCGCCCTGGATTCCCACCTTTTCTAAGTCAGATGATGATGTGATTCGGAACAGTGAACAAGCAAGACATAGAATAGCTAGAGTGAGAGAAGTTAGAACTAGTTTGTTATAATAATGTATAGTGATATAGTTATCCGTATTGTACTTTAATTCTTTACTGTTAGTTTAGTATTGAGTAAAAGGACTCAGTTTATTATTTTATTACTCATTAAATAGCTCATCTTTTAACAAGAAGACTATTGGTCATTTTATCATCCTGGTGGATTCAAGAGTAATATATATATTTTAGATAAGTCATTATTTAAAATATAACATGGTACCAGTGAATTATAAATCTTTTAAGAAAGACTTACAAAGATTTAGCATAGAAAAGAAGAAAGAAAAAAGCACAAACGGATTCAACTATTCGACTATAGCAATCATCGCAACTTTGAAAACTTTGACGCAAATGGCCTATCAATGGACCAAGTTCAAGCACCAAGACATTTAAAGACCACTGGTAATTTAATTTTAAATTGGAAGTTGTTCAAGCAGCAATTTCAACTTTACCTCGAAGCTAGTGATTTAAGTGCAGCACCAGAAGCTCGAAGGATCGCATTATTTCTATCACTTGCAGGACAGCAAGCAATTGGAATATTCAACTCATTTCATTTTAGTGAAGGTGAAGAGAAAACTAAATTTGATCAAGTGATAGCGAAGTTAGATGAACATTGTAAAATGCAGACAAATGAGGTTTTAGAACGACTGAAATTTCACCGGAGAATTCAAAAAAACTGGTGAACCTGTGAATAATTTTATCACAGATTTCAAGCTCTTAGCTAAAACGTGTAACTATGAAAATCTGCATGATTCATTTGTCAGAGATCAAATAGTATATGGTATACTTGATGATAATATCAGAGAAGCGTTAATTCGTCAAAATGATTTAACTCTACACGGTAGCATTGGTAGCAGCACGGTAGCATTGTGGATAGCATAATTGCTTCACAGCTCCAGGGTCCCAGGTTCGATTCCGGCTTGGGCCACTGTCTGTGTGGAGTCTGCACATCCTCCCTGTGTGTGTGTGGGTTTCCTCCGGGTGCTTCGGTTTCCTCCCACGGTCCAAAGATGTGCAGGTTAGGTGGATTGGCCATGATAAATTGCCCTTAGTGTCTAAAATTGCCCTTAGTGTTGGGTGGGGTTACTGGGTTATGGGGATAGGGTGGGAACGCCCACTTAAAGGGGAATTGTCCAGCTTTCGGCAAACAATGTTTAAAATGTCAGAAACTCAACTATTATGCTTCACAATGTCAATCAACTGCTACACACATTCCTCCTACACACAAAAAGTATCACAAAGTACGAGCTGTGGACAAACCAGAAGAAATCAACACTCAAGAAGATGTCACGGAAGATGATGTTATTTCTCATTAGAAAATACTTTCTTCGTTGGTGTAGTAGATTAGTCCATCAAGCATTATCTACAAACAAGCAAGGATCATCTTAAAACAATGAAGTTACCTCCTCGATAGCATGAGAAAAATCTTCAAGCAACCGAAGAACAAAAAGTCGACATAGTAAGCAACGAGTGGATGACTACTGTGTTTATTAACACAATTCCAATCACTTTTAAATTGGATACCGGCGCCTCGGCGAATCTTTTGCATTCCAAGGACTGGTCCAAAATTAAGAGTCATTATGAAATGATTCCTCCAGAATGCTCATTGCGTGATTATAATGGCAACCCCATTTTTTCACATAGATCCTGCTACCTAAGTGTCTCAAACAGAGACATTGAACAACAAGTTCAAGATTTAGGATGTATAGGATGGGGAAGGAAACAGCAGGGGATGGGTACAATCGAAATGTGGAGCTTTTTCAAGGAACAGCTACTGCGTGTCCTTGATAAGTATGTACCTGTCAGGCAGGGAGGAAGTTGTCGAGCAAGGGAACCTTGGTTTACTAAGGAAGTTGAAGCACTTGTCAAGAGGAAGAAGAAGGCTTATGTTAGGATGAGACATGAAGGCTCAGTTAGGGCACTTGAGAGTTACAAGTTAGCCAGGAAGGACCTAAAGGGAGAGTTAAGAAGAGCGAGGAGAGGACATGAAAAGTTGTTGGCGGATAGGATCAAGGAAATCCCTAAGGCTTTCTAGAGGTATATCAGGAACAAAAGAATGACTAGAGTAAGATTAGGGCCAATCAAGGATAGTAGTGGAAAGTTGTGTGTGGAATCAGGGAGATAGGGGAAGCGTTAAATGGATATTTTCCGTCAGTGTTTACACTGGAGAAAGACAATGTTGTTGAGGAGAACACTCAGGTTCAGTCGACTAGGCTAGATGGAATTGAGGTTCAAAAGGAGGAGGTGTTAGCAATTTTGGAAAATGTCAAAATAGATAAGTCCCCTGGGCCAGATGGGATTTATCCTAGGATTCTCTGGGAAGCCAGGGAGGATATTGCAGAGCCTTTGTCCTTGATCTTTATGTCGTCTTTGTCGACAGGAATAGTGCCGGAAGACTGGAGGATAGCAAATGTTGTCCCCTTGTTCAAGAAGGGGAGTAGAGACAACCCTGGTAATTATAGACCTGTGAGCCTTACTTCGGTTGTGGGTAAAATGTTGGAAAAGGTTATAAGAGATAGGGTTTATAATCATCTTGAAAAGAACAAGTTGATTAGCGATAGTCAACACGGTTTTGTGAAGGGTAGGTCATGCCTCACAAACCTTATTGAGTTTTTTGAGAAGGTGACCAAGCAGGTGGATCAGGGTAAAGCTGTTGATGTGGTGTATATGGATTTCAGTAAGGCGTTCCCCACGGTAGGCTATTGCAGAAAATAAGGAAGTATGGAATTGAAGGTGATTTAGCGGTTTGGATCAGTAATTGGCTAGCTGAAAGAAGACAGAGGGTGGTGGTTGATGGCAAATGTTCATCCTGGAGTTCAGTTACTTGTGGTGTACCGCAAGGATCTGTTTTGGGGCCACTGCTGTTTGTCATTTTTATAAATGACCTGGAAGAGGGTGTAGAAGGATGGGTTAGTAAATTTGCAGATGACACGAAGGTCGGTGGAGTTGTGGATAGTGCTGAAGGATGTTATAGGTTACAGAGGGACATAGATAAGCTGCAGAGCTGGGCTGAGAGGTGGCAGATGGAGTTTAATGCGGAAAAGTGTGAGGTAGTTCACTTTGGAAGGAGTAACAGGAATGCAGAGTACTGGGCTAATGGCAAGATTCTTGGTAGTGTAGATGAACAGAGAGATCTCGGCATCCAGGTACATAAATCCCTGAAAGTTGCCACCCAGGTTAATAGGGCTGTTAAGAAGGCATATGGTGTGCTAGCCTTTATAAGCAGGGGGATTGAGTTTCGGAACCACAAGGTCATGCTGCAGCTGTACATAACTCTGGTGCGGCCGCACCTGCAGTTCTGGTCACCACATTATAGGAAGGATGTGGAAGCTTTGGAAAGGGTTCAGAGGAGATTTACTAGGATGTTGCCTGGTATGGAGGGAAGGTCTTACGAGGAAAGGCTCAGGGAATTGAGGTTGTTTTCGTTAGAGAGGAGAAGGCTGAGAGGTGACTTAATAGAGACATATAAGATAGTCAGAGGGTTAGATAGGGTGGACAGTGAGAGTCTTTTTCCTCGGATGGTGATGACCAACACGAGGGGACATAGCTTTAAATTGAGGGGTGATAGATATAGGACAGACGTCAGAGGCAGTTTCTTTACTCAGAGAGTAGTAGGGGTGTGGAACGCCCTGCCTGCAACAGTAGTAGACTCACCAACTTTAAGGGCATTTAAGTGGCCACTGGATAGACATATGGATGAAAATGGAATAGTGTAGGTCAGATAGGCTTCAGATGGTTTCACAGGTCGGCGCAACATCGAGGGCCGAAGGGCCCGTACTGCGCTGTAGTGTTCTATGTTCTATGTTCTAAGTACGATTCAAGATTGTCAGTGATACTCGTTCATCATTACTTGGAGTGCAAGCATGCAAAGATTTGCAACTCACACAGAGAATCATCATGAATACCTGTCAATCAAGTGCACTCAATGATGATGTTCAGCAACTCTTACAGCAATACCCAAATGTTTTTCAAGGTATGGGCTCGTTACCTTTTCAGTACAAAACGGTGATTCATCCACCTAGACGTGTTTCTGCTCCACTTGAAGATAGACTGAAAGCTGAATTGTCACAACTTCAAACTCAAGGAATAATCTCTAAGGTTATTCAACCTACTGACTGGGTAAGCTCTCTAGTCTGTGTACAGAAACCTACAGATCAAATCAGAATCTATATGGACCCAAAAGATCTCAATAAAATCAAGAGAGAGTATTATCCAATACCAAAGAAAGACGATATCACTGCTGAGATGGCAAATGCTAAAATATTTACCAAGCTTGATGCATCTCAAGGATTGTGGCAGATGCAGTTAGAAGACTCCAGCAAACTTCTTTGTACTTTTAATACACCTTTTGGAAGGTAGTGTTTCAATAGGATGCCTTTTGGTATCATATCTGCTTCTGAGATTTTTCACAGAACAATGGAACAGACGACCGAGAACATAGAAGGAGGTTGGGTTTATGTTGACATAATTGTTTGGTCAAAAATGCCTGAAGAGCATATTAAGCGTCTTCAGGAGGTTTTTCAAAGAATTGACAACTATGGTTTAAAGTTAAACAAGGTCAAGTGCATGTTTGCCGCCTCATCTTTAAACTTCCTGGGTGACAACATAACGGCTGAGGGCATTAAACCAGATCAAGACAAAGTGCAAGCTATCAAGGCAATGCAAATTCCTAAAGGTGAGAAGGCTGTCTTATGCTTTCTCGGATTTGTCAACTTTCTAGGAAAGTTCATTTCAAATCTATCCGTGAGTACAACTGCTCTACGTCCATTGATCAGAAAGAACACAGAATTAATATGGACTGACAAACAAACTGCAGAATGGACTGATTTGAAACAACAATTGATACAAGCTCCATGCTTATCATTCTTTGATCCCACAAAACCAACCAAAGTTTCAACTGAGGCAAGTAAAAATGGCATTGGCGCTTTTGTACTGCAACAACACTGTTTTGATAATTGGGTTCCTATTGCCTATGCGTCAAGATCAATGACTGACACTGAGTGTAGGTAAGCCCAAATCGAAAAGGAGTGTCTAGGGTTAGTCACAGGGATTTCCAAATTCCACGACTACATATATGGTCCACCCAAATTCACAGTGGAAACTGACCATCGTCCACTAGTGCACATCACAGAACAAAACTTAAATGACATGACTCCAGACTTCAACGTTGAATGATGAAATTGAGAAGATACAATTTCACACTGAAGTATACACCAGGTGAAGCATTAGTAATTGCTGATACTTTATCCAGGTCAGTCAACACTTACATTCTCCAAGAAGAATCCATCAATGATGTTGATTCACATTTGCGGCCATTTGCATCAGATGTCAAATTTCAGCAAATTCATATTGAAACACAGAAAGATACCACGTTGATGAAAGTTCTGAAACATCTTCAAGAAGGATGGCCCAAAGGCGATTGTCAGCAATATCAAACCATTCAGTCAGAACTGACTATTGTAAATGGTATACTGCTGAGACAAGATCGCATTGTAATTCCACAACTCGTGCGTTCTGAAAGGCTGTCAAGATTACATGAGGGTCATCTAGGCATTGAAAAATATAGAAGACGTGCCAGAAAGTCTATCTATTGGCCTGGTATCAACAATGATATTGCGAACATGATATCATCGTGTTCAACATGTCAATCCCATCAAAGTCAGCAATGTGAAGAACCGCTGCAACCACATGATCTAGTAACATCACAATGGATCAAGGTTGGTGCTGATCTTTTTCACTATTTTGGAAAAGACTATCTTGTAGTCATTGGCTATTTTTCCAATTTTCCTGAGTTAGTGAAATTGAACATCCAACAATGTCATAAAGACATGCAAGGAGACATTTGCTATACATGGTATTCCTAGTATTGTAATGTCTGACAATGGTCCTTGTTTCTCAAGTCATGAATGGCATGATTTCTCATTGAAATACAACTTTCAACATGTTATTTCAAGCCTACACTTTCTGCAATCAAATGGAAAAGCAGAAAACAACTACTTAACAAATCTAAAGACTCTGATTCTGATTTTTACTTAGCTTTACTCAATTACAGAACATCTCCTCTATCAACAGTGTTGAGGACATTACCTCAATAACACTTTCCTGATCAAGAACAATAAAATCTTTTTAAAAGAATGCAACAGCAGAAAATGAGTCAGAAAATATATTTTTATCAACATTCGAAAGAACCGCCTACTCTATCTGATGATGATACAATTAGATTCAGACTTCCTGAAGGAGGTTGGTCTGACAAAGCTCACATAATTTGGCAATTCTTACCAAGATCTTATCTGATCAGAACTCCTGATGGAACCATTCTAAGAAGCAATAGAAGAGATCTACTTCAAGTCAAAGTTACTGTCAATATTTTTCCAGATCTTGATTTGAACCAGACTGTTTCCAAACAACTTGAAAGAAGAATTCAATCCAATGTACTGATTCACAACAGACTGGAGAATTCTTCATCACCTTTGAAGTTGAGAAGATTGACAAGGAGAAGGAGACCCAATCATCTGGACTTGTGAACATTTTCAATCATCTAATGATTACTGTAGACTGTTTACACTGCATTTCTTTTGTAAATTTTCTGTTCAAATATTTCAAAGAAAATGTTAAAAAGAAAGGGGAATGTAGTGATATTCAGATATCAATATACATGATCAATGTATGTAAATGTAGTATATTCATTTCAACACTAGATGTCTCACAATCAGATACTATAAGGTAAAGATAGATAGTTTTTTGAAGAATAAAGGGATTAAGGGTTATGGTGTTCGGGTCGGAAAGTGGAGCTGAGTCCACAAAAGATCAGCCATGATCTAATTGAATGGCGGAGCAGGCTCGAGGGGCCAGATGGCCTACTCCTGCTCCTAGTTCTTATGTTCTTATGTTCTTATAAGAACTGGCTTCCCACCTTTTCTAAGTCAGATGATGATGATGTGATTCAGAAGAGTGAACAAGTAAGACATAGGGCGAGATTCTCCGTAAATGCGGAGAATCGTAAAGGTTGCCGTGGGACAGGTCGTGACCCATGGCAGCCTTCACGCCCACTTCCGGGGCCGGTTCTCCCCCCCCCCCCCGGTCGCTGCTAGGAGCGCGGCCCCGTGCGTCACGGCAGCGCGGCCTTGACGACCGTCTTCAAGGCCGCACATCAAGCGTCACGCTGGCTGACGTGGCCGATGACGTCAGCCGCGCATGCGCAGGTTGGACAACACCAACCTGCGCATGCGCAGTTGGCGTCTTTTCCCTCAGCCGCCCCGCAAGACGTGGTGGCTTGATCTTGCGGGACGGCAGAGGGAAAAGAGTGCGTCCGTTATGGACGCACGGCCCCATTGGCACGGCCGTGGTACTGCCGTGCCAATTGGGTCCCCAGATGCCCCAAACGGGCATCTGGCGCCCGTTTCACGACAGCAGCGAGCAGGTGTGTTTGCTGCCGTGTTGAAACGGGCGTGAAGACCCGGCCGCTCGGCCCATCGTCCTCGGAGAATCGCTGCTCGCCGTGAAAAATGGCGAGCGGCGATTCGTGGCGTGGGGGGGGGGGGGAAGAATAGCGGGAGGGCGTGAAAAATGTCGGGAGGCCCTCCCACTATTCTCCCACCCGGCGTGGGGGACGGAGAATCGTGCCTATAGAATAGCTAGAGTGAGAGAAGTTAGAACTAGTTTGTTATAATAGTGTACAGTTATATATGATGTGGAGATGCCGGCGTTGGACTGGGGTGAGCACAGTAAGAAGTCTTACAACACCAGGTTAAAGTCCAACAGGTTTGTTTCAAACACGAGCTTTCGGAGCACGGCTCCTTCTTCAGGTGAATGGAAAGGCTTGTTCCAGAAATGTTTATATAGACACAGTCAGAGATGCCCCGGAATGCGAGCACCTGCAGGCAATCAAATCATCAAAGATGCAGAGAGAGAGGTAACTCCAGGTTAAAGAGGTGTGAATTGTCCCAAGCCATCGACATGGACACCACCATTACATGTGGAAACACCACCCACCAGGTACGCGGCGCATACTCGTGCGACTCGACCAATGTAGTCTACCTCATACGCTGCAGGAAAGGATGTCCCGAAGCGTGGTACATTGGCGAGACCATGCAGACACTGCGACAACGAATAAACGGGCATCGTGCGACTATCAACAGGCAGGACTGTTCCCTTCCAGTTGGGGAACACTTCAGCAGTCAAGGACATTCAGCCTCTGATCTCCGGGTCAGCATTCTACAAGGAGGCCTTCAGGAGACGCGACAACGCAAAATTGCTGAGCAAAAACTTATAGCTAAGTTCCGCACGCATGAATGCGGACTCAACCGGGATCTGGGATTCATGTCGCATTACATTCGGCCCCCACCAACAAGCCTGGACTTGCAGAGGCCTACCGACTGAACTGGCTTGGGACAATTCACACCTCTTTAACCTGGAGTTACCTCTCTCTCTGCATCTTTGATGATTTGATTGCCTGCAGGTGCTCGCATTCCGGGGCATCTCTGACTGTGTCTATATAAACATTTCTGGAACAAGCCTTTCCATTCACCTGAAGAAGGAGCCGTGCTCCGAAAGCTCGTGTTTGAAACAAACCTGTTGGACTTTAACCTGGTGTTGTAAGACTTCTTACTGTACAGTTATATAGTTATCTGTATTGTACTTTGTTTCTTTATTGTTAGTTTAGTATTGAGTAAAAGGACTCACATTTTATTATTTTATTCCTCATTAAATAGTTCTTCTTTCAACAAGAAGACTATTTACCATTTTATCATCCTGGTGGATCCAAGAGTAATATATTTTAGATAAGTCATTATTTAACATATAGCAGGGGAAACTGTCACGAGGGAGTCCAGCATGAGGGAGTCCAGATGAGGAAAACCATCACGAAGCAGTCCGAGATGAGGGATATCCATGATGTGGGGATTTGAGATGTGGGAGTCCGAGATGGGGGACGTCCATGATGGGGGAGTCTGAGATGGGGGAGTCTGAGATGGGGAATTACAAGATGGGGAATTACGAGATGGGGGATTACGAGATGGGGGATTACGAGATGGTGGATTCCGGGATGGTGGCTTCCTAGATGGGGGGGTCCGAGATGGGGGATTCCGAGATGGGGGAGACCGAGATGGGGGAGTCCGAGAGGGGGGACTCCGAACGACCGAATCCGGACGACGGAGTCCGGGACGAGGGAGTCCGAGACGAGGGAGGCTGGGACGAGGGACTCCGGCGTGAGGGAGTCCGGGATGTGGGAGTCCGGGACGGGGAAGACTGGGACGAGGGATCCGGGATGAGGGAGTCCGGGATGAGGGAGTCCGGGATGAGGGAGGCTGGGACGAGGGAGTCCAGGGTGATGGAGGGAGAGTTCCGGATCGAGGCTTCCGGGACAAGGAAGCCTGGGATGACAGAGCAGAGGGGAATATAGGATGAGGAAGTTCAGGATGATGGAAGGGAATGGTGTCCAGGATTAGGATTCCAGAACTAGGTAGTCCGGGATGAGGAGTCCGGGACGCGGGAGTACGGGATGAGTGAGGTGGAGTTAGAGGAGGGGAGTTCAGGGTGAGCGAGTCCGGGATGAGGGACCGGGAGCCCGAGAAGAGGCAATCTGCCGAAGGCATTCCAGGGCTTGGTAGTCAGGGACGCGGGATCCATGACAAAGGTGTCCGGGATGAGGGAGTCCAGAATGAGGGTGGGTTAGACTGGCACGGGGAGTCCGCAAGTCAGAATCCAGGATGAGGGAGGGGGAGTACTGGACAATGGAGTGAGGGACGAGGGAGTTCGGGACGGGGTGCTGAGGGGTTAGGAAGACCGGGATGAAATAGGGTGGGTCCGGGATGAGGGAATGGTGCGGGAGTCCTGAAAGAGGTAGTCCAGGACAGGGGAGTCTGGGAAAGGGGGAGTCTGAAATGGGGGAGTCCTGAATGAGGTAGCCTGGGGTGGGTGAGTCCGGAACAAGGGAGTCCGGAACGAGGGAGTCAGGAACGAGGGAGTTCGGGACGAGGGAATCCGGGACGAGGGAGTCCGGGATGAGGGAGTCCGGAACGAGGGAGTCCAGGACGGGTGAGTCCGGAACGAGGGAGTCCGGAACGAGGGAGTCCAGGAAGGGGGACTCCGGAACAAGGGAGTCCGGGACTGGTGAGGCCTGGGCGAGGGAGTCTGGGACGAGGGAGTCTGGGACGAAAGACGGGGGAGTCCGGAACGGGGGAGTCCGTAACGAGTGAGGGAGAGGCTGGTGTGCGTAACGAGAGAGGGGGCGTGCGGGATGAGGGAATGGGACTTGGGACCAGGGTGCCCGGGACGAGGATGGGAAGAGGGGCATTGGGGAAAGTCCGGGACGGGATAGTCTTGGATGAGGGAGGGAGGTCCGGGATGGGGGAGTCCAAGACGAGGGAGGGGGAGTCTGGGACAGGGGAGTCCGGGACGCGGGAGGGGGAGCCTGGAACGGGGGAGTCTGAGATGATGGAGGGAGGTCCAGAACAGGGGAGACCGGGATGCGGGTGTCAGGAACAACAGAGGGAGGTCCAGGACGGTGGGGTCCAGGACGGGGGGAGTCCAGGGCGGGGTAATGTGGGAGGAGGGAGCCTGGGACGATGGAGACGGAGTCCGGGACAAGGGACTCCGGGCTGAGAGCGAGGGAGTCCGGGATAAGGGACTCCAGACCGAGAGAGAGGGAGTCTGGGACAAGAGTCCGGGATGAGGGAGGTGGTGTCTGGGATGAGGGTGAGACAGTCATGGACGAAGGAGTCCAAGACGAGAGAGTCGGGACGAAGGACTTGGGGAGGGGGCGTTCGGTGAGGGAGTTCAGGACGGGGGAATCCGGGATGAAAGGGGAGTGGGGGGGCGGGGGGGGGGGGGGAGGTTGGGGAGGGGGCGTACGGTGCGGGATTTGAGCAGAATGGATTAGGTCTCTGGAGTGGGTGGTGAGACATGACTTTCTACAGGAAATGCCCAAGTGAATTCATCTGAGGAGAGAGGAAGTTGAGAGAACAACAGCTGCTCAAAGATGTGAAGGGTCACACAACACAAAAACAAAATCTGGAGTAACTCCATGCTCCATTGGACTCTGAATCGTTTCTCCCTCCAACTGGACTTTGGACATTTGCCAAATCTCCTGTCACATAGATACTTAGATACATAGAAGATAGGAGCAGGAGGAGGCCTTTTCTCCCCTCAGATGAATTCATCACGATCATGGCTGATCATCCAACTCAATAGCCTAATCCTGTTTTCTCCCCATAGCCTTTGATGTCATTCTCCCCAAGTGCTATATCCAGCCACCTCTTGAATATATTCAATGATTTAGCATCAACTACTTCCTGTGGTAATGAATTCCACAGGCTCACCACTCTTGTGTGAAGAAGTGTCTCCTTATCTCTGTCTGAAATGGTTTACCCTGAACCCTCAGACTGTGACCCCTGGTTCTGGACGCACCCATCATTGGTAACATCTTCCCTGCATCTACCCTGTCTAGTCCTGTTAGAATTTTGTAAGTCTCTATGAGATCCCCCCTCATTCTTCTGAACTCCAGCGAGAACAATCCCAACCTAGTCAATCTCTCCTCATATGACAGTCCCGCCATCCCTGGAATCAGTCTGGTAAACCTTCGCTGCACTCCCTCGAGAGCAAGAACATCCTTCCTCAGAGAAGGAGACCAAAGCTGCGCACAATACTTCCAAGTGTGCCCTCACCAAAGCCCTGTATGATTGCAGCAACACATCCCTGCTTCTAAACTCAACCTCTTGCATTGAAGGCCAACATACCATTAGCCTTCTTTACCGCCTGCTGCACCTGCATGCTTACCTTCAGTGACTGGTGCACAAGGACACCCAGGTCCCGCTGCACACTCCCCTCTCCCAATTTACAACCATTCAGGTAGTAATCTGCCTTCCTGTTTTTGCTTCCAAAGTGAATAACTTATCCAAATTATACTGCATCTGCCATTAATTTGCCCACTCGCCCAACCTGTCCAGATCATGCTGTAGGATCCCTGCATCCTCGTCACAGTTCACCCTCCCTAATTTGGTATCATCTGAAAACTTTGAGATGCTACATTTAGTTCCCTCATCCAAATCATTAATATGTAGTGTGAATAGCTGGGGTCCCAGCACCGATCCCTGTGGTACCCCACTAGTTACTGCTTGCCAATTTGAAAAGGATCCATTAATCCCTACTCTTTGTTTCCTCTCTGCCAACCAGTTTTCTATCCACCTCAATACATTTCCCCGAATTCCATGTGCTTTAATTTTGCACAATAATCTCTTATGCGGGATTTTGTCAAACGCCTCCTGAAAGTCTAAATATACCACATCGTTTGGCTCCCCCTTGTCAACTGTACTGGTTACATCTTCAAAGAATTCCAACAGATTTTTCAAGCATGATTTTCCCTTCATAAATCCATACTGACTCTGAGTGATCCTGCCACTGCTTTCTAAATGTTCCGTTGTAAAGACCTTGATGGGCAGTACGGTAGCATTGTGGTTAGCACAGTTACTTCACAGCTTCAGGGTCCCAGGTTTGATTCCGGCTTGGGTCACTGTCTGTGTGGACTCTGCACGTTCTCCCCGGGTCTGCGTGGGTTTCCTCCAGGTGCTCTGGTTTCCTTCCACAGTCCAAAGATGTGCAGGTTAGGTGGATTGGCTATGCTAAATTGCCCTTAGTGTCCAAAAAGGTTTGGTTGGGTTACTGGGTTTCGGGGATAGGGTGGAGGTATGGGCTTGGGTGGGGTGCTCTTTCCAAGAGCTGATGCAGACTCAATGGGCTGAATGGCCTCCTTCTGCACTGTAAGTTCTAGCATTCTATGATAATGGATTCAAGCATTTTTCCCACTACCGATGTTAGGCTTACTGATGTATAATTCCTTGCTTTCTCTCTACCTCCCTTTTTGAATATTGGAGTGACGTGAGCTACCCTCCAATCTGCAGGGATAGTTCCAGTGTCTATAGAATCCCGGTGACCATTGGATGACCACCAATGCATCCACCAATGCATCCACCAATGCATCCAGAGCCACCTCCTTATGCACTCTGGGGTGCAGATTCTCAGGCCCTGGGGATTTATCCGCCTTCTAACCCATCAATTTTCCCAGCACCATTTCTCTACTAATGTTGATCTCCCTCAGTTCTTCCCTCTCACTAAACCTTTCATTCTCCAACATTTCTGGTATCTCATTTGTGTCCTCTTTTGTGAAGACAGGACCAAAGTATGTATTCAATTGTTCAGCCATTTATTTGTCCCTTATTATGCATTCCCTTGTTTCTGTCTGAAGGGGGCCTACATTTCTGTATTCCCAAAGATTCGGGACAGAAGCTGCACAATCTCCATGCTCCATTTGGAATGCTGATCCACCCAGCATGCACAGAGGAATATGCTCCATCGTATTTACTGGTGTTGGTCAAGGTTATTTAGCCATTTTCTTCCTCTCCTCCACTCTCTCACAGGGATTTGTTGCTCGTTCTGGGTGAGTGTGCTTTGGAGTCGCCAGGTATCGTTAAGATACCGCCACAAGTTTCAAGTTCAAGTTCAAAGCAATAAATCCATACACCAGTCAGTAAGTTCAAACAAGACACGTTTATTATATTACAATAATCTACGCATCATGCATATAAAACTATAAGACTAGGCTAATCCTACCACTAATAGGCCATATACGTATCTGGATAAGGGGACTGCCGGATCAGGGAACAACGGCCTCCAGCTTTGTCCTGGGTCCGCAGGCTTCCAGTAGTTATGGACTAAAGGGGGTCAGGAGTGTCTAATCTCGTAGCGTGCGTTGTGACACTTACTTGTTGGCGGCTACTGTCCAGACCTCTCCTCCTCAAGGTTCTTCTGCTGCAACGGTGTTCTGCTGGGAGGGCTAGCTGGTCAAGGAGAGACTGGCAGAGAGAGAGAGCTGGGGTCGGGGTCTCTGTTTCATACCTCTCTCAGGGTCTGGGCGGACCCTCTATTCACTCGCAATCGATTGGGTCTCTTTCCAATTGATTGATTTGAATTCCCCAATAACGGGGCAGTACCTCGATCACTGGGCGGTTCTTGGGACTTATTGTTTTGGACTTCCTTTGGCGCCAACAAGTCTGGCCTTCCATTTAATGTATCGATTTGTGTTAACTTGTTTCCATTGTACCTGGGGATCGCCCGGTATCGCCTCATTAGTATGCTAACTTGTTTTCTTTCACAGTGCTGTCTGGTTTCTGCAGCATTCAGAACTGGTTGCTGCAGTTGTCAGAATACACGAGCGCTTTGCAAGCTGCTTGCTTTTGCAACATGTCCAATTTCCCTGCATTCCTTGCAATCTTCCATTTTGTGTTGGGCAGTGGTCACCCCAGGTGGCTACAGATTCACACCCCAAATGGTGAACACTGCAGACACCAGACTCGATGTAAAGTGTCTGTTTTTGAATGATCCCAATATTCCCAAGAAATAGTAGTAATGTAGAATCCACATACTCAATAATGGCGTGTAGAGTAAAGGGTTAATTGTCATGTTAATGGGACAATTATGATGTCAGCCTGACATGAAGGGCCAGATGGTCAATAGGCTCCAAGAGAGCACGACAAAGAATAGTCTGCTGAATTCTCTGTTGGCAGGATCCTACGCTTTGCTGGCAGCGCACCCACATCCACAGGTTTCCCAACGGTGTGGGGTGGCTACAATGGGAAACCCCATTGGCCGGCTGCAGGGATGGAGAATTCCGCTCCCGGTAGGGGTGCACCGCGCCACGCCGGAAAACAGGTCTGACTGGGATGGAGAATCCCACCCAGTAAGTGTTCAGAAAACAATGGGCGGGATTCTCCTTCGGCCGACGTTTGAATCACGAAACACGTTTGGGCAGAGAATCGGTTTTGACACGAAACCATGGCAAGCGGCGGGTTCACGCCAATATCGCAATTCTCCGGTGCCTCGACAGTGGCGTCAATGCGTTCTACTCCGCATGTACAGTAAATGCCGTTTGCATATCATTATCGGGCCCAACCCGGGATTCTCGAAGGCCTCAGCGATTCTCCGCTACCACTTGGGGAAATTCCCGACGTCAAGGTTCACTTGTGCTTTTAAAAGTCAAGAAACAGGCGACTTGGCTGATGAGTGAGAGAGAGGAGGTAGGACACGGCGAGGTGTGACTACGGGCTGCTGGTCCTGACATTAAAAGGACAGGCTCGTGGGAGGGGGCTTCTGCCAGGGCTGGGGGAGGGGGGTGCATGACGGTAGGATGGGCCGTGGGGCAGATGTGAACTCCCATGAGACTGTGGAGGTGTCCAGGCATGTACCGCCAAAGTGTGGGGTGGTGCCAGGGCATGGAGGTGGTGCCTCACTATGTCTGGCCAGGGGGTTGCCCATCCTAACCCAGCACTGCCTACCAGTCTGCCTGGTGGGGGCCACATGGGAGTGGGGGTGAGGGGTGAGGTGGGGGGGGGGGGGGGTGAGGGGTGGGGTGGTACCAGAGGAAGTGGTGGCTCACCTGGGCCACCCTGAGGGGGTTGTGCAGCTTCTTTCGGCATTGCTGCCTGGTGCTCGCGGTGGGGCCCACGACACCCATGGCCTCTGCCATCTGCACGCAGGCCCAGTTGACGCCAGGTGATAGTGTCCTTCCCACCCTGGGGACCAAGGTGTCCTATCTCTCCTACATGGCATCCATGGCATTTCCCGCTCTGCATCCGTGAATCTCGGGGCCGTTCTCCAGGGTGGCATCTTCTTAATTGAAATAATAATAGTAATCTTTATTGTCACAAGTAGGCTTACATTAACACCGCAATGAAGTTATTGTGAAAAGCCCCTAGTCGCCACATTCCGGCGCCTGTTCGGGTACACGAGGGAGAATTCAGAATGTCCAATTCACCTAAACGTCTTTCGGGACTTGTGGGAGGAAACCGGAGCACCCGGAGGAAACCCACGCAGACACAGGGAGAATGTGCAGACAGTGACCCAAGCCGGGAATCGAACCTGGAACCCTGGAGCTGTGAAGCTAACCAAAAATGAGTGTGTTGGAAGCTGAGTTCTTATATGCAGCTTCTGCTTGTCAGCCCGCAGTCACACCTCTCCAGTGCCAATCCCGACCCCAGCGAATCCAACACTGGCATGAGTTAGAATTGCACTTGTTCCACATGGCGCGAGTGCTGACCCATTAGGCTGTCCTGAATTGCTCTGGGACCAGTGCCGCTATCAGAACTGTGGAACACCTGCCATTCAGTCCCGGCATCGGCACTTAATCTCTCAAACAGCAATTCCCGCCTGAGGTCTTTATAAATATTTCTGAATAGTTTCCAGAGAAACTATGAGCTGACTAGCTTCAAGGTATATATAGAGTAAATGAAACCTCACCAAAACATTTTGAAATATCATAACATGGAGCCCCACTGGTGTGTTACAGATCACTCAGGGAGTCTAGGTCGCCCTGCATGGTTTGGTCTGGAGCCATGGATAGTGATGGTCGAGGCGCCAATGCTGATCCCATCACTTGGCTGAGCAGGAAGGATTTGGTGGTGGATACTCAACCTGTTTGGCCAGGTTATGTCAGGTCAGAAAATCTGTCAGGTAAATCCCCCAAAATTGTAATATTTTCTGTTGGTAATATTCTGGTCATATTTTTAAATGTTAGGGTCTGTGAATGATAATTAAAGCAAATGGCTGAATGGCTATTTGAATGTAAACTGTGAATTTGATATGATAATATGCTAAGCTAGATGTCAAACAGATGTTTACCTAATATAAATTTAGTAAGGATGGGTATAGAGCAGGAATAGATTTGAATGGTCCGTTGTGATTCAAAGGATAAGATATGCAAGGTGTGAAAAAAAGGTGTCATCGGTAGAGTATGGATAAAGGGAGTGTTCCTTTCTTTTAAATTCTAAAAGCTACAGTAAAGATATCAAGTTAATTGATCCTGGGAGAGAGAAATTCTTTAGAAACTGGGTGAGATAATGTGAACTCAAAGGGAAAGAACGTATTTAAGAGGATACTGAAAATGTATGAAGTTGGTGGTTTTCGATCTCATCCGACTGCAGGAGTAGCTGGTTAACTCCCAGCAAGAAGTGTGAACAAGCTAGATCTGTAAAACCAACTGCTGGGAAACCTCAGAGAGAACCCCGAGAGAGAATTAAAGGCAGTGTGGTTATACATTTTTAAATCCAGTAGGTGTTGCTGAACAGATTGGGGAAGATTAGCTCTGAAGGTAGTTAAATTAGGATTGTTTAGAACTGTTTAACGTATTGGTACTGTGGGAAACCATTCTCTTATTTATATGTACTTCTATTTTAGCTTATTGTTTTTCCGATTCATTAATAAACATGTACTTTCCTGTAAAATGAGCACAAATAGTTGGGAACATAATTTCTGATTTTAAAACCTCTCCCCACACTAGACAAATTTCAAATACAATTGGGAGGGCAGCTGTTTCAAGTTTCCCTACTGGGTTTTGAACAGTTGGGCGTTTACCTCAGCCGGGCCCTTAACACCTTGTTATACCCCACACAGAACCTATGGGGGTAGAAGCAGTTAGCCTCCCTGTGAACTTTGTGGAGTAAGAGCTCCCCTCTGAGGGGCGGGGAGCCCATGGACATTCTAATAATCTGTAATAGAGAGGTCGGCCAGGTTTGGTACCAACACCTCAGACCGGGCTGGGATCTGAAGAGTATTTTACTTCCTATAACATGGTAATAAAACTACTTTCCGTTATCTACTCGTCTTGGACTCGTCTGAGGTCACTAAACACCTCTTTGACAAATCAAATCTCAGGGTGTTTCTCAGACCCAGAGCTTCTGGCTCAGAAGCAGGAATGCTGCCCACTACACTGCAAGATTTTCTGGCATCCGATTATTTACTCCACACTATTATAAACAGATTCTCTGACCATTATCACATTGCTGTGTGTGGGATCTTGCTGTGTGTGTTTTTAAAATTAATCCATGGGATGTGATGTGGCTGGTTAGGCCCAGCATTTATTGCCCATCCCGAATGGCCCCTGAGAAGGTGGTGGTGAGTTGATTTATTGAACCATTAGGATTGTGCACATCAACAACCTGACAGGTACCAAACTAGGAATCATGGATTTTTCTTGGAGCGGGGTGTCTTGACAGGAGTCTCCTTTTTGTAAGTCAGTATTCCGTCTGGGATAGGGCAGTTCAACAACATAGTAAGAGGAGTATAGACATTCGAGTGGAGTTCCCATTCAGGTCCAGGAAATCGCAATGTTGGAATGATTAAACGAGCATGTGTGAAATGGTGGAGTTCTCGGAATTGTGTGGGGTGCTGAGGCTGCATTGTTTAAAGTCTGCAATGTGGAACAATGTCGGGCATGAGTGAGTAAATATTGACGGACACAGTGCTGTATCAGAAAGCTGAAAGAGCAGTCACACCGTAAGTGAAAATTGATCAATCCACTCTCCCCAAGTCTATCGACCTCCATCTCACCACATTACCTGGATATGCATAAGCACTGCTAATTCACAGGATATCATCAAATAAACACAAGGTGGCAAAACATCCCACTTTGCAAAAGATTCGGAGTGTGTGGTGGAAATGAAAAATCCATTTAACTCCTATGATTGGAAATTGATGTTCTTCTTGCTTCAGAGAGAACCGAGCAGGGTTGTGAATCACTCTTCATCTTGTCACCTCCAGCACACATTCCATACAGACAGCAAGTGGTGGTGGGAGAGAGAGGAGGTATGAATGGAGAGAGGGAGGAGAGGAGAGGGAAGGAGTGGACATGAAAGAGCGGTGAGGGGAAGAGGGAGAGGTGAGGGGAGAGGAGAGAGGGAAATGCCTGGAGAAGGGTTTGGGAAGGGCAAGGGAAGGCGGACGGAGAGGGGAGGGGAGGGGGGAAGGGAGGAGGAGGGGAAAGGAAAGGAGGAGAGGGGAAAGGAGAGAAGGGGAGGGGAATGGATGGGAGGAGAGGGGATGGGAGTAGAGGGGAGGGGGTGGGAGGAGAGGGGAGGGAAGGAGAGGAGGAGAGGGGAAAGGAAGGAAGGAGAGAGGATTGGGAGGGAGGAGGATGGATTGTCACTGTGCTGAGCTTCCCACCTTCAAATCCAGCTGCTCCTCTCTCGTCCGAGCTTCTGATTCTGGCTGGCTAAAATCTGTATTGAAAATAAACCTGTGAAGATAAAAATTATCCCGAGGCAGATGTACTGCTCTATGAGCCATTTGTATAGATGGAGAAGCAGTTATAATTTGATGTTGAGGTTAACAATCCATTTAACGGCTTCAGCTGACAGGGTGAATGGTTAGAATGACACCAGGAATGGATCTCTCAGGGCAGGAATTCAGTATATGAATGATGGTCTGACCTGGAAGGTCAGGGTCACAATTTGAACTGATCCTCATGTGCATGTGTGGAGCACGTGGTTCACGTCTCCCCTGGACCGCCTTCAAGTTGTCGGGCATCAACCATATTTTCTGTGGAAAGTTGAAACCTGGGTCTTCACTCGGGTCAGTTACCAGGTTACAATTGGTGATCTTTGCAGACACCAGGAGGTGCGCCATTGAGAGAACATAAGAACATAAGAACTAAGAGCAGGAGTAGGCCATCTGACCCCTCGAGCCTGCTCTGCCATTCAGTGAGATCATGGCTGATCTTTTGTGGACTCAGCTCCACTTTCCGGCCCGAACACCATAACTCTTAATCCCTTTATTCTTCAAAAAACTATATATCATTATCTTCAAAACATTTAATGAAGGAGCCTCAACTGCTTCACTGGGCAAGAAATTCCATAGATTCACAACCGTTTGGGTGAAGAAGTTCCTCCTAAACTCAGTCCTAAATCCACTTCCCCTTATTTTGAGGTTATGCCCCCTAGTTCTGCTTTCACCCGCCAGTGGAAACAACCTGCCCGCATCTATCCTATCTTTTCGCTTCATAATTTTATATGTTTCTATAAGATCCCCCCCGCATCCTTCTAAATTCCAACGAGTACAGTCCCAGTCTACGCAACCTCTCCTCGTAATCCAACCCCTTCAAGTCTGGGATTAACCTAGTGAATCTCCTCTGCACACCCTCCAGCGCCAGTACGTCCTTTCTTAGGTAAGGAGACCAAAACTGAACACAATACTCCAGGTGTGGCCTCACTAACACCTTATACAATTGCAGCATAACCTCCCTAGTTTTAAACTTCATCCCTCTAGCAATGAAGGACAAAACTCCATTTGCCTTCTTAATCACCTGTTGCACCTGTAAACCAACTTTTTGCGACTCATGCACGAACACACTCAGGTCTCTCTGCACAGCAGCATGTTTTAATATTTTATCATTTAAATAATAATCCCTTTTGCTGTTATTCCTACCAAAATGGATAACCTCACATTTGTCAACATTGTATTCCATCTTCCAGACCCAGCCCATTCACTTAACCTATTTAAATCCCTCTGCAGACTTCCAGTATCTTCTGCACTTTTTGCTTTACCACTCATCTTAGTGTCGTCTGCAAACTTGGACACATTGCCCTTGGTCCCCAACTCCAAACCATCTATGTAAATTGTGAACAATTGTGGGCCCAACACCGAACCCTGAGGGACACCACTAGCTACTGATTGCCAAGCAGAGAAACACCCATTAATCCCCACTCTTTGCTTTCTATTAATTAACCAATCCTCTATCCATGCTACTACTTTACCCTTAATGCCATGCATCTTTATCTTATGCAGCAATCTTTTGTGTGGCACCTTGTCAAAAGCTTTCTGGGAATCCAGATATACCACATCCATTGGCTCCCCATTATCTACTGCACTGGTAATGTCCTCAAAAACTCCACTAAATTAGTTAGGCACGACCTGCCCTTTATGAACCCATGCATCTGCCCAATGGGACAATTTCCTCGCTATTTCTTCCTTGGTGATAGATTCCAGCATCTTCCCTAGTACCGAAGTTAAGCTCACTGACCTATAATTACCCGCTTTCTGCCTACCTCCTTTTTTAAACAGTGGAGTCACATTTGCTAATTTCCAATCTGCCGGGACCACCCTAGAGTCCAGTGAATTTTGGTAAATTATCACTAGTGCATTTGCAATTTTCCTAGCCATCTCTTTTAGCACGCTAGGATGCATTCCATCAGGGCCAGGAGACTTGTCTACCTTTAGCCTCATTAGCTTGCCCATCACTACCTCCTTAGAGATAACAATCCTCTCAAGGTCCTCACCAGTCATAGCCTCATTTCCATCAGTCAGAGATGGGCTGCCACCAGTTTTGCAGGGTATGCAATGTGTTCCATTAGGGGCTATGGGATTTCAGGCAACTGCATGGATGTTTCTTTGAGGGACTGTGCCAGTGGGATTCCGGCTGAGCTACAATGTCCTAGTACTGAAATAGGCTGTGATCTTGGAGGAGGATGTTTTTTCTGTGAACATTGACAAGTTTAATGCGTGCTCACACAGGCAGCCACTCAAACTGTGTTGGTCTCAACATCCCAGAAATAAACCTCGAGATGGATATCAACCACGTGTGTGTGGCAGCTCAGGCTCATCGAGCCTGTTCATCCATTCAATACAATCATGGCTGATCTTGGCCTTAAACTCCACGTTCCCACTCACTCCCCATATCCCTTCATTCCTGACACACACAAATGTGCCCATCACAGCCCATCAACAGGAATAATTAGCAATTGTTAGATGGCACCTGAATGAGTGACGTCATGTGAAGCCAATGATTGTGTGAGGATTACAAATTCTGTCTGGCAGTTGGTTTTGACAATCAAACTTATTTGTCGTTACAACAGCTCCTGGGAGTTGAAAAATAAATTGAGCACATCGGCTCCTTCGCACAAAGGAAATGATGCTCCGTCAAAATGAGGTAATTCCGTCTTTACAGAACTACAGCACTTTAAATATCACACTGCCTCTCAGACTGTGCCTTTGGGAGCTAAGTCTGGGAATTCAATTCAATGCCAACAATACACTCAGTCTGAAAACACAGAAAAACAATCAACTTTATTCCTTGTTAGACACTTTTTCATTCTCTCTCACTCTCTGCCAAACACACAGCTCTGGTTCTTAAACCATTATTGCCAGGCGAGTGGGAAACAGTGACATTTTCCGAATGCATTAACTTCACAGTTTGCAAAGGTATCGAGCTGAATAGGAGGGACTTCTTTGTGGGAAAGAGGGACATCTTTCGCAGAAAAAGTCAACCTGCCCCTGAAATTCAAACTACATCCCAACACCAAAGGTGGCAAATGTTTCCAGTCCTTTCTATCCCAGTAATTATGTACCTTGCTTATTGTGAGGGGGGCCGGTTTCAGCTCTGTTGGCTGGACAGCTGGTTCATGATGCAGAGCGAGGCCAATAGCATGGGTTAAATTCCCGTACCAGCTAAACTTAATCATGAAGGCGCTGCCTTCTCAACCTTGACCCTCGCCTGTGGTGCGGTGACCCTCAGGTTAAATCACCACGTGTTAGCTCTCCCCCTCAAAGTGGAAAGCAGCCTAAGGTCATCTGGGACTATGGTGACTTAACTTCACTTTTATTGTGAGCTCCAAACTTATTTATCTTCCTGATTAACGGCACCATGACACAGTGGTTAGCACTGCAGCCTCACTGCGTCAGGGTTCAATTCTGGCCTTGGGTGACGGGTCTATTTGGAGTTTCCACATTCTTCCCGTGTCTGTGTGGGTTTCCTCTGGGTACTCTTATTTCTTCACGCAGTCCAAAGATGTGCAGGTTAGGTGGATTGGCCATACTAAATTGCCCCTTATTGTCCAACGTTTATGTGGGTTACAGGGATAGGGCAGGTGTGGGCATAGGTAGGGTTCTCTTTCAGAGGGCCGCGGGGACTCAGTGGGCCGAATGGCCTCCTTCTGCACTGTAGAGATTCAATGATTCTGTGATTAGCCACTTGGTCTCCCAGATTCTTCAAGTCAAACCTACAATCCAACTCAGTTGGCCGTCTGTCCCCATTTTAGGTTGACCTAACTTTCTACAGTCAAAGCAGGAAATCCCCTTCAATGTCATTTATGTGCACCGAGAGACACTTTCAATTGAACCTTTTCAGTCCTCTGCCCGAAGGGCACGTCTGACCCACAGTGTGAAGATCTCCAGGAGACAGGTCCTGAATCCACCTCAGCCAGAACGGAGATTGAACCATCATGCTGTTGGCAGTAATGGAATCCACACCAGTCGCCTAGCCAACTGAACCAATCATCCCCCAAGCAGTCTGCGTTGGTGTGGCAACTCTTACTTTTGCATGCAAGTTGTGGTCTGGAGCTATGGAGTTACGGTACCCGGACAAGAGTCCAATGTACATGAGAAAACCAGCCGAAACTCCAACAATTTTTCAATTTGTAATTGTGAGGAAAGGATACTTTGCTCCAGGAGTGATTCCACTTACAACCAGGAATCTTTTATATTAAAACAAATTTATTGTTAACACAGTAACATCCAAGGGGGAAAAAACAGCTTTGCAATTAACAGTTAAACAGTTAAAAAAAATTAAACTGTCTCATCTCCTCTCCTCAGAACCCAGAACAGAGCTCCAAAAATGAAACTAAAAACAACAGTCACAGGGCAAGACTGAAAACAAAACTAAAACAACAGTCACAGGGCAAGACTGAAAACAAAACTAAAACAACAGACACAGGGCAGGGCTGAAAACAAAACTAAAACAACAGCCACAGGGTAGGGCTGAAAATGAAACTAAAACAAAAGCCACAGGACAGGGCTGAAAATGAAAGTAAATCAACAGCCACAGGGCAGGACTGAAAATTAAAGTAAACCAACAGACACAGGGTAGGGCTGAAAATGAAACAAAAGGACAGACCTAACCTCTCCCATAAGTGACATCACAGTCTGCCCAGCTGTTAACCCCTTAATCACAGCTTTAGAAGAACTATAATCTGGATACCTTAACCTAAGTTATTTTAATAACCTTACTGCAACAGGCATGTGTGATTTGATTTATTATTGTCACATGTATTAGTGTACAGTGAAAAGTATTGTTTCTTGCATACTGTACAAACAATGCATACCGCACATAGGGAAGGTAGGAGAGACTGCAGAATATAATGTTACAGTTATAGCAAGGTGTAGAGAAAAGATCAACTTAATACGAGGTAGGTCCATTCAAAAGTGTGGTGGCAGTAGGGAAGAAGCTGTTCTTAAGTTGGTTGGTACGTGACCTCAAACTTTGGTTTCTTTTTCCTGATGGAAGAAGGTGGAAGAGAGTATATCCGGGATGCGTGGAGTCCTTAATTATGCTGGCTGCCTTTCTGAGGCAGTGGGAATTATAGATAGAGTTAATGGATGGAAGGCTTGTTTGCATGATGGACTTGTTGCTCGTTTTGGGTGAGTGTGCTTAACACTCACTTGGCTCTGTTTCTCGTTCTAAGCTCTGGAGTCGCCAGGTGCCGTAAAGACACCGTCACAAGTTTCAAGGTCAAGTTCAAAGCAATAAAGCTGTACACCAATTAGTAAGTCCAAAACAATTAGAGTTTATTATAACACAATTATAATAACACTCATGCACACGCTAAAGATTAAACCTACTTCTACCACTAAACAACTAATACTTAGCTAAGAAGGAACTGAGAGGTCAGGGAACAAGGCCTTTGTTCTGGTCTGGTCTGCAGGCTTCGGATCACTATCAGTCGGCAAGGGTGTAAGTAATGCCGGTTTCAGGTAGCGGTCGTCGTTAGGCACTTACTTATTGGCGGCTGCTGCTCAACGGCTGATGTAGAAGACAGGGGTCTGGAGGCTGGAGTCGGAGGCCGGAGACAGGAGACTGAACCATGTGTGGGACCTTTCTTTTATAGGTCCCAGGGGGTCCGTGCCCCTTTGGGCGGGCTCCCTCACCTGCTGGGGATCGATTGGGCCTCTTCCCAATCAATATGGTTTGAACCCCCCAATCCTAGGGCCGTTCCTTGATCGCTGGGGCGGTTCTTAGGACATATTGTCCTGGGCTTCTCTGGCTCCACCGTGCCTGGTCTGCTATTGGATGTATCGATTGATACTTAATTTGTGTCCATTGTACCTGGGACTGGCCCGGTATCACCTCATTAGTATGCTAACGGCTTCTCATTTACAGCGCTGCCTGATCTCTGCAGCTGTCAGGAAACTGGTTTCTGCAATTGTCTCAATACATAATTGCTCTGCAAGCTGTTTGCTCTTTAACATGTCCGTTTTCCCTGCACTCTTTGCAGTCTTCCATTTTGTGTTCGTTAGTGGCCATCTTAGATGGCTACAGACTGGGCTACATTCACAATCTTTTGTAGTTTCTTGCGGTCTTGGGCAGAGCAGGCTCCATACCGAGCTGTGATACAACCAGAAAGAATGCTTTCTATGGTGCATCTATAGAAGTTGGTGAGGGTCGTAGTTGACATGCCAAATTTCCTTAGTCTTCTGAGAAAGTAGAGTCGTTGGTGGGCTTTAACTATAGTGTCGGCATGGGGGTACCAGAGCAGGCTGTTGGTGATCTGTGCACCTAAAAACTTGAAGCTTTTGACTCTTTCTACTTCATTCCCATTGATGTAGACAGGGGCATGTTCTCCACTACATTCCTGAAGTCGATGACAATCTCCTTCATTTTGTTGACATTGAGGGAGAGATTATTGTCATCGCACCAGTTCACCAGATTCTCTATCCCATTCCTATTCTCTGTCTCACATTGTTTGAAATCCGACCCACTACGGTGGTGTCATCAGTCAATTTGAAAATCGAGTTGGAGGGGAATTTGGCCACACAGTCATAGGTGTATAAGGAGTATAGTAGGGGGCTGAGGACACAGCCTTGTGGGGCCCTGGTGTTGAGGATGATCGTGAAGGAGGTGTTGTTGCCTATCTTTACTGATTGTGGCCTGTGGGTTAGAAAGTTCAGGATCCAGTCGCAGAGGGAGGAGCCGAAGCCAAGGCCACGAAGTTTGAGATGGGTTTCGTAGGAATGATGGTGTTGAAGGCTGAGCTGTAGTCGATAAATAGGAGTCAGACATAGGTGTCTTTGTTATCTAGGTGTTCCAGGGTAGAGTGCAGGGACATGGAGATGGTGTCTTCTGTGGACCTGTAGCAGCAGTAGGCGAACTGTAGTGGATCAAGGCAATTTGGGAGGCTGGAATTGATTTGTGCCATGACTAACCTTTCGAAGCACCTTTACAATGCAATATATATAAAAATTCCCTACATTCATCACATATGAATAGCAATGATAGAAGCACCAACATACCTGGTGACCAGGATTATCTCCTGCTCACGCTGGCTGCCATTGGTGTATGCTGGAAGAACTTAGATAAATTGATACCTGTTTGGCAGTGTTATGAATGCATCTTCCTTGGTCATCAAGTCCTGGAGTGAGACTGGAACTCAGAGCTTGTGGTTCAGAGACAAAGGTCCCATTAGCACACTGGGCGAAATCGCTGGCTTTTAAAGCAGACCAAGGCAGGCCAGCAGCACGGTTCATTTCCTGTACCAGCCTCCCCGAACAGGCGCCGGAATATGGCGACTAGGGGCTTTTCACGCTAACTTCATTTGACGCCTACTTGTGACAATAAGCGATTTTCATTTTCATTTTTCATTTCATTGCGCCACAAGATCTCAATTACACTTGGTAAAATTATTATTTTTTAAAAAGAATGGATTTGATCAAGTTCCAGATGTCAGGCTTTGAAGACACTGAGACACTGAGGGAACCTTCATTCTCATCAAAACATATAAATTAGGTGCATGAATAGGCCACTCAGCCCCTCGTGCTTGTTCCACCATTTAATAAGATCGTGGCTGACATGATTGTAACTTCATCCCCACATTCCTGACTACCCCCAGTAAATAACCTTTCACCCCCTGGCTTATCAAGAATCTATGTAGCCCTGCCTTGAAATTAATCAAAGACTCTGCTTTGACTTCCTTTTGAGGAAGAGAATTCAAAAGACGCACCATGCCCGACAAAAAGACATTTCTCCTTATCTCTGTCTTAACTGAGTGACTCCATGTTCCAGATTCTCCCATAAGAGGAAACATCCAGACAGTTAAGATTCTCCTCTGCACATCCGGCTGTGTGTCCACTATTCTTGGAGGGATTTGAAGAGAATATCGAGGGCTTTGAAATCTCATTGTGCTCCCTCAGTAACATGGGGCTGTGATTCAAAGCCCTGAGTCCCTTTAAGGGAAGGTCAGATTGTTAAGTTTGATTTGAAATGGAGCTAGAAGAGGGGCTGACTCAGTGAGCCAATGAGAGGACTTGCAGCAGTGGATGGAATTCTAGGGGGGCAGGTTAGTAAGAGAGTAAACGGCAACCAGTTTCATAAACTGGCCACAAGAAAGGATGTCGACTATTCTCTATAGGCACAGGTAGCCAATTCCTCATGTCTAAGTAACAACTATGAGAAGATAACAGGTCAGGTGACAAGTGTAACAAATCTCTGTGGTATTCAAAATGCTCAGAATTAGTTAAGCCAAATGGATTACAAATGACAGGCTGATTTTAACGTGGATAAAAAAAATTATAAGTATAAATATGACATATTATTCAAGATGCTCGGCATCTGGGAAAAAGCTTCGTGCCTTGGGGAATCCTTGGATCACCAAGAGCCAACATCCCTCCCTAAACCGAATAATACATTAATGAGGGAAATTGCTCCTTTAATTTGTCAATAAATATTTGACATTGGATGATTAGGGATCAGAGGGCTAGTTAGTGTTACCCCATTGGACAGAGGGCATGGCCAGAGAATGGTGACAGATAATGTAACTTTTCTATCAGGAAAGAGCTCAGGTTAAGTGTCAGACTGCAGGCCTCCTAGTCCCCTGCATTGACTCTGTTGCCTTGTGAAAGCTCATACCAATACTGAAAGCTCTGAAGCACCTCATGCATCCCCTAATGCAGCTAATTAAATCAAATGGGGCATGGAGGGTTAAACTGTGAGGAGAGGTTGCACTGTTTTGAATAGAGTAGATTAAGGGTGTTGTAAAGCCCACGAGACCCATGGGGACCCGATCGATCTCTCCATAGGGCTCATGGAGTTCGAGCTCCCCGCTGAGGGGCAGAGGCCCAAAAGTGGGGCTTGTTAATTCCCTGAGATAAAAGCCCAAGAGGGAGCCGGCATCTCAGGATGGTCCCGGCTGGGACTTGGGGAGTTGTTAGCTGCTGTGTTTCCTTATTGTGAATGGGAAATAAACTGCATTTTCGGGACTCTTCATTGACGACAGTAAAGGGATGATCCAATCAGGCGTTTTGGGATGAATAAAGATGCAAATTCCTGAACCGAGGCCCATCACCTAAAAATTAGAGTGGGTCTGATGAGGGGTGATATCATGAAATGTGTCTTCATCCAAATCCTAACCCTAACCAAAGTCCAGAACTCTTCTCACTAATTGATCCATCCTACACGCCAAACAAAATACTGTTGAGACTGAGGATTAGTTGATGGTGAGATGGGTAGATTTTAGTTAGTTAAGGAAATTAAGGGTTACAGAGTCACAGTGGGTGAATGAAATTACGAATGACCTTGATGAATGGCAGGACTAATCTGAGGCGCTGACTGACCAATTCCTGTTTATTAATTACATTGCAATATTATTGCCCCTACTCAGAAGACTGCCTCTTCTTCATCATGGGCAATGCTGTGGAGAAGATGTTTGGAGGTCTGGTATCAGCAGTGGGGGAGAAATTTGGCTTGTTGCTGCGGGATGCAGTGTCATAGTGGTATTGTCAGTGGGCTGGCGATCCAGAGATCCACGGTAATTTCCTGGCTTTGAATCCCACCAATAACAATCTGGAATTAAAAGTCTAATGATGACCACAAAATGATGATCATTGATTGTTGTAAAAATCCATCCTCAGTTGTATCAAGCCACTTAAAAAAAGAAGTGAATAAAACGAATGAAACCAGATGGACCATCCAGCATGGACCCAGGCGTTGGGAATGACAAGGACAAGCCCAGTCAGCCTCGCAAAGTCATCCTTCCTAACATTTGGGGGCTTGTGCCAAAGTTGAGAGAGCTATCCCACAGTCTAGTCAAGCAACAGCCTGACATAGTCATACTCACTGAATTATACCTCACAGGTAACGTCCCAGACATCACTATCACCATTGCTGGATATGTCCTGTCCCACCATCAGGGTGGACCTAGCAGAGTGGTGGCATAATGGTTTACAGTCAGGAAGGAGTTGCCCTGGGTGTCCTGAACTTTGATTCTGGATTCCATTAAGTCTTTTGACATCAGGTCAAGCGAAGGGAAGGAAATCCCCTGCTGATTACCACCTACTGTCTCCTCCCTCACCCTTCAGCTGATGAACAGTATTCCTCTATGTTGAACACCACGAGGAGGAAGCACTGAGGGTGGCAAAGGTGCAGAATCTAATCTGCGTGGGAGACTTCAATGTCCATTATCAAGGGCGGCTTGTTGGCACGACTACTGACCAGGCTGGCCGAGTCCTAAAGGACATAGTTGCTACACTGAGGTGGTGGTGAAGGAACCAAGAAGAGGGAAAACCTCATCCTCACCAACCTACCTGCTGCAGATGCATCTGTCCTTGACAGTATCGGTAGGAGTGACCACCGAACAGTTGTTGTGGAGACCAAGTTTCTTCTTCACATTGAGGATACCTCAATCGATATCTCATTGTGTTGTGTGGCACTACCTCTGTGCTAAATGGGACAGATTTTGTACAGATCTAGCAACTCAAGATTGGGCATTAATGAGGCCCTGTGGGCCATAAGCAGCTGCAGAATTGTACTCAACCACAATCTGCAACCTCATGGCCCGGCATATCCCCCAGTCTACCATTACCACCAAGCCAGGGAATCAACCGTGGTTCAATGAAGATTGCAGGAGAGCAGGCCAGGAGCAGCACCAGGCATACCTAAAAATGAGGTGTCAACCTGGTGAAGCTACAGCACAGAACTACTTGTGTGCCAAACAGCATAAGCAGCAAGTACTAGACAGAGCTAAGCGATTCCACAACCAACGCATCAGATCTAAGCTCTGCAGTCCTGCTACATCCAGCCATGAATGGTGGTGAACATTAAAACAAATTTGTCAAGGAGGTTCCACAAATATCCCCATCCTCAATGATGGGGAAGTCCAGCACATCAGTGCAAAAGATAAGGCTGAAGCATTTGCAACAATATGCAGACAGAAGTGCCGAGTGAGTGATTCATCTTGGCCTCCTCAAATGTCTCCAGCATCACCGATGCCAATCTCCAGCAAATTTAATTCACCCCAGGTGATATCAAGAAACAGCTGAAGTCACTGGATACTGCAGAGGCTACGGTCCCTGACAATATGCTGGCAATAGAACTTATGCTCCAGAACATGCCATGCCCAAAACCCAGCTGTTCCAATACAGCTACGACCCTGGAATATACCCGGCAATATAGAAAATTGCCCAGGCATGTCCTGTACACAAAAAGGAGGACAAACCCAATCCAGCCAATTTCAGCCCTGTCAGTCTACTCTCCATCATCAGCAAAGTTATGGAAGGGGGTCATCAACAGTGCTATTAAGTTGCATTTTGATGCTCAGTTTGAGTTCTGCCAGAGTCATTGTGGTGAATCATAATAGCATAATTCACACTGTTATCACACACGTTGTACCATGCCTCTGTAAACTCGGCACACGAGCAGTTTCACGGTTCTGCCCCTAGGGGGAGGTGTACTGGGAATGTACGGAAGTTTGTACTGGGCTCCACCCTTGGCTCCGCCCATGACTCCCCCCCCCCCCCACTGGTTGAATAAAGCTTGGCAGTCAGAGCCTGCCTGCCAGTTCATCTAGAGTTCATCTCGTCACAGGCAGGCTCTGTTGTAAGACGATTAAAACCACTGTTCACTTCTAACCACGTGTCACGTGAATTGATGGTCTCATCAGTCATAATAATAATCTTTATTGTCACAAGTAGGCTTACATTAACACTGCAATTAAGTTACTGTGAAAAGCCCCTAGTCGCCACATTCCGGCGCCTGTTCGGGTACACTGAGGGAGAATTCAAAATGTCCAATTCACCTAACAGGTCTTTCGGGACTTGTGGGAGGAAACCGGAGCACCCGGAGGAAACCCACGCAGACACAGGAAGAATGTGCAGACTTCGCACAGACAGTGACCCAAGCTAGGAATCGAACCTGGGACCCTGGCGCTGTGAAGCAACAGTTCTAACCACTGTGCGATCGTGCTGCCATGGTACAGCCGTGGTTCAAACAGAGGTGAGATGAAGGTGACTGCACATGGTAGCATTTGACCAAGTATGGCATCAAGGATCCTAAAAAAAAGTGAATCAGTGGGAATCAGGGGGGAAACCCCCAGGTGGTTGGAATCATACATGGTATAGAGGAAAATGGTTGTGGTTGTTGGAGGTCGATCATCTTAGTTCCAGGACATTACTGCAGGTGTTCCTCAGGGTAGTGTCCTAGGCCCAACCATCTTCAGCTGCATCAATGGCCTTCCTTTCATCGTAAGATCAGAAGTGGGTTAGCTTGCTAATGATTGCACATTGTTCAGCACCATTCTCGACTCCTCTGACACTGAAACAGTCCATCTCGAAATGCAGTAAAGCCCGGACAATATACAGGTTTGGGCTGACAAGTGGCAAGGAACATTCAAGTCACATAAGTGCCAGGCACTGACCCTCTCCAATAAGAGAGAATCTAACAATGGACCCTTGTCTTTCAATGGCATTAAAATCACTGAATCCCCCACCATCAACATCCTGGGGGTTACCATTGACTGGAAAATTAAACGGACCAGCCATATAAATACTGTGGCTACCAGGACAGGTCAAAGGCTAGGAATCCTGCGGTGAGTAACTCACCTCATGACTCCCAAAGCCCATCCACCACCTGAAAGTTACAAATCTGGATTTTGATGGAACCCTCTGCACTTGCCTGAATGAGTGCAGCTCCAACAACACTCAAGAAGTTCAACACCATCAAGCACAAAGCAGCTCGATTCAATCTGAATCCTTCATGGTTTTAAGTGCCATCCTCTTCTCTCTGTCCCAAGAAAAACAAGTTTGCTGCCTGGATTAAAACTATCGCCAGATGGGGAATGTGAGCTGTCGGAAATCCAAATTAATCAGTTGTAGTAAGTCCGGCTGTGAAGTTTCCCTGTGTGGACAATACTGGATTCACTGCTGCTTCAACTAGTGATCAAATTCACATCTGTCGACAGATTGACTTTCCCTCTCTGCGATGAGGAGGGAGGTAATAATGTTAGTGTGAGCCAAGTGGCCCATTGTGCTGCGAGGGATACTAATGTTGAGGGGACCCTTGGGAGTGCTAGATGCCCAGATGGAAATTACACCACTTTAAACTAACAACTCACAGCAATTCTTTTGAATTTGCTGTGTCTGGAGACACTTTTATTTCACTGTGCAAATGTGTCCTGCTTCAGTTCTGCACGTGAATGCTTTTCTCTCTCCTCAAGCCTTTCATTGCTGCCCAGCGGCAGTTACAAAGCAGAAAGTAACTTCAGGCAAAGTTAACTCAAACCCATGTGATTTTAAACTCACCCGCACTGAGTGAAAATTGGGTGTGTGAGGAGTTACAATTAGGGGGCGGGATTCTACGTCGGCTGATGCCGGAATTGGGAAACGCAATTGGACGGAGAATCGGTGTTTTGGCATCGGAATTGTGGCGGGTGCTGATTTCACGCCAAATCGCAATTCTCCGGTGTCTTGGCAACAGCGTCAATGCGTGCCAGAGTACATACAGTAAACGCCGTTGACATATCATTATCGGGCCTGACCTGGTATTCTCCGGGGCCTCCATGATGCTGCGCATTCACCGGGGCAAATTCCCGATAGTGAGGTTCACTTGTGCTTTTAAAAATCGTGAAACAGGCGCCGTAGCTGCTGAGGGAGAGAGAGGGGGTTCAGAAAGTGTCCAACATCGCCATAGTTTGCTGATAGTTGTGCCGCTGGCCGGGGGGGGCTTCTGCCAGGGCCGGCGGAGTAGCGGGGGGTGGCCAGGAGTTGGGCTGTGGGGTCGGGGTGGATGGGCATGGAGCAACATTGCCGCAGCCTATGGTCATCTGGGACTATGGCGACTTTCGTTTACTTTTACTGGGAGTGAATCTTCAACCACCGCCTGAGCTTTCGAAAGGAAATTATATAAATGAAGGTGACAAAATTGCAGGAATATGCCCAATGATCAGATTAGCTGGACTGACTGAATTGCTTTTCTAAAAAGCCAGAGCAGACCTGAGTAACTTGGTTCTGGATTGGATTGGACTAGATGATAGAGGGAGTTAGGTGAGGAGGGAGTAAAGTGCTCCTGACATTTCATTTCCTATATTTATCAAAGAGCGTGAAGGGAGCCAGGAGTTTAGAGTACAGCTGACTGGAAGTAGAGTCGGAGGGCGGAGGTCCAGTTGGTCCACGGGGCAGCTAATTTTGTAAAGTAAGAGGGGATGGAGGCTAGGGCAGTTGCATGCTCCTCCTGTAGGATGTGGGTGGTGAGGGATACCACCGGTGTCCCCGCTGACTATACCTGCGGGAAGTGCACCCAACTCCAGCTCCTCAGAGACCGTGTTAAGGTACTGGAGCTGGAGCTGGATGAACTTCGGATCATCCGGGAGGCAGAGGGGGTCATAGAGAAGAGTTACAGGGAGGTAGCCACACCAAAGGTACTGGACAAGAGTAGCTGGGTTACAGTCAGGGGAAAGAAAACTAACAGGCAGACAGTGCAGGGATCCCTCGTGGCCATTCCCCTTCAAAACAAGTATACCGTTTTGGATGCTGTTGGGGGGGATGACCTACCGGGGGAAGGCCCCAGCGGCCAGGTCTCTGGCACTGAGTCTGGCTCTGGGGATCAGAAGGGAAGGGGGGAGCATAGAAAAGCAATAGTAATAGGAGATTCAATGGTTAGGGGAATAGATAGGAGATTCTGTGGTCGCGAGAGAGACTCCCGAAAGGTATGTTGCCTCCCGGGTGCCAGGGCCAGGGATGTCTCTGATCGTGTCTTCAGGATCCTGAAGGGGGAGGGTGAGCAGCCAGAAGTCGTGGTGCACATTGGTACCAACGATGTAGGTCGGAAAAAGGGTGTGGAGGTAATAAACAAGTTTAGGGAGTTAGGCTGGAAGTTAAAGGCCAGGACAGACAGAGTTGTCATCTCTGGTTTGTTTCCGGTGCCACGTGATAGCGAGGCTAGGAATAGGGAGAGAGTGCAGTTGAACACGTGGCAGCAGGAATGGTGTAGGAGGGAGGGCTTCAGTTATTTGGATAATTGGAGCGCATTCTGGGGAAGGTGGGACCTGTACAAGCAGGACGGGTTGCATCTGAACCAGAGGGGCACCAATATCCTGGGGGGGAGGTTTTCTAGTACTCTTCGGGAGGGTTTAAACTAATTTGGCAGGGGAATGGGAACCGGATCTGTAGTCCAGCAACTAAGGTAGACGATAGTCAGGACGCCAAAGCACATAGTGATGCAGTGGGGAAGGTAACAATGACAAAGGAGAGTACTTGCAGGCAAGGAGATGGGTTGAAGTGTGTATACTTTAATGCAAGAAGCATCAGGAATAAGGTGGGTGAACTTAAGGCATGGATCTGTACTTGGGACTACGATGTGGTGGCCATCACGGAAACTTGGATAGAAGAGGGGCAGAAATGGTTGTTGGAGGTCCCTGGGTATAGATGTTTCAACAAGATTAGGGAGGATGGTAAAAGAGGTGGGGGGGGGGGTGGCATTGTTAATTAGAGATAGTATAACAGCTGCAGAAAGGCAGTTCGAGGGGGATCTGCCTACTGAGGTAATATGGGTTGAAGTTAGAAATAGGAAAGGAGCAGTCATCTTGTTGGGAGTTTTCTATAGGCCCCCCAATAGCAGCAGAGATGTGGAGGAACAGATTGGGAAACAGATTTTGGAAAGGTGCAGAAGTCACAGGGTAATAGTCATGGGTGACTTCAACTTCCCAAACATTGAGTGGAAACTCTTTAGATCAAATAGTTTGGATGGGGTAGTGTTTGTGCAGTGTGTCCAGGAAGCTTTTCTAACACAGTATGTAGATTGTCCGACCAGAGGGGAGGCCATATTGGATTTAGTACTTGGTAATGAACCAGGGCAGGTGATAGATTTGTTAGTGGGGGAGCATTTTGGAGGTAGTGACCACAATTCTGTGACTTTCACTTTAGTAATGGAGAGGGATAGGTGCGAGCAACAGGGCAAGGTTTATAATTGGGGGAAGGGTAAATACAATGCTGTCAGACAAGAATTGAAGTGCAGAAGTTGGGAACATAGGCTGTCAGGGAAGGACACAAGTGAAATGTGGAACTTGTTCAAGGAACAGGTACTGCGTGTCTTTGATATGTATGTCCCTGTCAGGCAGGGAAGAGATGGTCGAGTGAGGGAACCATGGTTGACAAGAGAGGTTGAATGTCTTGTTAAGAGGAAGAAGGAGACTTATGTAAGGCTGAAGAAACAAGGTTCGGACAGGGCGCTGGAGGGATACAAGATAGCCAGGAGGGAACTGAAGAAAGGGATTAGGAGAGCTAAGAGAGGGCATGAAAAATCTTTGGCGGGTAGGATCAAGGAAAACCCCAAGGCCTTTTACACATATGTGAGAAATATGAGAATGACTAGAGCGAGGGTAGGTCCGATTAAGGACAGTAGCGGGAGATTGTGTATTGAGTCTGAAGAGATAGGAGAGGTCTTGAACAAGTATTTTTCTTCAGTATTTACAAACGAGAGGGGCCATATTGTTGGAGAGGACAGCGTGAAGCAGACTGATAAGCTTGAGGAGATACTTGTCAGGAGGGAAGATGTGTTGCGCGTTTTGAAAAACTTGAGGATAGACAAGTCCCCCGGGCCTGACGGGATATATCCAAGGATTCTATGGGAAGCAAGAAATGAAATTGCAGAGCCGCTGGCAATGATCTTTTCGTCCTCGCTGTCAACAGGGGTGGTACCAGAGGATTGGAGAGTGGCGAATGTCGTGCCCCTGTTCAAAAAAGGGAATAGGGATAACCCTGGGAATTACAGGCCAGTTAGTCTTACTTCGGTGGTAGGCAAAGTAATGGAAAGGGTACTGAGGGATAGGATTTCTGAGCATCTGGAAAGGCATTGCTTGATTAGGGATAGTCAGCACGGATTTGTGAGGGGTGGGTCTTGCCTTACAAGTCTTATTGAATTCTTTGAGGAGGTGACCAAGCATGTGGATGAAGGTAAAGCAGTGGATGTAGTGTACATGGATTTTAGTAAGGCATTTGATAAGGTTCCCCATGGTAGGCTTATGCAGAAAGTAAGGAGGCATGGGATAGTGGGAAATTTGGCCAGTTGGATAACAAACTGGCTAACCGATAGAAGACAGAGAGTTGTGGTGGATGGCAAATATTCAGCCTGGAGCCCAGTTATCAGTGGCGTACCGCAGGGATCAGTTCTGGGTCCTCTGCTGTTTGTGATTTTCATTAACGACTTGGATGAGGGAGTTGAAGGGTGGGTCAGTAAATTTGCAGATGATACGAAGATTGGTGGAGTTGTGGATAGTGAGGAGGGCTGTTGTCGGCTTCAAAGAGACATAGATAGAATGCAGAGCTGGGCTGAGAAGTGGCAGATGGAGTTTAACCCTGACAAGTGTGAGGTTGTCCATTTTGGAAGGACAAATCTGAATGCGGAATACAGGGTTAATGGTAGGGTTCTTGGCAATGTGGAGGAGCAGAGAGATCTTGGGGTCTATGTTCATAGTTCTTTGAAAGTTGCCACTCAAGTGGATAGAGCTGTGAAGAAGGCCTATGGTGTGCTAGCGTTCATTAGCAGAGGGATTGAATTTAAGAGCCGTGAGGTGATGATGCAGCTGTACAAAACCTTGGTCAGGCCACATTTGGAGTACTGTGTGCAGTTCTGGTCACCTCATTTTAGGAAGGATGTGGAAGCTTTGGAAAAGGTGCAAAGGAGATTTACCAGGATGTTGCCTGGAATGGAGAGTAGGTCATACGAGGAAAGGTTGAGGGTGCTAGGCCTTTTCTCATTAGAACGGAGAAGGATGAGGGGCGACTTGATAGAGGTTTCTAAGATGATCAGGGGAATAGATAGAGTAGACAGTCAGAGACTTTTTCCCCGGGTGGAACACACCATTACAAGGGGACATAAATTTAAGATAAATGGTGGAAGATATAGAGGGGATGTCAGAGGTAGGTTCTTTACCCAGAGAGTAGTGGGGGCATGGAATGCACTGCCTGTGGTAGTAGTTGAGTCGGAAAATTTATGGACCTTCAAGCGGCTATTGGATAGGTACTTGGATTAGGGTAGAATAATGGAGTGTAGGTTAACTTCTTAAGGGCAGCACGGTAGCATTGTGGATAGCACAATTGCTTCACAGCTCCAGGGTCCCAAGTTCGATTTTACTTGGGTCACTGTCTGTGTGGAGTCTGCACATCCTCCCCGTGACTGCGTGGGTTTCCTCCGGGTACTCCGGTTTCCTCCCACAGTCCAAAGATGTGCAGGTTGGGTGCATTGGCCATGAAAAATTGTCCAAAATTCTATGATTAACCTAGGACAGAAGTTCGGCGCAACATCGTGGGCCGAAGGGCCTGTTCTGTGCTGTATTTCTCTATACTCTTCTCTATACTCTATACTCTATAGCTCGGAAAGCAAGCTGTGAGGAGGGTACAAAGCTACTGTTAAGGGATATATATAGGTTAAGTGAGTGGGCAAAAGATTGGCAAATGGACTATATAATGTTGGAAAATGTGAGGTTATCCACTTTGACTGGAAGAATTAAAAAGCAGTAAAATATTATTTGAATGGAGAGAGACTGGAGAATACTGCAGTGCAGAGGGGTCTGGGTGTCCTGGTACACAAATCACAAAAAATTAGCACGCTAGTACAACAAGTGATTAGGAAGGTAAATTGAATATTGGCCTTTATTGCAAGGCAATTAGAATATAAAAGTATTGTTGTTATTACTGTACAGAACATTGGTGAGATTACACCTGGAGAATTGTGTACAGTGTTGGTCTCCTGAATTTAGGGGGGCGGGGGGGGGGGGGGGGGGTCTATTCGCATTGGAGCCAGTTCAGAGAAGATTATTTAGCCCGATTCCTGGGATAGAGGGATTGTCTTATGAGGAGAGGTTGAGTAGGTTGGGCCCATACACATTGGAGTTTAGAAGAATGAGCTGTAATCTTATTGAAACAAGGAGCCGACGGGTCGATGCTGAGAGAAGGTTTCCTCTCCAGACCCAGGAAGCATCATTTAAGAGCAAGAGCCTTCTCATTTAATTCAGAGACGAGGAGGAATTTCTGTCAGAGAATGATTAGACTGCGGAATCCCCTTCCACACAGACCAGTGGAGACTGCATCACGGAATAAACTCAATATACTGAGTTCGGCAGATTTTTGATTGACCTGGAGTCAAGCTTTGTGGAGGGGGCGAGAAGGACCTGTCAATGTGGCAATTTGTGTGTGGAACCGGAAGATATAGGTGAGGCTTTAAATGAGTACTTTACTTGCCGCACTGGGTGACGAATGTGGGGAAAGTGCTGGGGGTGGTGTGGCGTTCATGAGGCTGTTTGGGTGCGGATAGAGTCAGGGACATTCAGGGGGTCAGAGTTAAGGGCGGTAGTGACGACGCACTGCCGTTCTATCTGGGAAAATATTCTGTGAACCTGGTGGTGGTCTCTGCACTGTAGATCTGGAGACAATTTTGGCAGCCCTTCAGGTTGGGGGCGGTATCCAAGCTGGCGGCAATTTGTGCCAGGCACATGTATGAGCTGGTGAGGCTGGATGCCAGGTTTAGGGGATAGGAGAAGGGGGTGGAAGGGATGAGGGATTTGTTTTTGGAGGGGCAATTTGTGAGCCTGGCAGGAGAACTGTCAGAAAAGTTTGGGTTTTCGCAGGATGATTCATTTAAATATCTATAGGTTCACAATTTCGCAAAGAAGATCTTTCCAACATTCCCTGCGTTGCGGTTGTCCTCGCTGCTGGAGAGGGTTTTGACACTGGTGGAGATGGAAGAGGGAGTACCTCAAAGATTTATGGTAGGATTTATGGACGTAATGTATGTAGGTGGAGGGGGTTAAGGCCATGTGGGAGGAGGAGTTGGGGTTGGGATTGGAGGAGGGAGTGAAATGTGAACTCTGCCGAGGGTGAACACAACTTCATGTGCAGGATTTTGGGCTGATACAGCTGAAGGTAGTTCATAGGGCCCATTTGACCAAATTCAGGATGAGTAGGTTGTTTGCGGAAGTGGAGGATGAGTGTGAGCATTCTGGGAGGCGATATCTCAAACGTCTATGAAAGTTTTTATTTAAAAGGGTAAGTCATGGCAGGAGATCTTGAAGCCTTGGTTTGCTCTTCTTACTCCATGTGGGAGGCCGGGAACATTTCCCTGGAACCAGCATGTGTGCAGGAGGTGTCTCCAGTTGCAGTTCCTGGAAGCCTGGGTTTCAGAGCTGGAGCAGCGGCTGAGGTCACTGTGCAGCATCCACAAAGAGAAGAGTGTCGTGAATAGTACGTATAGAGAGGTGGCGACACCGCAGTTTCAGACTCCACAGGCAGGAAGAGAATGGGTGATCACCAGACAGAACAAGTGAGCTAGGCAGGCAGTGCAGGAATCTCCTGTGGCCATTCCCCTGCAGAATAGATATACCGTTTTGGATACTGTTGAGGGGAATGACCTTTCAGGGGAAAACAGCAACAACCAAATTTGTTGCACCACGATTGATTCTGCTAGAGGGGAGGAGTAAAAAGTGTGGGAATGCAATAGTATCGGGAATTCCATTGTAAGGGGACTACTTAGGCATTTCTGTGGCCACAAACGAGACTCCAGGATCGTGTGTTGCCTCTTTGGTGCTCGGGTCAATGATGTCTTGGAGCGTTTACAGGACATTCTGGAGGGGGAGGGTGAACAGAGGAGGAATTTCTGGAGTGTACAGGATGGTTTTCTGGACCAGTATGTTGAGGAACCAACAAGCGAACAGGCCATCTTGGACTGGGTGTTGTACAATGAGAAAGGATTAGTTGGCAGTCTAGTTGCGAGAGAACCCTTGGGGATGAGTGACCACAATATGATAGAATTCTTTATCAAGGCGAACAGTGAGGTAGTTGATTCTGAGACCAAGATCCTGAACCTCAATAAAGGTAACTATGATGGTATGAGGCATGATCTGACAATGACGGACTGGGAAACATTACTGAAAGAAAGCAAAGCGGACAGGCAATGACAGGCATTCAAGGAACAAATAGGTGAACGCCAAAAGCTATTTTTCCCATTTGGGGCAAGAGTAGAAAGGGAACTGTGTCCAAACCATGGCTTACAAGGGAAATTAGAGATAGTATTAGATTCAAAGAAGAGGCATACGAAATAGCTGGAAAAAGCAATCGACCTGAGGATTGGGAACAGTTTAAAATTCAGCAAAGGCTGACCAAGGGATTTATTCAGAAGAGGAAAATACAATTTAAAAGTAAACTAGTGGGGAATATAATAACTGACTGCAAAAGTTTCTATAGATATGTAAAGAGAAAAAAATTAATAAAAATTAATGTAGGCCCCTTACAGTCAGAAACTGGAGAATTCATAACAGGGAACAAAGAAATGGTTGAGGAACTAAATTCATACTTTGCTTCTGTCTTCACAAAGGAAGACATGAATAATGTATCAGAAGCTCTGAGAAGCACAAATATAAGTGAGGAGCTGAAGGAAATTAGTATGAGTAAAGAAAAGGGATTGAAGGCAGATGAATCTCCAGGGCCTGATAATCTTTATCCCACAGTATTTAAGGAAATGGCTCTAGAAATTGTAGATCCATTGGTGGTCACTATCCAAAATTCTTTGGACTCTGGAATTGTTTCTACAGATTGGAGGGTAGCTAATATAACTCTGCTAGTAAAAAGGGAGGTAGAGAAAAACCAGGGAACTATAGACCAATGAGCCTAACATTGGTAGTAGGGAAGTTGCTGGAGTCCATTATCAATAATTTCATAGCCCAGTATTTGGAAAGCAGTGGTGTAATCAGACAAAGTCAGCACGGATTTACGAAAGGAAAATCATGCTTGACAAATCTACGAGAATTCTTTGAAGATGTAACTAGTAGAGTTGACCAAGGAGAACCAGTGGATGTGGTTTATTTAGACTTTCAGAAGGCTTTTGACAAGGTTTCACATAGCAGATTAATATGTAAAGTTAAAGCGCATGGGACTATGGGAGTGTCTTGAGATGGATAGATAGCTGGTTAGCAAACAGGAAGCAAAAAGTTGGAATAAATGGGTCTTTTTCTGATTGACCGGCAGCGACTTGTGGGGTACCCCAGGGATCTGTGCTAGGACCCCAACTGTTCACATTATATATTAATGATTTGGATAAGAAAACTGAATGTATTATCTCTAGATTTGCAGATGATACAAACAAAGTTGGGTTGGAGGGTGAGCTGTGAGGAGAATGTAGAGATACTACAGTGGGCTGAGTGAGTGGACGCATGAATGGCAGATGCAGTATAATGTGGATAAATATGAGGTTATCCACTTGGAAAGCAAAACTAGAAGGCAGATTATTATTTAAATGGGTATAAATTGAGGGAGGTGGATACTCAGCGCGACCTTGTTGACCTCGTGCATCAATCGCTGAAAGTAAGCACGCAGGTACAGCAGGCAGTAAAGTAGGCAACTGATATGTTGGCCTTCATAGAGACATGGTTTGAGTATAGGGATAGAGATATTTTACTGAGCATGGCCCAGTGTAAAGCATGACCCAGTGTACAGACGGCCCAGTGTAGAGCAAAGCCCAGTGTAGAGCACGGCCCAGTGTAGAGCACGATCCAGTGTACAGCAAGCCCCAGTGCACAGCAAGGCCCAGTTTAGGGCAAGGCCCAGTGTACAGCACAACCCAGTTTAGGGCACAGCCCAGTGTACAGCAAAGCCCAGTGTTGATCATGACCCAGTCTCCAGCAAGGCCAAGTGTAGACAATGACTCAGTTTTCAGCACAGCCCCGTGTAGAGCTTAACCAGTGCACAGCACAACCCAGTGTATCACACAATGTGATGTACAGCACAGCCCAGTGTATCACACAATGTGATGTACAGCACAGCCCACTGTATCGCACAATGTGATGTACAGCACAGCCCAGCGTATCACACAATGTGATGTACAGCACAGCCCAGTGTATCACACAATGTGATGTACAGCACAGCCCAGTGTATCACACAATGTGATGTACAGCACAGCCCAGTGTATCACACAATGTGATGTACAGCACAGCCCACTGTATCGCACAATGTGATGTACAGCACAGCCCAGCGTATCACACAATGTGATGTACAACACAGCCCAGCGTATCACACAATGTGATGTACAGCACAGCCCAGTGTATCACACAATGTGATGTACAGCACAACCCAGTGTACAGCAAGACTAAATGTAGAGCACGACCCAGTGTGCAGCATGGCACAGTGTTGAGCACGTGCCAGTGTACAGCATTGACCAGTGTACAGCACAATCCAGTTCAGGGAACAGCCCAATGTAGAGGACATCCCCAGTGTACAGCACTACCCAGTTTAGGGCACAGCCCAGTGTAGAGCACGACCCAGTGTAGAATACGACCCAGTGTGCAGCACAACCCAGTGTAGAGCACGACCCAGTGTAGAATACGACCCAGTGTGCAGCACGACCCAGTGTAGAGCATGGCCCAGTGTAGAATACGACCCAGTGTGCACCACGACCCAGTGTAGAGCTCGGCCCAGTGTAGAGCTAGGCCCAGTGTAGAGCATGGCCCAGTGTAGAATACGACCCAGTGTGCACCGCGACCCAGTGTAGAGCACGACCCAGTGTAGAATACGACCCAGTGTGCACCGCGACCCAGTGTAGAGCATGGCCCAGTGAAGAATACGACCCAGTGTGCAGCACGACCCAGTGTTGAGCATGGCCCAGTGTAGAGCTCGGCCCAGTGTAGAACTCGGCCCAGTGTAGAGCACGACCCAGTGTAGAATACGACCCAATGTGCAGCACGACCCAGTGTAGAATACGACCCAGTGTGCAGCACGACCCAGTGTAGAGCACGCCCCAGTGTAGAGCACGACCCAGTGTAGAATACGACCCAATGTGCAGCACGACCCAGTGTAGAATACGACCCAATGTGCAGCACGACCCAGTGTAGAGCACGGCCCAGTGTAGAGCTTGACCCAGTGTAGAGCTCGGCCCAGTGTAGAGCACGACCCAGTGTAGAGCTCGGCCCAGTGTAGAGCTCGACCCAGTGTAGAGCCCGGCCCAGTGTAGAGCTCGGCCCAGTGTAGAGCTCGGCCCAGTGTAGAGCACGGCCCAGTGTTGAGCACGATCCCGTGTAGAGCTCGGCCCAGTGTGCAGCACGACCCAGTGTAGAGCCCGGCCCAGTGTAGAGCTTGGCCCAGTGTAGAGCTCGGCCCAGTGTAGAGCACGATCCCGTGTAGAGCACGATCCCGTGTAGAGCACGACCCAGTGTAGAGCACGCCCCAGTGTAGAGCTCGGCCCAGTGTAGAGCTTGACCCAGTGTAGAGCTCGGCCCAGTGTAGAGCACGACCCAGTGTAGAGCTCGGCCCAGTGTAGAGCTCGACCCAGTGTAGAGCTCGGCCCAGTGTAGAGCTCGACCCAGTGTAGAGCCCGGCCCAGTGTAGAGCTCGGCCCAGTGTAGAGCACGGCCCAGTGTTGAGCACGATCCCGTGTAGAGCTCGGCCCAGTGTACAGCACGACCCAGTGTACAGCACGACCCAGTGTACAGCACGACCCAGTGTACAGCACGACCCAGTGTAGAGCACAATCCCGCGTAGAGCACGATCCCGCGTAGAGCACGATCCCGTGTAGAGCACGATCCCGTGTAGAGCACGATCCCGTGTAGAGCTCGGCCCAGTGTGGAGCTCGGCCCAGTGTAGAGCCCGGCCCAGTATAGAGCACGATCCCGTGTAGAGCTCGGCCCAGTGTGGAGCTCGGCCCAGTGTAGAGCTCGGCCCAGTGTAGAGCTAGGCCCAGTGTAGAGCTCGGCCCAGTGTAGAGCTAGGCCCAGTGTAGAGCACGATCCCGTGTAGAGCATGATTCCGTGTAGAGCTAGGCCCAGTGTAGAGCTAGGCCCAGTGTAGAGCTCGGCCCAGTGTAGAGCACGACCCAGTGTAGAGCACGATCCCGTGTACAGCACGATCCCGTGTGCAGGACGACCCAGTGTACAGCACGACCCAGTGTACAGCACGACCCAGTGTAGAGCACGGCCCAGTGTAGAGCACGATCCCGCGTAGAGCACGATCCCGCGTAGAGCACGATCCCGTGTAGAGCTCGGCCCAGTGTAGAGCTCGGCCCAGTGTAGAGCTCGACCCAGTGTAGAGCTCGGCCCAGTGTAGAGCTCGGCCCAGTGTAGAGCTCGACCCAGTGTAGAGCTCGGCCCAGTGTAGAGCCCGGCCCAGTGTAGAGCACGATCCCGTGTAGAGCACGATTCCGTGTAGAGCTCGGCCCAGTGTGGAGCTCGGCCCAGTGTGGAGCTCGGCCCAGTGTAGAGCTAGGCCCAGTGTAGAGCTAGGCCCAGTGTAGAGCATGATCCCGTGTGCAGGACGACCCAGTGTAGAGCACGACCCAGTGTAGAGCTCGGCCCAGTGTAGAGCTCGGCCCAGTGCAGAGCACGATCCCGTGTACAGCACGACCCAGTGTGGAGCACGGCCCAGTGTACAGCACGGCCCAGTGTAGAGCACGATCCCATGTAGAGCACAATCCCGTGTGGAGCTCGGCTCAGTGTTGAGCACGGCCCAGTTTAGAGCTCGGCCCAGTGTTGAGCACGGCCCAGTGTACAGCACGGCCCAGTGTAGAGCACGATCCCATGTAGAGCACGACCCAGTGTAGAGCTCGGCCCAGTGTAGAGCACGGCCCAGTGTAGAGCTCGGCCCGGTGTTGAGCACGGCCCAGTGTTGAGCACGGCCCAGTGTAGAGCACGACCCAGTGTAAAGCTCGGCCCAGTGTAGAGCACGACCCAGTGTTGAGCACGGCCCAGTGTAGAGCACGACCCAGTGTAGAGCTCGGCTCAGTGTGCAGCACGGCCCAGTGTAGAGCTCGGCCCAGTGTAGAGCACGATCCCGTGTACAGCACGACCCAGTGTGGAGCACGGCCCAGTGTACAGCATGGCCCAGTGTAGAGCACGGCCCAATGTGCAGCACAATCCAGTGTTGAGCATGGCCCAGTGTAGAGCTCGGCCCAGTGTTGAGCACGGCCCAGTGTAGAGCTCGGCCCGGTGTTGAGCACGGCCCAGTGCAGAGCACGATCCCGTGTACAGCACGACCCAGTGTGGAGCACGGCCCAGTATACAGCATGGCCCAGTGTAGAGCACGGCCCAGTGTACAGCTCGGCCCAGTGTAGCATTCAGTTCAGTGTAGAACACGACCCAGTGTGGAGCACGACGGCTCAGTGAAGAGCACAACATAGTTTAGAGCATGGGCCAGTGTAAGACCTATCGTAGTTGTGTTATGAAGGGGCTCGTGGGTTTGGAACAGTTTGACAGTTAAGGGATCAACTAAGGGGAGCGTTGGACCTCGTTCAAGCAATATTTGGTAAGAACAATGAAGATTTATATGGAGCTAAATTCTCTTTATTTTACCATTTTATTGCATCATTTTGTTCTGGTTGCTAAATTCTAGAGACCAGGGGCTGGATTCCCTGCTGGCAGGATGCTCCGTTTTGCCGGCAGCCCGGAGATTCCCGATAGTGTGGGGCTGCCCCACAACGGGAAACCCCACTGACCACCCGGCGTAACGGAACATCCCGCCGGCGTGGTGATACCGAAATGTGGTGCGGTGGGGCGGAGAATGGGAGTTGGGATAGGGAGGCCAGAAGGAGTGAATATTAGCAGTCAGGGCTTGATGGTTGGAGGTTGGAGATCTTGGGATTTGGAACAGGAGCAATTGGAAAGGGTGAAATGTATGGGGCGGGATTCTCCATTGCCTGACCCCGATATTGTAATCGGCGATAGGGCGGCGAATCATTTCCGACGCTGGAAATGGACCCGGTGCCAGTTTGATGTCGGTTTGTGAGTCTCTGCCCCATCAAACCAGCGTCACCGTGACATGCGACACGCGCAGTCGCAATGCCGTTGGTGCTGCATCGGCCAGCGCACTGGCGATTCTCCGCCCCGATGGGCCGAGTTCCTGACGGCATGGGACACATGTCCTCACCGAAATCGTGAACCCGGCGTGGTGGCTGCGGACTGTGTCCAGCGTCGCCACACTCGGCCGGGATCCATGTTGCTGGCCAGGGGAGCTTCAGCAAGGGCTGGAGGGACTGGTGGGGAGTGGCTAGGGGGTGGTCAGCCCATTTTTGGCACAGGAGGCAGGGGTTTTGGTCGACACCGGTGCTAGCCCCTCACCGGTACCTGAATCGGTGAGGGGTTTGCACCAATTATTTTTCGTGTAGACCTCCTGTGGATTCTCCGTTCGAGCCGGCACTTTCTCATTTTGCATAATGTTCAAGGGCCATATTTGCATATGCAAGGGGCCTAAAGACTGTTCCGTGTGCCCTCACCCGTTTGGGACATGAAGTGGTCACGCTGTCCGGTAAAGTGTTCACCATGTAACCCATTTAAATGTCACAAGACTCGAGTCTCGGGAGCTGCCGCCTACAGTAAAGACAGCTATCTTATAAAGAGCCACTTTGAAGACCTGAACAGGATGTGGCCTGCTCACTGGCTCAGAACACGAAGCATCAACCCGAATGGACAAGCTGTGAATACCCCGGCATTCAGTGATGTGCCACTGCCACTGAATCAGTGCAATTCTAAATGAGACTGTGTATAGGCAAACACAAACTGATTGGACTGCTCATTATCTGTCAGCTTAGCAGTTGTACAGTTGTGATTCAAGGGTCCTCTCAAGCTGTCCTTCCGACAGATATCCCCCCAAGGTCATATTTATTATCATAAAACTCCACTTTATGCTAATATAACCATCAGTTAAAGCTAAGAAATAATTAGCTCCACAAATGCTCAAAGGCTTGTATCTCAGACGAGGCCGCTTCAGCTTTTTTCTGATCCTGCCTTCCTCCCATTTTATCTTCAGCATTCACTCACTATATCTTCAAATCCTTATTAAACCCTCAATACTCTGATCAAAGCCATTGTTTATGAGGCTCGGGTTGCGTATTAAAGGTTCAGACAGGCTCACTATCATGAAATTGAAATTCAGCTTGAATCAGGAGTTCCAACAGTCTCTGAGGAATCAAATGATTCGCTAGCCTTTAACTCATCTGTTATTCACAGATACAATGATTACTGCCAGGCATTTCCAGCAAAGCATAACTTTTTATTTATTGAACCCATCAGACGACAGCATGACGACACGTAGAAATATTACCTTGGCATTTACTCAGTGAATGGGGTGGATTTCCAATGCCGTTTTTATCAAATAGCACAGAGAGAGAGGACATTGGCCCTACCCTGTCTGTGCTGGCTTTTTGGATGTCAGAGGAACATAGGAAGTAAGGATGGGGGTAGGCCATTCGGCCCTCTGAGCCTGCTCCGCCATTCAATTTGATCATCTGTCCAACTAGTTCCATTGCCCTGTGGTTTCCCCTTTCAAGTTTTTATCCAATTTCTCTTTGAAAGTTCCTGTTGGATCTGCCTCCACCAACCTTGAGGGCAGTGTGATTCAGATCACAACAACTCTTTGTGGAAAAATATATTTCCTCACATTGATACACTATCAATTACGACGAGACGAGAGTAGAATGTAATCGAGGCTTTATTACACAGAGATGTGTGGCCTCCTACAGCAGCTGACGAAATGGCTGCTGTTCGGGGAGCACACATATTTATACTCCGCCTACTGGGCGGAGCCAGCAGGCAGGGATCTACCCCCGTACCTGTAGTACAGGGGCCTTACCGTAAAACCTATATATGCAATATAATACAACAGTGGTGACTACCACATTCACCCCCTGTTAAAAATGAGTCCAGCGGGGGTGGTGAAAAACTATATACAAACAGATTGATTTAAAAAATTACAGAGAAGGTTACAAATTTTGGACGATCGGGCGCGCTGATCTGTCGTTGAGAGCGCCACAGTGCTGGTGGTGACTCAGTCATCGGCTTGGTCTTCGGTGACTCCGGGAGCATGTCGAAATCCTCTTCATCCCCGGGTGGGAGCAAGGGGAGGACATTTGTCTTGGAGCGGGGGCTGAGGTAGGGTGCGCTGGGGGAAGGGAGGGTGGCGCCGGGGCAGGGGGGGGGGGGGGGGGCGGTGTGTGGGGACCCAACTGGTGCCAGGTCCCTGAGGTAGGCTGTGTCTTGGCGGCCGTCGGTGTACGCTACATAGGCGTACTGCGGTTTTGCGTGGAGTAGTTGTACCCTCTCAACCAACGGGTCCGCCTTGTGGAGTCGCACGTGTTTACGGAGGAGAACGGGTCCTGGAGCTGCCAGCCATGTTGGGAGCGAAACCCGAGAGGTGGACTTCCTGGGGAAGGCAAAGAGACGTTCAGGGGGGGTTTCATTAGTCGCGGTGCACAGGAGCGACCGAATGGAGTGAAGGGCGTCGGGGAGGACCTCCTGCCAGCAGGAGGCCGGCAGATTTCTGGACCTTAGGGCCAGCTGGACGGCCCTCCAGACCGTCCCATTTTCCCGCTCCACCTGCTTGTTGCCCCTGGGGTTGTAGCTGGTCGTCCTGCTCGAGGCAATGCCCCTGTTGAGCAGGTACTGGCACAGCTCATCGCTCATAAATGAGGATCCCCGGTCGCTGTGGATGTAGGCGGGGAAACCGAACAGAGCGAAGATGGTGTTGAGGGCTTTGATGACGGTGGCAGACATCATATCGGGTCATGGGACAGCAAAGGGGAATCGGGAATATTCGTCGACCGCACTAAGAAAGTATGTGTTGCGGTCGGTGGAGGGGAGGAGCCCTTTGAAGTCCACGCTGAGGTGTTCAAAGCGGCAGGAGGCCTTCACCAGGCACGCACTGTCTGGCCGGTAGAAGTGCGGTTTACACTCCACACAGACCTGGCAGTCTCTGGTGATAGCCCTGACTTCTTTGATGGAGTAGGGCAGATTGTGGGGCTTAATGAAATGGTAAAAACGGATGACTCCTGGGTGACAGAGATTGTCGGTCCACTTCTGCGCTGGCACATGTACCTCGGGAGGTGGCGAGCTCGATCCTCCACCTAAGATTTTATCATTTTTGATCTTGCCCCGCTGTGTGTTAAACATGAAGGCAACCGACCATTGGTCAGTGAGGAGAGTGAATCTCCTGCCGGCCAGGTAATGCTTCCAATGTCGCACAGCTTCAACGATCACTTGGGCCTCCTTTTCGATGGAGGAGTGCCGAATTTCGGAAGCATGGAGGGTGCGGGAAAAGAATGCCACGGGCCTGCCTGCCTGGTTGAGGGTGGCGGCCACAGCATCGTCAGATGCATCGCTCTCGACTTGGAAGGGGAGCGTCTCGCCGACCGCGTGCATCGCGGCCTTGGCGATGTCAGCCTTGATACGGTTGAAGGCCTGATGAGCCTTGGCCGTCAGTGGGAAAGCCGTGGATTGAATGAGTGAGCGGGCCTTGTCCGCATAGTTTGGGACCCAATGGGCGTAATACGAAAAGAATTCCAGGCATCGTTTGAGGGCCTTCCGGCAGTGGGGAAGGGGAAGTTCCATGAGGGGACGCATTCGATCGGTGTCGGGCCCTAGAACTCCGTTCTGAACCACATAGCCGAGGATGGCTAATCGGTTCGTGCTGAACACACACTTCTCTTCGTTGTAAGTTAGGTTGAGGAGAGTGGCGGCATGGAGAAATTTGGAAAGGTTAGCGTCGTGGTCCTGCTGGTCGTGGCCGCAGATGGTGACATTGTCCAGGTACGGGAAAGTGGCAGTCCGTACCGGTCAACCATTTGGTCCATCTCCCGTTGGAAGACCGAGACCCCGTTGGTGATGCCGAAGGGAACCCTAAAGAATTGGTAAAGGCAACCGTCTGCTTCAAACAAAGTGTATGGGTGGTCCGCCTTACAGATGGGGAGCTAGTGGTAGGCAGATTTCAGGTCCACTGTCGAGAAGACCCGGTACTGTGCAATCTGATTGACCATATCAGATATGCGTGGGAAGGGGTACGCGTCGAGCTGCGTGTACCGATTGATGGTCTGACTGTAGTCAATGACCATCCTGTTTTTCTCCCCGGCTTTCACCACTACCACTTGAGCTCTCCAGGGGCTGTGCTGGCCTCGATACTACCTTCCCGCAGCAGCCGCTGGACCTCAGACCTGATGAAGGTCCTGTCCTGGGCGCTGTACCACTGGCGCTTAGGCCACCGTGGGGGCACCCCCCCGGGGTTCGATCGCCCCCCGCCCCCCCAGGACCCCGGGGGCCTGCTCGCGCCGCTGAGCCCGCCGTTCCAGAGGTGGTTTAAACCTCGGCGGCGGGAGAGGCCTCTCAGCGGCGGGACTTCAGCCCATCCGGGCCGGAGAATCACCGCAGGGGCCTCTCCGATCGGAGTGGCGAGATTCCTGCCGCCGCCACTTCCCGGGTGGCGGAGAATCTCTGCCACGGCGGGGGCAGGATTTTAGGCGCCCCCAGGCGATTCTCCGACTCTGCTGGGGGTCGGAGAATTTCGCCCCATGTCTGCAATGGCTTTCTGAACGAGCAATTTACTTGGAGCCATTCTTCCACCTTCCCCTCGTAATCCTGACCATTGCTCTTTTTCAAATAACTGTCTAACTCCTTGAATGCCTTGATTGAAGCTGCTTCCACCACACTCTCTGCAGCGCAATCAGATCTGAACCGCTTGCTGTGTGAAAAAGATCTCCTCACATCACTTTTGCTCCTTTTGCCAATGATCTTAAATCTGTGCCCTCGCGTTCTTGATCCTTTTACGAGCGGGAGTGGTTTCTCTGTATCCAGCCCGCACATGATTTTGAGCATCTCTATCAAATCTCCTCTCTGCCTTCTTCTCTCCAGGGGGAACAGTCCCAACCTCTCCAATCTATCCTCATAACTGAAGTGTCTCATCCCTGGGACCATTCTTGTTTCTTCGCCACTCTTCACATTGCTTGTGAAGTGCAATGCCCAGGTGGCCTAGCGGTAAAGCCACTGGACTAGTAATCCAGAGTATCAGGCTAATGTTATGGAGATATGGATTCAAATCCCACCATGGCAGCTGGTGGAATTTAAATTCAATGAACAATCTCAAATATAAAGCTAGTCTCAGTAACTGGAAAACCATTGTGCCCATTGTGGTTCAGGTATCTGCCTGACAGTGACATCTCCATCCATGAAAAAAATAAATGTAACATAAAGAACCTTGGTGCATTTCTCCAGCTAAGGCCGTTTTATGCATGTTTAACATGATCTCCTTGTTCTTGTACTCGATTCCCCTATTAATAAATTCATAATACAAGGGCAGCACAGTGGTGCAGTGGTTAGCGCTGCTGCCTCACGGCACCGAGGTCCCAGGTTCGATCCCAGCTCTGGGTCACTGTCTGTGTGGAGTTTGCACATTCTCCCCACTTTTGCGTGGGTTTCGCCCCCACAACCCAAAGATGTGCAGGGTAGGTGAATTGGCCACGCTAAATTGCCCCTTAATTGGAAAAAATGAATTGGGTACTCTAAATTCATTAAAAATATATATATTTTTTAATAAATTAAATAAATTCATAATACTGTATGCGTTTTTAACTACTCTATCAACTTGTCCTGCCATCTTCAATGATTTCTGCACAGACACACACATCCCTCTGCATCCCCTTTGGAATTGTATCCCTTATTTTACAATGTCTCTCTATGTTCTTCCTATCAAAATTAATCATTTCACATTTCTCCGCATTGAACTTCATCTGCCACTTGTTCACCACACCACCAACTTGTCTATGTCCATTTGCAATTCAACACCATGCTCCTCAGTTCACAATGCTACCAAGTTTTGTATCATCTGTAAACTTTGAAACTGTGCCAATTATGTCAAGGTCTGGGTTATTAATATATATCAAGATATCAGGGGTGGCATGTGGCGCAGTGGTTAGCACTGGGGCTACGGCCCCGAGATCCCAGGTTCGAATCCCAGCCCTGGCTCACTGTCCGTGTGGAGTTTGCACATTCTCCCCGTGTCTGCGTGGGTTTCGCCCCCACAACCCAAAGATGTGCAGGTTAGGTGGATTGGCCACGCTAAATTGCCCCTTCATTGGAAAAAAAATAATTGGGTCCTCTAAATTTATTTTAAAAAAGAAATTAATATATATCTGTAAAAGCAAGGGTTCTATTGATGACCCCTGGGGAACTCCAAACAAAGCTTCCTCCAATACGAGAAACATCAATTAACCACTATTCTCTGTTTCCTGTCGCTCAACCTGTTTTGTATCCTTGTTGTTACTGTCCCTTTTGTTCCATGAACTCCAACCTTGTTGACAAGTCTGTTTTACAGCACTGTATCAAATGCATTTTGGAAGTCCATGTGAACCACATCAATAGCATTACCCCCATCAACCCTCTTGGTTAACTTTTCAAACAATGTCAACAGGTTAGTTAAACCTGATTTTCCTATATTTGTATGGAATGATCTTGGTTCCGTACTGGGCCTGGGACTGGGGTTATGTTGCATTGTGTGGTGCATGGGTAACATCCCTTTAGAAGGGGGTTCTTATGAATTTTCTTTGATTTTTTTTAAAGAAGATTCCGTGATTGGTTCCTCCAGGGATACTGAATGATCTGCTATCCGGGGATAGGAAGTGGCGATTTGACATTGGTGCCTCTGGTGCTGCTGGAGTTGAGGGAGTTGTATATTCAGGCAAAAAATTTATCCTGAACTCTTATGGTAATTACGAGCAATTGCTGTGCGAAAAGGTGTGCAGCATTTTACCATATTTTCATGGCTTTCACTTTGTTCTTCCTTCTTCTCTGATGGCGCTTTTAGAGGTATCACGTTATGTCCAATGATTGTATTGACCCAGTTATTCTAGGACGGTTTCTCCCGTCTGCCAACTGTGTGTTTCCCAGCCCTGTGCTGTTTGCTGGCAGTGGGATTCTCTCTTCCCGCTAATTGTCAATGGGATTTCCCATTGTAACCACGCCACACCACTGAGAACCCCACTGGCAGGGGTGCGCTGCCGATGACAACATTGAATCGCAACAGCCACTGCTGTATCCCAGTGCGGAAGAAAGATGGAAAGATGGGAACACATCCCTGGCTAAACAAGGCGGTCGAGGGCATTTATAATAATACGCTTTATTGTCACAAGTAGGCTTGCATTAACACTACAATGAAGTTACTGTGAAAAGCCCCTAGTCGCCACATTCCGGTGCCTGTTCGGGTACACAGATGGAGAATTCAGAATATCCTAATTACCTAAGAGCACCTGTGGGAGGAAACCGGAGCACCCGGAGGAAACGCACGCAGACACAGGGAGAAAGTGCAGACTCCACACAGACAGCCGGGAATCGAACCTGAGACCCTGGAGCTGTGAAGCATAAGTGCTACCCATATTGCAAAGCCAGTGGCAGGTTGCAAGATTGGGAAACTTTCAAACATGAAGGCCGGGTTTCTCTGACCCTGCGTCGGGTCGGAGAATCCCCGGGGGGAGGCGCGAATCCTGCCCCGACGTCGGCTTCCCTATCTCTGGCTCCGTTTTTCGGGCGGAGGAGGGATTCCTGCCACGCCTGTTGGAAGCCGTTGACAGCGGCCCCTCCGGCGATTCCCCAGACCCCGATGGGCCGAGTGGCCGTCAAGTTTTGCCCAATCCCGCCGGCGTGGATTACTCACCTCACACATGGCGGGACCTGGCGATTGGGGCCTACCGATCTGCGGGCGGGCTGGTTCCATGGGGGCCTTCTTTCCTCTGCGCCGGGCCCCTGTAAGGCTCCGCCATATTGTCCGGGGGCCGGCGCGGAGAAGGGAACCCCCGCACATGTGGGGAAATACGCCTGCCGTTCGCACATGCGCGAACTCACGCCGGCCATTCGGCGCCGGCTGGAGCTGAGCGAACCACTCCGGAATCAACCTAGCCCCCAAGAAAGTGGAGAATTCCTCACATTCGGGGCCGTTGATGCCGGAGTGGTTGGCGCCAGTTTTCACGCCGGCGTGGGGTCATAGCCCCATTATTGGAGAATCCCACCCAAACAAAGGGTTACTAAAAAAATAATAAAAAGACCGAAGATAAATTACAAAATATGCTGACATAGAATATCAAAAAGGATAGCAAAAGCTTCTATAGGTATATAAAAGGGAAGAGAGTCACTAAGGTGAATGTTGTCCCCTTGAAAGATGAAACTGGTGAGTTAGTAGTGGGGAACACAGAATGGCAAAGATGCTAAATCAATACTTCACCTCAGTTTTCATGGTGGACGACACTACCATTCCTATAGGAATGGGCAATTCAGAGGTAATAGAAAGGGTGGAACTTGGAACAATTACCATCAATAGGGAAACGATAGTCAACAAACTCTTGGGATTGAGATAAGTCCCCAGGGCCTGATGGCCTATATCCTAGGGTGTTAAAGGAAGTGGCAGCACAGATAGTGGATCCCTTGGTTATAACCAGCTTTTGGTCTGAAGCATTGTAGGTAACAGATGAGGAACATTTCAGCTATGATAGAATAGCGGAGCAGACTAGATGGGCCAAATGGCCTAATTCTGCTCCTATATTTTATGAACTTCAACCCAGTGACTCTAATTAGTGGGCAGTCAACGACCAAAGACTTTGGGTATTTTATAATAATTTTTGGTTGTGTGTACAGTTGGTCTGTGTGGAATGGACAATGAGTGTGTGTTGTGGCCTGTGAGGGTGAAGCCATGTTCCTGGATTTGGATGTAGTGGCCAGTGTTGCTCTGTATTCTTTTGTGATTTATCAACATTAGTTCATGCCTGTCACCTCATTGCTGTGTGCTGGTTATTTGCAGTTTGTTTGCTGACAGTGACAGCGGGGACTGTTGGCAATCAGCCCAGCTCGTACACTGCCATTTCATGTAATTGTCATCTTTATCAGGGAGCCAGGAACAGTCTGAACTGACAGGTTTAATGTTGCGGAATGTTCCCACCACTGTCCTGTACAGCTTCCTTCATTTGTAACACTTTTTCTCTCTTTGCTCTGTCATCGCTAAGGATTAAACCTGAGACAGTTCACAATGGATATTTCCACTCACTCGATGCTGTTTTCCCACTTGCCAACTGATCCAATCCGGAATTTCGGTCCACTCTATTGGTGAGCGTAGTTCAGAGGTTCCAAAAGCAAAGGTGTTCCTTCAGTTCAAAAAAGGGCTGGTTTAGCTAACTGAGTTAAATCGCTGGCTTTTAAAGCAGACCAAGCAGGCCAACAGCACGGTTCGATTCCCGTACCAGCCTCCCCGGACAGGCGCCGGAATGTGGTGACTAGGGGATTTTCACAGTAACTTCATTGAAGCCTACTCGTGACAATAAGCGATTTTCATTTTTCATTTTTTTCATTTCAGTCAACAGAGACCTACACGCCCTGAATGCATTCTGAGAATGGGGAGTTGGTAGCACAATGGTAATCTCATTGGACTAGAAACCCAGAGGCCCAGGCTAATACTCTGGGCACATGGGTTCAAATCCTACCCAGGAACTAGTGGAATTTAAATTCAATAATCAATTGTTGTAAAAACCCATCTGGTTCATTAATGTCCTTTATGAGAGGAAATCTGCCATCAATCGCTGGTCTGGCCCACTGGCCCAACAGCAAAGTGCGTGACTCTAGACTGCCCTCTGAAATGGTGGAGCAAGAAACTCAGTTTGTAGCGTGAGAAGCTTTGGCTATGAACGGCTGGGCTGGGGTCCGAGCTGCACACATTGTGCGATTGGGGAGGCAGTCACACCCTCTAGGTTAAGCAGACCATTAGAGTTGGAACAAAGTTTTTGCTACCTGTGTGCGTGAGAACAAGGACTACAGGTTGGATGGTAAACTGCCCATTGCACCATGGTGCAGGAGGCCATTCAAGTCGGAGGGGATGGGGAAAGAAAAGCAATGTGGTCATGATAAGGGACAGTATAGTCAAGCCAATAGATATTGTCCCCTGCAGTCATGACTGAGATTTCCAAAAGTTGCGTTACCTGCTCCATGTCAGGGTTGGGGACATCCCCCTTGTAACTGGAAATGAACTTGGAGGGGGAGGATCCGGTTACCATTGGGACCAATGATGCAGGCAGAACCAGAGATGATGTTCTGCTGAGACAATTTATGGAGTCAGGGTGCAATTTTAAATGCAGAACCTCAATGGTGACCATCTCTGGATTGCAAACCAAGCCATGTGACAATTGGCACATGGCCAAGCAGATTAAAATTGCAAGGAAGAATAAAGGAGCTGAATGTTATTTAAATGGAGAAATACTGCAGAAAGCTGCAGCACAGAGGGATTTTGGGATCCTCATCCGTAAATCACAAAAGGTTAACATGCAAGTTCAGCAGGCAAGAGGGAAGGCAAATGGAATGTTGGCCTTTATTTCAAAGGGAATGGACAATAAAAAGAGGTCTTGCTAAAACTATACAAGGCATTAGTTAGACTACATCTGGAATACTGCGAACAGTTTTGGCCTCCTTATCTAAGGAAAGATATCCTGGCTTCAGAGGCAGCCAGAGAAGGTTCATGAGATTGATGCCGGGTATGGAGTGATTTTCTTATGAGGGCAGGCCTGTACTCATTGGAGTTTAGAAGAATGAGAAGCGACCTTATTCAGACATAGAGCGTGATCCTCTGGTCACGGTACACCAGAAAAGCACGGCGCCGCGTGGCTGGTGAAAGCCGGGAGACCCAACTCTTGGGATTTACCCGGTTCGCAACACCTCACACGATTCAACGCAGTCTCACAATGGCTGGGATCACATTTTGGCAAATCTGCATATTAGAGTGAGGCAGTAAATCTCACTCTAATGTGCAGATTCCCGGGGTACCTGAGGCTTTGGGATGCAACCCCTTCATAAGACCCATCCCTTATGGCCTTGTGGTCTTATGGCCTCGGGAACCTTGGCCGAACGATGTTTGGTATTGGTCCCCACAAACGGGGACCAAGTGGGATGGCACTCGTGGGGTCTCCAAGGGAATCAGCCTGGATGCCTTGTTGGCATTGCAAAGGTGCCAAGCTTGCATTTTCTGCGCACGCGCGATTGGGCCTGGGTTGCCCAGTGTAGGTGGTGAGGCGGGGCGGGACCCTGACCCAGCCGGGACCCTCCCATGTTTTGTTTGGGCTGAGGGGGAGGTCGGGGTTTCTTTTCAGAGCACCCCATTGCAAAGAAATGGGGCTATGTGCGGTCTCAGCTGCGTGCTCCCTGTTCAGGCCCCTTATTCAAAGCAAATCGCATTTAATAGCCGGGAAAAACGCGGCTAAACACGCTCGCTCAGGGACTTTGTTCTCTTTTTTAAAAAAATATTTTTATTCTCCTCCTTTTTCGCATTTTCTCCCCAATTTACACCCACCAACAATAAACAATAATCAGCAACAAATATGCCAATCCCCATATCAATAACAACGATCCCATCCTCCCACCAAACCCCAATCATTAGCCCACGTGTTCACATAAACAAATGACAAAAAGGAATTAGGGATCACCCATTAGTCACCATTAACACACACAGCCCCCCCTCCTCCCAATGCTCCCACCCATCTCCCCAACTAATGTTCAATATTATCCAGTTCTTGAAAGTGCATAATGAATAATGCCAAAGAATTGTAGAACCCCTCCATCCTTTCCCTCAGTTCAAACTTAATCTTCTGAAGAGTCAAGTATTCCAACAGGTCAGGAACTTCCGGTGGCGGCTATGAGGGAGTAAGTCTTTTCCCCCGACTTTTTTGAACTTTAGAGCGCTGGGGTGAAAGCAATAGCACTCTAGATCTGAATCCATACAGAGTTGTATGGACTTAAGGAGCAGAAGGGAGCGAAAACAGGCGAAGAAGGGGCTGAACAAAGGTGGTGTGGAAGCTCAAGTGGGAGGAAAGATGGCCGATGAACGGACCACGGAAAGGACGGTCCAGGCAGCACTGGACAACATGTTGCAGGTCATGAAAGAGAGCTTCGCAGCACTGAAGCGGGATATTTTGGAACCGCTCCAGAAAGCGGTGGAGCAACTTGACCAGAGGCTGGATGCTCAGGATAAGAAGGTCCAGGCACTGGAGAAGACAGTGGAAGAGCAGGCGGATTTCCAAACGGTAGCGGATGTAGAAATGAGTAAGTTTAAGGAGCAGCAAGCAAGGCTGATGGACAAGCTGGAGGACCTGGAAAATAGATCTCGCCGGCAGAATCTGAGAATCATTGGGCTCCCGGAGGGGGCCGAAGGAGTGAATGCCACGGCATATGTGGCAGACATGCTGCAGAAGCTGGTGGGGATGGTTTCTTCCCGTGTCCATTGGAGCTGGACAGGGCACACAGAGTGCAGGCGAGGCAGCCACGAGGCGGGGGGCACCCCGGGAGATGGTGGTCAGGTTCCATATGTTCGTGGACAAGGAGCGGGTTCTACAGTGGGCCAAGAGCACGAGGAGCTGCTCATGGAACAACAGTGTCCTGCGTACCTACCAGGATATGAGCCAGGAAGTGGCCAGAAGGAGGGCAGCCTACAGACAAATTAAAGAGATTCTGTTTAAAAAGGTCAAGTTTGGGCTACTTTTCCCGGCGCGGCTTTGGGTCACATATCGGGAACAGCAACATTATTTTGACGACCCGGAGGAAGCGATGGACTTCGCTAAGGGGCGTGGACTGGTGCCGAACTGAGGACCCATGGACTCAAGTTAGTTCTAAGAGTGCACTAAGGGATGTCTGCAGTTGTTCACAGATTGCCCTTCGTGTTAGCAATGTCATTCGGCATGCTCTTTTATTTAAAATTGGGGGTGTTCTTGTGTTTATGTTTGCCTGTTTGAAAGTTTTAAAGTGCTGGGGGGCTGTTCGGGTTCTCTTTGCTTTTTTTTCTTCTGGGAATGTTGCTTTGTTCTTTGTTTGTTTTCTCTCTGTCTCGGTCCCAGAGCGATTGCTCGAACAGGGCTGTTCGGGGGAGGTGGTGTTGATGGGCGGGGGGGGGGGGGGGGGGGAGCGGGGTGACAATAGATGTGAGACATGGTGGCGCCGGAGTTGAGAGCCACCAGGCTAGCTGCTTTGAGCTAGTCAACGGGAGCGAGGTGGGGGGTGTGTATACAGCCAGTATATGGCAGGGGTTAGGTTACAAGGGGTTGTTGCTGGGGGGGGGGGGGGGGGGGGGGGGGGGAGAAGATTATCTGCTGATGAGGGAGGGAACTGAACCAGGTAACAGGGAAGGGGTCGGGGTGGGAGCTGCCAAGAGGCGGACCAGGGGAGGCGCGGCACATGGGCAGGGGGTGGGCCCAAGAGGGGGATGGCTGATCGGCGGCGTAGTGGGGAGGCGGCAAGGTGCCCTCCAACCAGGCTGATCACCTGGAATGTTAGAGGATTAAACGGGCCGGTCAAGAGGACACGTGTGTTCGCGCACTTACGGGCTCTGAAGGCGGATGTAATGTTGCTGCAGGAGACACATTTGAAAGTGGCGGACCAGATTAGATTACGGAAGGGCTGGGTTAGCCAGGTCTTCCATTCGGGGCTTGACGCTAAGACCAGAGGGGTTGCGATCATGATTAACAAACGGGTTAAATTTGAGGCGGACAGCACGGTTGCGGATGGGGGTGGTAGATTTTTCATGGTCCGGGGCAAGCTTGAGGGGGTGAAGGTGGTCCTAGTGAATGTTTACGCTCCAAACTGGGAAGGCTGCTGGGGAAAATCCCCGACTTGGATTCGCACAAGTTGATTATGGGTGGGGACTTTAATACAGTCCTCGACCCCGACCTCGACCGGTCGTGCTCCAGAACGGGCAGGGTACCGGCAATGGCAAGGGAACTGAGAGGGTTCATGGAACAAATGGGGGGGGTAGACCCCTGAAGAATCAGCCGGCCGACGGGGAAGGAGTAACCGTTCTATTCACATGTTCACAAGGTTTATTCTCGTATTGACTTCTTTATTATGAGTAGGGACTTTTTGGAGGGTGTGAGGGATACAGAATACTCGGCGATCACTATTTCGGAACATGCTCCACATTGGGTCGACCTGCAGGTCTGCAAAGAAAGTTACCAGCGCCCACAATGGAGGTTAGAGGTGGGATTGTTGGCAGAGGAGAGGGTGTGTGAGAGAGAGTGGGGAAAGGCATGCAGGACTACCTGCAAGTCAACGATACAGGGGAAGTCTCAGCAGCGGTGCTCTGGGAGGCGCTGAAGGCGGTGGTGAGAGGGGAACTGATCTCAATCCAAGCCCATAGGGACAGAACGGATAGGGCAGAGATGGACAGACTGGTGCAGGAGATGATACGGACGGATAGGGAATATGCGGACTCTCTGAGGGCAGAGCTACTTAGGGAATGACGGAGACTGCAGGCGGAGCTGGGAGCGCTGTCCACTGGGAAGGCCGTAGAGCAACGCAGAAAGGCCAAGGGTGCGGTGTATGAGTATGGGGAGAAAGCCAGCAGAATGCCTGCACAGCAACTTAGGAAGAGGGAGGCGGCTAGGGAAATGGAGACGGTAGTGGATGGGGCAGGGAACCGGGTGGGAGACCCGGCAGGATTGAACAGAGTATTCAGGGACATTTACAGTAAGCTGTATACCTCAGAACCCCCCACGGGGCCGGAGGGGATGATGCGCTTCTTAGATGGGCTGACCTTCCCAAAGGTGGGCAGGGGGATGGTAGAGGGGCTGGGGGCCCCGATTAGAGCTGAAGAAGTAATGGGGGGCCTGAAGACCATGCAGTCGGGTAAAGCCCCGAGGCCGGACGGGGCCGCCCAGTTTGCAGGTATACTGGGGCCGGTGCTGGTTAGGGTGTTTAACGAGGCACGGGACAATGGGGTGTTACCCCCGACGATGTCGCAAGCCACCATCTCGCTGATATTAAAATGGGATAAGGATCCGGAGGTCTGTGGGTCCCATAGGCCAATCTCCCTGATTAATGTAGATGCTAAACTGCTGGCCAAGATCCTGCCGTCCAGAATCGAAGACTGCGTACTGGACGTGATTGTGGAGGACCAAACGGGGTTTGTTAAGGGCAGGCAGCTAGTAGCCAATCTAAGAAAGCTGCTCAATGTGATTATGATGCCCCCGGAGGGCAGAGAGATGGAGGTAGTGGTGGCAATGGATGCCGAAAAGGCTTTTGACCGGGTGGAGTGGGACTATTTATGGGAGGTGCTGGGACGGTTTGGCTTTGGAGAAGGCTTTGTGGACTGGGTTAAACTGCTATATCAGACCCCAGAGGCTAGTGTAAGGGTGAACAGGACGACATCTGTGTATTTTAGACTATACCGCGGGACAAGACAGGGATGCTCCCTCTCTCCACTGCTGTTTGCATTGGCCATAGAACCGCTGGCAATTGCTCTGAGAGCGGCAAGGGGATGGAAGGGAATGGTCGGGGGGGGGGGGGGGGGGGGGGATAGAACACAAGGTCTCGCTCTTCGCGGACGACCTGCTTTTGTACATGTCGGATCCAGCGGCAGGGATGGACGGGATTATGGAAATCCTAGGGGGGTTTGGCCGGTTTTAGGGCTAGACGTTGAACATGGCAAAGAGCGAGATGTTTGTGGTGCAGGCGTGGGGTCAGGAGAATAGGCTGAGGGAGTTACCTTTTTTTTAAACATAGAATTTACAGTGCGGAAGGAGGCCATTCGGCCCATCGAGTCTGCACCGGCTCTTGGAAAGAGCACCCTACCCTCTATCCAAGGTCAACACCTCCATCCTATCCCCATAACTCAGTAACCCCACCCAACACTAAGGGCAATTTTGGACACTAAGGGCAATTTATCATGGCCAATCCACTTAACCCGCACAGCTTTGGACTGTGGGAGGAAACCGGAGCACCCGGGGGAAACCCACGCACACACGGGGAGGATGTGCAGACTCCACACAGACAGTGACCCAAGCCGGAATCGAACCTGGGACCCTGGAGCTGTGAAGCGATTGTGCTATCCACAATGCTACCGTGCTGCCGGTTGGGGAAAGCTTTAGGTATCTAGGGATACAAGTGGCACGTGACTGGGGTAAGATGCATAAGCTGAACTTGTCCAGGCTGGTGGAGCAAATGAGGAGTGAGTTTCGGAGGTGGGATGCGCTCCCGCTGTTACTCGCGGGGAGAGTACAGACAGTGAAGATGACGATCCTCCCGAGATTCCTGTTTATTTTTCAGTATCTCCCTATTTTCATTCCGCGGTCCTTCTTTAAAAGAATCAATAAAATCATCCTGGGATTTGTTTGGGTGGGGATGTCCCCGGGGGTAAAGAGGGGGATGCTGGAACGGAACCGTAGCGAGGGGGGGCTGGCGTTGCCAAACCTCAGCAACTACTACTGTGCGGCTAACATAGCCATGGTAAGGAAATGGATGGTGGGTATGGGGTCGGTTTGGGAGCGGGTGGCGGCTGCTTCGTGCAGGGGCACCAGCCTGGCAGCCCTGGTCACGGCTCCCCTGCCGCTCCGCCGGCCAGGTACTCCACCAGCCCTGTAGTGGTGGCGGCTTTGCGGATTTGGGGCTAATGGAGGAAACATGCGGGGGAAGTGGGAGCGTCGGTCTGGTCCCCAATATGTGACAACCACCGATTTGTCCCGGGGAAGATGGATGGCGGGTTTCAAGCGTGGCGGAGGGCGGAGGTGGGAAGGATGGGCGACTTGTTCCTGGAAGGGAGCTTTGCGAACATGAGGGCACTGGAGGAGAAGTTCGGGCTGGCGAGGGGTAATGACTTTCGGTACTTGCAGGTGCGGGATTTCGTACGTAGACAGGTCCCGTCCTTTCCACGCCTTCCACCAAGGGGGATACAGGACAGGGTAGATTCCAGGGGTGAGGTAGGAGAGGGGAGAGTCTCAGATATTGCTAAGGAGCTTATGGGAGCGGAGGACACAGGGACAGAGGAACTGAAACTTAAGTGGGAGGAGGAGCTTGGTGGGGAGTTGGAGGAAGGTGTATGGGCAGACGCTCTGAGGAGGGTAAATGCAACCGCAACATGTGCCAGGCTCGGCCTGATTCAGTTCAAGGTGGTTCACCGGGCCCACATGACGGTGGCCCGGATGAGCAAATTCATTGGCCTGGAGGACAAGTGTGCTAGATGTGGGGGAGGACCAGCGAACCATGTCCACATGTTCTGGGCGTGTCCAAAACTCAGGGGATACTGGCAGGGATTTGCGGACGTCATATCCCGGGTACTGAAAACAAGGGTGACGATGAGTCCAGAGGTGGCGTTTTTTTGGGGTGTCGGAAGACCCGGGAGTCCAGGAGGGGATAGAGGCCGACGTTGTGGCCTTTGCTTCCCTGATAGCCCGGCGACGAATACTGTTGGCCTGGAGGGACACAAAGCCTCCAAAGACCGAAGTATGGCTGTCGGACATGGCAAGCTTTCTCGGTTTGGAAAAAATCAAGTTCGTCTTACGAGGATCACTATCGGGGTTCGCCCGGAGGTGGCAACCATTCATCGACTTCTTCGCAGGGAACTAATCATCAGTGGGGGCGGGGGGGGGGGCGTGGGTAGAATAGTGTAGAGTAGGGGGGAAGAATAGGTGGGTCTATCTGCGAGAGTGGTACTGTTATTTGCACTATGTTTTTTGTAATTGGTATCTGCACACTAATGCATATTGTTACTGTTTACAATGCCAAAAATAGCTCAATAAAATTGTCTGTTAAAAAAAAAAGAATTCCAACAGGTCTCCCCCACCTCGCCAGGGCACAGGGTGGAGAGGCCGCTCTCCAACCCATCAGGATCCGCCTTCGGGCGATCAATGAGGCGAAGGCTGCAACATCTGCCTCTGCACCCGTTTCCAACCCTGGCTGGTCCGACACCCCGAATATGGCCTCCCGGGGGCCCGAGTCCAGTTTCACGTGCACCACTTTAGAAATTACCCTAAAAAACTCCTTCCAGTAATCCTCCAGCTTTGGACAGGACCAAAACATATGAACGTAGTTAGCGGGGCCCCCCTCTCCCCCCCCCCCCCCCCCCCCCCCCCCCCCTCCCCCCCGCAACGTTCACACACATTGTCTACTCCTTCAAAGAATCGGCTCATCCTCGCCCTCGTGAGGTCTGCACTGTATACCAACTTCAGCTGTATCAGCCCCAACCTTGCGCATGAGGTGGAGGCATTCACTCTCCAGAGCACCTCACATCAAAACCCCTCCTCCATATCCTCTCCCAACTCTTCCTCCCACATCACTTTGATCCCTCCCAGTGGTGCTTTCTCCTCTTCCAAAATAGCTCCGTAAAACGCTGACACTCCCCCCTTATCCTGTCCCCCTGTCGTCAGCACCTCCTCCAGCAATGTGGAGGCCGGTTCCTCTGGGAAGCTATGTATCTCCTTTCTGGAAAAATCTCGAACCTGTATGTATCTAAACATTCCCTCCTGCTCCAGCCCGAACATCGCTTCCAGCTCCTCAATCCTGCAAACCGACCCCTGAGAAACAAATCTTTTAGTGCCTTAATCCACTTCTCCTCCCATTTCCGAAAATTTCCATCCCACTTCCCTGGCTCAAATCTATGGTTTCCCCGAATCGGCATTTCCCTTGACCCTGCCCCAACCCGAAATGTTGGCAAAACTGCCTCCAAATTCTCAATGAAGCTATTATTACTGGACTCCCTGAGTATTTCCCCGGGGCCATCGGGAGCGGCGCTGTTGCAAGTGTTTTCAATCTCCACCCCCTGCACAGACTCTCCCCCATTCTGACCGACAGGGAATCAACCCCTCTGACCCAGCTCCGCACCTTCTCCACATTCAGCATGGTAGCATTGTGGATAGCACAATCGCTTCACAGCTCCAGGGTCCCAGGTTCGATTCCGGCTTGGGTCACTGTCTGTGTGGAGTCTGCACATCCTCCCCGTGTGTGCGTGGGTTTCCCCCGGGTGCTCCGGTTTCCTCCCACAGTCCAAAGCTGTGCGGGTTAAGTGGATTGGCCATGATAAATTGCCCTTAGTGTCCAAAATTGCCCTTAGTGTTGGGTGGGGTTACTGAGTTATGGGGATAGGATGGAGGTGTTGACCTTGGATAGAGGGTAGGGTGCTCTTTCCAAGAGCCGGTGCAGACTCGATGGGCCGAATGGCCTCCTTCTGCACTGCAAATTCTATGTAATTCGCCGCCCAGTAGTAATACATCAGGTACAGAAGACCCAAATCCCCTGCCTGCCTTCCCCTCTGTAGTAGCACCTTTCTAATTCTGACCACCTTCCCTCCCCATATGAACAAAGTAATCCTTCCCTCAATCTCTCTGAAAAAAGCCTTTGGCAGGAAAATCGGCAGGCATTGGAAAATAAACAGAAATCGTGGCAACACGTTCATTTTAATCGCCTGTACCCGACCTGCCAGTGACAGAGGGAGACCATCCCACCTTGCCAGATCAGCTTTCACTCTCCCCACCAAACTAGAAATGTTGTATCTGCGAAGCGCCCCCCCCCCCCCCCCCCCCACCAACCCACTCCAGGGCAACCTGCACCCCCAGATACCTAAAGTGAGTTCCTGCCCCACCCCCGGCCGAGACACCACAAAATACTCACTCTTGTCTAGATTTAGTTTGTACCCCGAGAAAGACCCAAACACCCGAAGCAGCTCCAAGTCATCGGCATATAAGGATACCCTATACTCTATTCCCCCCGCACTATTCCTTTCCATACCCCCGAACCTCTTAATGCGATGGCCAACGGCTCGATTGCAAGTGCAAACAGCAGGGGGGACATAGGACATCCCTGCCTCGTCCCACGGTGGAGAGAAAAGTATCTCGAGCTGATGTTGTTCGTGTGGACACTCGCCTTCGGCTCCTTATATAGTCGCTTTATCCAGTTCACAAATCTTGGTCCAATCCCTCACCGCTCCAGAACTGCCATCAAGTACCCCCATTCTACCCGATCAAACGCCTTCTCAGCGTCCAATGCCACAACCACCCCCGTTTCCTTCCCTTCCGCTGGTGTCATAACCACGTTCAATACCCGTCCAACATTTGAAAAGAGTTGCCTCCCTCTCACGAACCCCATCTGATCTTCACCTATCACCTTCGGGAGGCACTCCTCTAGCCTACCTGCCAGTACCTTCGCCAATATCTTTGTGTCCATGTTTAAAAGTGATATGGGCCTATACGACCCACACTCCGTCGGATCCTTATCTTTTTTTAGCAACAGTGAAATCGATGCCTGCCCCAAGGTTTGTGGCAACACCCCCTTCCCTATCACCTCTTAAAACATCCTCACCATCAGGAGTGCCAACTTATCCTTGAATTTTTTATAATATTCCACTGGAAACCCAACCGGCCCTGCCACCTTCCACGACTGCATCCTCCCAATCGCATCTTTTATCTCCTGCTCCACTTCGCTCCTTCCAATGTAGCCCTGTCCCCCTCTCCTAACCTCGGGTACTCGAACCCATCTAGAAATTCCTGCATCTCCCGGTCTCCCCCAGGTGGCTCTGACCTGTAGAACCTCTCATAGAATTCCTCAAAGACCTTGTTAATCAGATCCGGAGCCAACACCAACTTCCCTGCCCTATCCCTCACCTGAACAATTTTCCTTACTGCTGGCTCCCTCTGGAGCTGTCCTGCTAACATACGCCCTTATCTCCATGCTCGTAAACTGCACCCCTTGCTCGTCTCAGTTGGTCTCCCCACCACCAAAATGTCGATCCGCGAGTATACCTTATGGACTGCCGTGAAAAACGAGTACTCCCGTTCCCCTAGGTGCAGAAACCTCCAGGGGTCCACCCTTCCCATTTCCACCAGTAGCCCAGCCAACGCCTTCGCCCTCCGTGATGGGACCAGTGTGCGCAGCCGTGATCTGTCCAACCTTGGCTCCTGCACCAAGTTCCAGTCCCCCCCCCCCCACAATCAGCTCGTGTGTCCAAGTCGGGGATGGCCCCAAACACCTTCTTTGCGAATTCCACATCGTCCCAATTGGGACCGTATACACTTAACAGCGCCACTAATCTCCCCTCCAGCAGCCCTGTCACAATCACTACCTACCCCCCTGATCTGCCACCACCTTCTCCATCTGGTACCCTTTTGCTGACCAACACCGCTACCCCTCGAGCCCTTCCATCAAATCCAGAGTGAAACACTTGGTTAACCCAGCCCTTTTTAAGTCTCACCTGGTCCTTCACCCTCAAGTGAGTCTCCTGCATCATTGCCACATCGGCTTTCAAACTTTTAAGATGCGCAAGCAATCTTGAGTGGACCTCCTAACCCCCTCACATTCCACGTGACTATTCTAACTGGGGGTCTCACACCCCCCCGCACCCTTCGGGACTTTGTTCCCTTTTGGGAAGATCATGCCCATAGAGGATTCTCAGGGGGCTTGATCGGCTAAATTGGGAGAGGTTGTTCCCTCTTGTGGGAGAGGCTAAGACCAGAGGGCATAATCTCAGATTAAGACATGAAGAGGAATTTCTTGTCTCAGAGGGTAGTGAATTTGTAATTCTTTACCACAGAGAGCTGTTAAGACTGGGTTGTTAAGTATGTTCAAGGCTGAGACAGACAGATTTTTAATCAGTAAGGGTTGTGGGGATAAGGTGGGAAAGTGGAATTGAGGATTATCGTATCAGGTCAGTCACAATCTCATTGAATGGTGGAGCAGATTCGATGGGCCAAGTGGCCTACTTCTGTTCCTATGTCTTCTGGAGTTATGGTATAAGCCTATGGCTGAAAGGGTGCAATGAACAGTGTCATGATTTGAGTACAGACACGCAAAATGGGACAGCGTTTTACAGTAATAGAACATGAAATAATAGGATCAGTGTAAAAAGACAAAATTAAAGACACTTTACCTGAATTTACGAAGCATTTGAAATGAAATAAATGAATTGCTGAAATTGTGAGGTATGTAAGATTGTTATGTTGTGAAAGTGTATCTTTAATTTACGTTGAAGGGGGGTCATGGAACCTGTTCTGATATGTGCTTGAGAGCAGACCTGGGCTGGTTAAAGATCAAAGGGAGGCTCAGGTTGTGTTTGTGGGGTGATGATGTAAGGTGGTCACTGTTGGAGATAAATGGCAGCAGTCTTTTAGTTCACAATGGGTAGACGATGAGGGCATGATTCAGTGACCCCATTGCGCCCGGCACGGATCCGGGTACAAGTGGTGAATCGTACTTGAGCTTCAAATCAGCTCCACGTCGGGAGCTGGGCCAATCGCCACTCACCCGACTATTTGTTCTTGAGTGTTTCACAGGAAGTGAAGGGGTAGACCTCACAGTTATTGTATCCTCCAGGACAAAGAGGCAAACTCATCAGAAAACCTGGTTAGAGAAACAGCTGCTACCCTGATTTAATGGATCCCTGCGGAGTTATAAAAATAAACAATTCAGTTCAGAGCATTCAAACTCCTAGCCATACACACTGCCATCAACCGTTCAAAAGGCAATGAAAATGACTGTGTGAAAAGCTCTTCACAGGTTTCCACCACTTTAAAGACATAACTTTCGCGTTCATCTCAGAGAACTTTATCAGCACCGGACAACGGCCATTGTTCATCTGACTGAGTGGGCACTCGAAGCTAAGGCTTTTAGTAGTCGTTGTAGTTTAGTGAGTAGAGTATGTGCATGAGTAATAATTAACCGTGTGTGTAAATATATGTGTATTGATTTCTAACTTACTAACTGGCGTATCGAGTCATTGATCAGTATTCGGCTTTGAACCCCATGATGGTATCAGAAATATACCTGCCGACTCTTGAGCAAAGGTAATTAAACAGAGCAAATTAAGGGAAAGCATAACGAGCAACACTTGGTCCATTTCAGCACCCGCGCCTTTTCTTGGAAACTATGGAAGCGAACGATGATGGCATGTTGCGGTTCGTTCTGCCGAGGTTTCTGACCAAGTGTCCATCGAGCCCTGTCTCTCACCACGAGTCACGAGCTCACCACCCCCATCATTTTTTGAAACATATGCAAAAAATATACAGTGGGATTCTGTCCCTCCACCCCCTCCGACAACCCCACAACTCTGGGGTTCTGCCACCTCGAACGATTCGCGAGATCGTTGACTTTGGCCTTCAACATCTTGTTCTCGTCGGCCATCACAGACATCTCGGCCTCCAACGAAGCAAGCTTCTCACCAAGCCTTATCAGTGCTTTCTCCACACCTTCCAGCACCCCACCCTACTTTTTCACTGTCTCAGCAGTCTTTTACAGTTTCTTTCGCACAGGACCCAGGGCAGTTGCATCACTTTCTGGATAAAGAGAAGATTCTTAGGTGGGCGAGGCAGACAAGGAGGTGCTCCTGGGAAGGGAATGAGCTGCGGGTGTATCAAGTCCTGGTGCAGAACTGGCAAAGAGGAGGGCTGGGTTTAATCGGGTCAAGGATGCCCTCTTAAAGAAGGGGGTGACGTTCGGGGTACTGTAGCCGACCCGCCTCTGGGTGACTTTCCAGAAACATGAATATTATTTTGGTACACCAGAGAAGGCGTTGGAGTTTCTGAGAGACAATGGACTGGCAGGAGAAAGAGGAATTGAGCTTTGGAGGCGTTTGTGAAGAAGTTTCTTAGTGGGAGGAATATCAAGGATGAGTGCACCTTATGTTTGTTTTGGGGGAGTGCAGACATGATGTTGAGGCTGGATGTGGGATTGTTGGCAGATGAGAAGGTATGTGAGCTGGTGAGGGCCGCGATCCGGGGGTAGGTGGAGCTCAATGACACGGGGGAGGTCACAGCCGCCACGCTGCAGGAGGCACTCAAGGCGCTGGTTCGGGGGGAATTTATTTCAATTTAGACACAATGGGAGAAGGTGGAACAGGCAGAGATGGCAAGGCTGGTAGAGGAGATCCTGAGGGTGGACAGGAAGTATTTGGAGCCACAGAGGCAGGGCTGCTGAAGGAGAGGCAGAGCTGCCAGATAGAGTTCAGATTATTGTCCCCGGGGAAGGCGATGGGGCAACTGCAGAGGGCCAGTATATGAGTATGGTGAGAAGGCGAGTAGGATGCTGACCCACCAGCTGAGAAAGCAGGAATAGGCGAGGGAGACTGGCAAAGTAAAGGACGAGACGGGAAGGGTGGTGTTAGACTCGATGGAGGTGAATGGGGCGTTTGAGGCTTTTTACAGGAGGTTGTATGAGTTGGAACCACTGGCTGGGGGAGAGGGAAGGCGGTGGTTCCTGGAAGGGTTGGTTTCTGAGGATGGACGAGGAATTGGTTTAGGGATTGGGGACCCCTATTGGGTTGAGGGAGGTGATAGAGAATATAGATGCGATGCAGGCAGGGATAGGCCTGGATAGGCTCCCGGTGGAGTTTTATACAATGATTGGGGGGCCACTGCTGTTGAAGGCATACAATGAGGCTAGGGGGAGAGGGGTGGAGCTCCCCCCTACACTATTGCAGGCATCCATCTCGCTGATATTGCAAAAGGACAAGGATCCAGAACAGTGTGGATTGTAACACCCGATATCGCTATTGAATGTGGACACCAAGTTGCTGGTGAAGGTGCTGGCTTCACAAGTTGAGGACTATGTTCCGGAGGTGATAGGCCAGGACTAACTCGGGTTTGTGAAAGGGAGACAGCTGTTGGTGAATGTGAGGAGGCTACTCAATATAATTTTGATGCCTCAGGAGGGGCAGGAGGTGGAGGTAGTTGTGGCAATGGACTTGGAGAAGGCGTTCGACCGGGGAATATCTACGGGAGGTGCTGGGGCGGTTCGAGCTTGTGGACTGGGTCTGGTTGCTGTACAAGGCAAGTGTGTGGACGGACCGGGTGAGTTTGGGATATTTCAGGCTGCATCGTGGAACAAGGCAAGGATGCCCGCTCTCCCTATTGCTTTTTGCCTTGGCTATAAAACCATTGGCAATGATGGTTAGGGTATCAAGGGATTGGAAAGGGATTGTGCGGAGGAACTGCAGATACAGGGTTTCGCTGTACGCAGATGACCTGCTGTTATATATTTCGGACCCACTCGGTGGCATTGGGAGCATTATGGGGATTTTGGAGAATTTTGGCCGGTTCTCCGGGTACAAGTTGAACATGGGAAAGAGTGAGATGTTCCTGATTGAGACCAGAGGGCAGAAGAGGAGATTTTTAGAGTTGCCGTTTAAGGTAGTGGAAGCGAGTTTTAGATACCAGGGCATTCAGGTGAAGCCGGGTTGGGCACAGCTACACAAGTTGAATTTGACTCTGTTGGTGGAGCAGATGAAGGGGGACTTCAAGAGGTGGGACGTGCTGCTACTGCCGTTGGCAGGACTGATACAGACAGTTAAGATGATAATGTTGCCAATGTTGCTGTTTGGATTTTAGAACCTCCCAATCTTTGTCCCAAATTCGTTATTTAATTTTATTGTATTTGTTTTATTTTCATGTGTACCGAGGTACAGTGAAAAGTATTGTTCTGAATACGTCCTGACAGATCATTCCATACATGAAACAAAACAGGGCATACATAAATATACAATGTAAATACATAGACACAGGCATCATGTGAAGCATACAGTGTGCAGTACTACTCAGTAGAGAAGATGCGTGATCAGTCCATAAGAGCGTCATTCAGGGTCTGGTAACAGAGAGGAAGAAGTTGTTCTTGAATCTGTTCCTGCGTGTTCTCCGACTTTTGTATCTCCTGCCCATGTAAGAAGTTGGAAGAGTGAGTAACCCGAGTGGGAGGGGGTCTTTGATTATGCTGCCCACTTCCCAAGGCAGTGGGTGATGTGGACAGAGTCAATGGATGGGAGACGGGTTCGTGTGATGGACTGGGCTGTGTTCACGACTCTCTGTAGTTTCTTCTGGTCTTGGGCCGAGTAGTTACCATACCAGTCTGTGATGCAGCCAGATAGGATGCTTTCTATGGTGCATCTTTAAAAAGTTTAACGCGCTGACCTCTGGGTTTGTATGGGTGGGGAAGACCCCATGGGTCAAAAGGGCTTTTTTGGAACTGGTTGTGGAGAGTGGGGGGGCTGGGGGCTGGTTTTGCCAAATCTAATGAACTCCTACTGGGCGGCGAACTCTGCCATGGTTAGGAAATGGATAATGGAGGAGGGGTCGGCATGGGGATGGATGAGGTGGCTTCTTGTAGGTAAATGAGCTGAAGGGCATTGTTAACAGCGCCTCTGCTGTTCCCGTCAGCCAGATACTCCGTGAGCCCAGTGGTGGTGTCAGCCTTGAGGGTATGGGGGCAGTGGAGGCAGCATTTGGGACTGGAGGGTGCCACAGTGTGGGCACCGATCAGTGATAATGATAGGTTTGCACCGCGGTGGGGTGGGGGGGGGGGGGGGGGGGGGGCTTGATGCAAGGTTTTAGGGGTGGCATCAGGCAGGGATTGAGCAATTCAGTGACCTGTTTGTAGGGGTCAGTTTTGCGAAATTGGAAAACCTGGAAGAAGAGAATGAGCTGCTCATGGAGAATGGTTTCAGGTACCCGCAGGTTCGGGATTTTGTAAAGAGAGAGATGCCATCCTTTCTCAGGTTATCGCCCTTGGGGTTGCTGGACAATGTGCTGTTGAAGGAGGGGATAGGTGAGGGGAAGGTGTCTGAGGCCAAAAGGAGCTGATGGATTGGGAGGGGGCCTTGGTGGGGGATATAAAGTATAAGTGGGAGGAGGAGCTGGGAGGGGAGATGGAGGCCGGGATGTGGGCTGAGGCCCTGTAGAGGGTGAATGTGCCCTCGTCGTGTGCGAGGCTAAGCCTCATACAGTTTAAAGTACTTCACAGGGCACATATGACGGTAACATGGATGAGTAGGTTTTTTGAGGGGGTAGAGGACAGGTGTGGCAAGTGCCCGGGGAGGCCCACGAATCATGTCTACATGTTTTTGGCATGTCCGATTCTGAAGAGCTTCTGGCAGGGGTTTGTGAACCCATTGTCTGAAGTGTTAGGGGTTAAGGTGGCCCGAAGTTCAGAAGACCCGGGAGTGCAGGGGGTTAGAGAGGCCGATGTTTTGGCCCAGCCTCCCTGATAGTCCGGAGACGGAGGGACCCGGAGCCGCTGAAAGTGGGGATGTGGGTGAGTGACCTGGCAGAATTCCTGGGGCTGGAGAAGGTCAAGTTTGACCTGAGGAGGTCGGTTGGTGGGTTAGTTCGAGGGTGGAAGCTGTTTATTGACTTCTTTAAGGAGGATGGAGGAGTCAGCAGAAGGGGAGTGGGGGTTGGGGGGTGGTGGTCAGTGGGTAAAAATGGGGAAGGCAGGTCAGGAGTAAGGGACAAGAGCAGGGAGCTGTGGGGAGTGGGTGTTGGAAAATGCCTGAATAAAATATTTTTAAAAATAATTTGAAAATGGAGCAGAGAAATCGATGATTATTTGTAATGCTGCTGGGGAACGTAATGTTAAATATTTTCCAACAAAACTGCTGAGTGCAAAGAAACTTTGAAACCTCTGAGTGGCCACAAAGGGTTAACAACAGCTGCAAACAAATTGGATCCTTCTCAGCTGAACTTTGCGTAGATTGTCGACAGCCACACTTGTCATAAACAGAATTTGGCAGCAGGGTTCCAGGCTGTGGTCAGGCTGACAAAGTACATAGGCCAGGAGCAGGAACTGTCACATGAGGCATTGGCTGGAATCGATACTAACTGCCTGCAACAGCACTCAAGTCAACACAAACTTGTTATTGCTGTCTGGACTTTGTGATTATCCACTCACGTTTACACAAAAGAACAAGACCATGCTATGAATATGTAGCAAACTTCCAGGCATGGGTGATCAACTTTGCAGCAGGATGAAGGGCAGACAAAATAAGCCATCAGACTCCATAATGAGCTGATGGCTGGTCAGACGAGGGTGTTTCAGAGGACAAGGGGTCTTGATTGAATCACTATGGACAAACAGGAGTATCCTGTTTTTCCTATTAATGAGTTGGGGTCTGGATGGGACAATGGTCAGTGGTGGGCGTATACCTATGACTCAATCCTGGCTCACCAGTATAAAGAAAGGAACATCGAACAGATCTTTAGTGATAACCTGGGAGTACCTCAGGCACAAACATCGCAAGAATACGGGACCGTGGGTTTTGAAGCCCAGAGAAGACATCCACATCGAGTGATCGTAGCCTGGCCAGCTTCCTTCATTAAAGGAAGATAAAACATAAAGCTCAGCTGTGAGTGTGAGTCATACTTTATTGAGTGACAGAATTGTGAATAAAATTGCGTTAAACCGTGAACCTGTTTTGTCCTTTGTTCAACTCGCAAATAAGGGCACCTGGGTAAAACCTTTGAGTAAGTAAACTGGTCGATCGTATCTGAGGTTTTACAGATACAACACTTTGGCTCACCAGATGGGACTTCGATAAGAAGTAACTTTGTTGCTCCAAAATCGGATGCATCAACCCTGTATCCTCCAACACTCCACCTGAGCCTGAATTAAGAGGTAAATAACCCACGTAATGGCCAGTCTTAAGTGAATGACGGATGAAATTGGGAAAAGAGACTGGAAATTACTTATAAAAGAAAAAGAGGGCAGCATGGTAGCATAGTGGTTAGCATCAATGCTTCACAGCTCCAGGGTCCCAGGTTCGGTTCCCGGCTGGGTCACTGTCTGTGCGGAGTCTGCACGTCCTCCCCGTGTGTGCGTGGGTTTCCTCCGGGTGCTCCGGTTTCCTCCCACAGTCCAAAGATGTGCGGGTTAGGTGGATTGGCCATGCTAAATTGCCCGTAGTGTCCTAAAAAGTAAGGTTAAGGGGGAAGTTGTTGGGTTGCGGGTGTAGGGTGGATATGTGAGTTTGAGTAGGGTGATCATTGCTCGGCACAACATGGAGGGCCGAAGGGCCTGTTCTGTGCTGTACTGTTCTAAATCGAATACAGATTTAACCAGTAAATTGGGCCATAAACCAGGTGTCTGTAACACGAGGTGAACAACCTATGTATTGAGATTGAGGGTAGTCAAGGGAGTTGGGTAAAATATGTGAGAGGGAATTTAGTGAAAGCTGGATCCCTACTCCAGATGATCCCCATACACCCATGCCAAACCCTAGGTACAGAGAGAGAATAAGAAAAGAGTAGAGAAATGGCAGAGAGCCCAGAGTGAGAAGTGACCCAAGTGGGTCACATTTTACAGTAAATTAGAAAGGGTCTGGGACCCAAATGTCAATCAGTAGGGTGCTGACCCTCGAGGTAACACATAACGTGGGCGACAAGGTAGCACAGTGGTTAGCACTGTTGCTTCACAGCGCCAAAGACCCAGGTTTGATTCCCGGCTTCGGTCACTGTCTGTGCGGAATCTGCATGTTCTCCCCGTGTCTGTGTGGGTTTCCTCCGGGTGCTTCGGTTTCCTCCCACAAGTCCCGAAAGTCGTGCTTGTTAGATGAATTGGACATTCTGAATTCTCACTCAGTGTACCCGAACAGGCGCTGTAGTGTGGAGACTCAGAGATTTTCACAGTACCTTCATTGACGTGTTAACGTAAACCTACTTGTGACACTAATAAAGATTATTATTATATTATAGGTTAAAAAGTGCAGCACAGTTTCACCAATGCTTCTCTCACCAGGCAGTGGCTGGTTTACCCACCCCCTCCTGTAGTATTTGGTGGTGTTAACCGTCCTGTAGTTGGTAAGTTCGTTAATATTGATGTAATTCAACCGTGCTTTCTGTATCTGTACTGATAAGTAGTGAGTGGAAGAATTAGCCAAGGAACAGCTAAAAGAAGTGAACAAGAAGCAAGGGTCTCAGACTCAAAGTCTAGGAATAGGGAAAGTATATTCGATCCACCTTGCGAAAGGTGGTCTGTGACAAAAGGTTCCTCGAGGGGTTCTGTGTATCAAAGAGGAGGAGGGGGATATGGGTTTTACAAAACATCAGAGTGGAAATATGAGTCTTAGAAGAAATCAGAGTGGAAATATGAGTTTTAAAAGTCAGAGTGGAAATATGAGTTTTAGAAGTCAGAGTGGCAATATGAGTTTTAGAAGTCAGAGTGGCAATATGAGTTTTAGAAGTCAGAGTGGCAATATGAGTTTTAGAAGTCAGAGTGGCAATATGAGTTTTAGAAGTCAGAGTGGCAATATGAGTTTTAGAAGTCAGAGTGGCAATATGAGTTTTAGAAGTCAGAGTGGCAATATGAGTTTGGCAAGAAGTCAGAGTGGAAATATGAGTTTTACAAGAAGTCAGAGTGGGTATATGAGTTTGGCAAGAAGTCAGAGTGGAAATACGAGTTTTACAAGAAGTCAGAGTGGAAATACGAGTTTTACAAGAAGTCAGAGTGGGTATATGAGTTTGGCAAGAAGTCAGAGTGGAAATATGAGTTTTGCAAGAAGTCAGAGTGGAAATATGAGTTTTACAAGAAGTCAGAGTGGAAATACAAGTTTTACAAGAAGTCAGAGTGGAAATATGAGTTTGGCAAGAAGTCAGAGTGGAAATATGAGTTTGGCAAGAAGTCAGAGTGGCAATATGAGTTTTAGAAGTCAGAGTGGAAATACGAGTTTGGCAAGAAGTCAGAGTGGAAATATGAGTTTTACAAGAAGTCAGAGTGGGTATATGAGTTTGGCAAGAAGTCAGAGTGGAAATACGAGTTTTACAAGAAGTCAGAGTGGAAATACGAGTTTTACAAGAAGTCAGAGTGGGTATATGAGTTTGGCAAGAAGTCAGAGTGGAAATATGAGTTTTGCAAGAAGTCAGAGTGGAAATATGAGTTTTACAAGAAGTCAGAGTGGAAATACAAGTTTTACAAGAAGTCAGAGTGGAAATATGAGTTTGGCAAGAAGTCAGAGTGGAAATATGAGTTTGGCAAGAAGTCAGAGTGGAAATACGAGTTTGGCAAGAAGTCAGAGTGGCAATACGAGTTTTAGAAGAAGTCAGAGTGGAAATATGAGTTTGGCAAGAAGTCAGAGTGGAAATATGAGTTTTGCAAGAAGTCAGAGTGGAAATATGAGTTTTACAAGAAGTCAGAGTGGAAATACAAGTTTTACAAGAAGTCAGAGTGGAAATATGAGTTTGGCAAGAAGTCAGAGGGGAAATATGAGTTTTACAAGAAGTCAGAGTGGAAATACAAGTTTTACAAGAAGTCAGAGTGGAAATATGAGTTTGGCAAGAAGTCAGAGTGGAAATACGAGTTTTACAAGAAGTCAGAGTGGCAATACGAGTTTTAGAAGAAGTCAGAGTGGAAATATGAGTTTTACAAGAAGTCAGAGTGGAAATATGAGTTTTACAAGAAGTCAGAGTGGAAATATGAGTTTTACAAGAAGTCAGAGTGGAAATACAAGTTTTACAAGAAGTCAGAGTGGCAATACGAGTTTTACAAGAAGTCAGAGTGGCAATACGAGTTTTCCAAGAAGTCAGAGTGGAAATACAAGTTTTACAAGAAGTCAGAGTGGGTATATGAAATTCTGGGAGTTAGTGTGGAAATTGGAGCACCTTAATGTTAATAGTTAGGAAAAAGAGGTTAGCGTCTCTAGTCTGGAGACTCTCTAGTCTCCGTCCAAAGGGGTATGATGTGTGCTTTTGGGGATCAAGTGATACATAAAGACGATGAAATATAGATTGGGATGCTATGTCTTTTGTGTTTCAAAAAAAAAGCTAAATTAACAATTTGGAAAGGGTTTGGATTATATTCTGAATGCATATTCGATACCAATTGGGAAGTGATTGGTTTTATGCAATATAAGCCTAAACGATAGTCTGCAGACTTTAATCAACTCATTCAGAGCTGCTGGCAATTGAAAAAAAGAGAACTTAGGTGTGATCTTCGGCCATGATGCGCCTGAAAAGGTGTGGCCGGTGAAAGGTGGGAGACCCCGTTCCCGGGATCTACCCGGCTCACAAAGAGATTCAATGCAATCTTGGGAGACGTTGCAAGGGAATCCCGCCCACACTGGACGGGATCAGTTTTTGACAAATCTGCATATTACAGCCTTACTCTAATGTGCAAATTCCCAAAGTACTTGAGGCTTTAGGATTCATCTATTCACCGCGGGGACTTCGGGGGAGCGCCATACTGGCCCCCACAAATGGGGAGTGGACAGAATGGCACTCGTGGGGGTCTCCATAGGGATCAGAGGCCCCTAGCTGCATGTCTTTTGGGAGGGACGGTACCCTGGCACTGCTGGTACCACCTGGGTACCATGGTGCCAAGCTGGCATCTTTTCTGTGTGTGCGATTGGTCTGGGGTTGCCTGCTGTGGGTCTGATGGGGGCTGGGGGTAGGGGGACCCTCCCATGTTGTGTTCGGGCTGGGGGAAGGTTGGAGACTTTTTTTGTGGGCCTCGGTGATCGGGATGTCATTTTTAAATGGCGTCCCGATCTCTTGCTACAATGGGGGGTTGTGGCTAGCAGAGCTCCCCATTGTAAAAACGGGGCTATGTGCAGCCTAGGCCACGCGTTCCCCATTTAGGCCCCTTATTCAAAGCGAGTTGCGTTGAATAGCCATGTGTTTCTCAGCACTGCAAGCGCTGGGAAACAGGTGGCTAAATGCGCTCGCTCGGGGACTTTGTTCCCTTTTGGGAAGACCACGCCCCTTGTGTTTGTTAAATTGCTGTTCGTGTGTTAGGGTGTGATTTTTCCTTGTATGTGAGTCTGTCTAGTGCTTGTGTCATTGAGTTAACCTTCTGTGGTTTTATTAGTCATTTCAAAGTTGCTTGTTTAACATATGTATGTAGTTGTATTTTGAATTAGGTTGAACAAAAGAACAAAGAAAATTACAGCACAGGAACAGGCCCTTCGGCCCTCCCAGCCTGCGCCGATCCAGATCCTTTATCTAAACCTGTCTCCTATTTTCCAAGGTCTACTTCCCTCTGTTCCCGCCCGTTCATATACCTGTCCAGATGCATGTTAAATGATGCTATCGTGCCCGCCTCTACCACCTCCGCTGGAAAAGCGTTCCAGGCACCCACCACCCTCTGCATGAAAAACATTCCATGCACATCTCCCTTAAACTTTACCCCTCCCACCTTGAAATCGTGACCCCTTGTAATTGACACCCCCACTCTTGGAAAAAGCTTGTTGCTATCCACCCTGTCCATACCTCTCATAATTTTGTAGACCTCAATCAGGTCCCCCCTCAACCCCCGTCTTTCCAACGAAAACAATCCTAATCTATTCAACCTTTCTTCATAGCTAGCACCCTCCATACCAGGCAACATCCTGGTGAACCTCCTCTGCACCCTCTCCAAAGCATCCACATCCTTCTGGTAATGTGGCGACCAGAACTGCACGCAGTATTCCAAATGTGGCCTAACCAAAGTCCTATACAACTGGAACATGACCTGCCAACTCTTTATCAATACCCCGTCCGATGAAGGCAAGCATGCTGTATGCCTTCTTGACCACTCTATCCACAATGGACCTGAACTCCCAGATCTCTCTGTACATCATTTTTTCCCAAGACCCTTCCATTGACCATATAGACCGCTCTTGAATTTGATCTTCCAAAATGCATCACCTCGCATTTGCCTGGATTGAACTCCATCTGCCATTTCTCTGCCCAACTCTCCAATCTATCTATATTTTGTTGTATTCTCTGACAGTCCTCCTCGCTATCTACAACTCCAGAAATCTTAGTATCATCTGCAAACTTGATAATCAGACCACCTATACCTTCCTCCAGGTCATTTATGTAGATCACAAACAACAGTGGTCCGAGCACGGATCCCTGTGGAACACCACTAGTCACCCTTCTCCATTTTGAGACACTCCCTTCCACCACTACTCTCTGTCTCCTGTTGCCTAGCCAGTTCTTTATCCATCTAGCTAGTACACCCTGAACCCCATACAACTTCACTTTTTCCATCAACCTGCCATGGGAAACCTTATCAAACACCTTACTAAAGTCCATGTATACGACATCTACAGCCCTTCCCTCATCAATTAACTTTGTCACTTCCTCAAAGAATTCTATTAGGTTTGTAAGACATGACCTTCCCCGCACAAAACCATGCTGCCTATCACCGATAAGTCTATTTTCTTCCAGATGTGAATAGATCCTATCCCTCAGTATCTTCTCCAACAGTTTGCCTACCACTGACCTCAAGCTCACAGGTCTATAATTCCCTGGATTATCCCTGCTACCCTTCTTAAACAAAGGGACAACATTAGCAATTCTTCAGTCCTCCGGGACCTCACCCGTTCTCAAGGATGCTGCAAAGATGTCTGTTAAGGCCCCAGCTATTTCGACCCTCGCTTCCCTCAGTAACCTGGGATAGATCCCATCCGGTCCTGGGGACTTGTCCACCTTAATGTCTTTTAGAATACCCAAAACTTCCCCCTTCCATATGACAACTTGACCTAGAGTATTTAAACATCCATCCCTAGCCTCAATATCCGTCTTGTCCCTCTCCTTTGTGAATACCAATTCAAAGTACTCATTAAGAATCTCACCCATTTCCTCTGAGTCCATGCATAAATTCCCTCTTTTGTCTTTGAGTGGGCCAATCCTTTCTCTAGTTACCCTCTTGCTCCTTACATACGAATAAAATGCTTTGGGATTTTCCTTAACCCTGTTAGCCAAAGATATTTCATGACCCCTTTTAGCCCTCTTTATTGCACGTTTGAGATTCGTCCTACTTTCCCGATATTCCTCCAAATCTTCATCAGTTTTGAGTTGCCTCGATCCTATGTATGCTTCCTTTTTCATTTTAGCTAGTCTCACAATTTCACCCGTCATCCATGGTTCCCTAATCTTGCCATTTCTATCTTTCATTTTCACAGGAACATGTCTGGCGTGCACTCTAATCAACCTTTCCTTAAAAGACTCCCACATTTCAAATGTGGATTTACCCTTAAACAGCTGCTCCCAATCCACATTCCCTAGCTCCTGCCAAATTTTGTTATACTCTGCCTTTCCCCAATTTAGTACTCTTCCTTTCGGACCACTCTTGAGGAGCAGGATAAACTGTAAAGCAATATAGTAAAGCAATGTAAAGCAAGGAACTGGTTTAGCACAGTGGGCTAAATAGCTGGCTTGCAATGCAGAACAATGCCAGCAGCGTGGGTTCAATTCCCGTACTGGCCTCCCCAAACAGGCGCTGGAATGTGGCGACTAGGGGCTTTTCACAGTAACTTCATTGAAGCCTACTTGTGACAATAAGCGATTATTAATTGTTCGAGCAGGAGAGTGGTGATCCTGGGTCAATGGAAAAGCTCCCTGTCACTGCAGAAGAGTTTAAACTTACTATATGTATTTGCTGGAGAGTTTACCTTTTCTTTGAGTTTTAATTACAGTTTTGAAGAAAGAAGAATGAAGACTTTTTGTGGGCCTCGTTTTCTTTGAATATTCTAATTTTATTTTTCAGTTTGTTGGGATTGAATGAAAGTATAATGCTTTGAATTCCCTTTGTTTGAATGGAGGCCTCCATGGATGAATGAGCGTACGTGCGTTAATGAATAATTTCTGAATTTCCTTTGGTGTTTCTAGTTTTATAAATTGCAAAACCGAGTTTTAAATCAATTGGAAGTTCTAAACTGGATTTGAAGTGTAATTTTAAATGGGGAAGTATTTGAATTTCCTTAAGAAACAGTAATAATGATCAACATCGTGGAAGTTACTTGGTACACAATTCTCACGAAGTAAATGAAAAAAATCAAAGTATATCAATTGGGATTTGGACATGATGAGTTTGAGCTGCGCATAATCTTGGGTGCTCTTAGTTTAAGGTGAAAAAAAACCAAAGGAATCTAAATTAGAAAGTGAAAACTAGTGGTCTTTGTTTAATGAGCCACGTGCTCCTTTGTTACAGGCAATCTTCATGTACCTACATTTGAAAACTTTGTTCTATATTTTGTGTTCCCAAACTGGTAGAGATTTCATTATTTTCTCTGTAAACTCATTATACATCAACTTTACTGATCGGGAATTTTCATATAGCAAAGAGTAAGGATTTTCTTTTTCTTTTAAATTGACAGATACATCTAAACCAAATTAACTCATTTGGCTCCAAGCCAAATGTATCTTTGTGCTTTTTGTTTTAAGTACAGATGAATCACGAGTCACAGTCAACAAGTCTAGCTGCTTTAAGGATTCCAAGATTGTTCTGTCGCAACGCACTGACAATGGGGACATAAATGCTTTTCCTTTTGTGGATCGGGTTAACTCATTCAGACTTTACTTTTGCCCTTTAAATTAAAGTGTTTGTGAAGCGTTACACTTAACTTCCACACCAATTCCAATACCTGATGATTTGACTTCTCTTAAAACCACCATGCCCTGATATGATTGGCTCTCGATCGAATTGATTAAATAGTAATTAAATGAAAATAGTAACTAATATAAAAAGAGGATAATAAATACAATTTAATTTTGACAAATAAAGGGCAATAGGAATTAGTCTGTATGGGTTGTTGAGCTCAAAACCCTTGTGTTCGAAAGGAGATAAATGAAACATTCTCGGTTTATGATGTCATCATTTGAATCTGGGATGTTTTATAAAAGTATTATTTTTTTTGTGTGCGTCACCAATACAGAGTAAATTCTAACTCAAGTAATGAGTATGTAAACATGTAAAATCTGTTGATCGAATTCTGAGTATTTAACTACAAATAGTTTAGAAATTAATGGCTTTCTGTAGAAGGATAGGGCTATTATGTGTTCATGAGTGAGGTGATCAACAGGTGGGGAGATGATGATAACTTTGGGAAGTGTCAGTGAAGCTGAAATAGATAGTGGCATTCTTCCATCACTTATTTACCTGGGGTTAGGAAATGGGAGTCAAAACATTAAAGTAAATAACTTGGTGGGACAATATTTGGAATTGGGGTTTAAAGTGGAAATACACCCTTGGATACAGGTCATGTTGCCTTTTGTTATTATTGATGTTCTCCTGACCTTATATCAAACAAATAATTTGGTTCAAAGATGGAAAATGGCAAATGGAAGTTTGATTAAACGTGGCATCGGTAATGAGACATAGAAATTGTTTTTGAAATATACAAATATGTAATTGAATACCTTTGAATATTGTAAGTATGTATCTCAGACTCACTCTGGGAAATAGGGTTTCCTAAACTAATGATCCCATGCATTTGAACTTATGGGATCACAGGGGGGAAATGTGGTCAGGCTGACAATGTACATAGGCCAGGAGCAGGAACTGTCACATGAGGCATTGGCTGGAATCGATACTAACTGCCTGCAACAGCACTCAAGTCAACACAAACTCGTTATTGCTGTCTGGACTTTGTGATTACACACTCACGTTTACACAAAAGAACAAGACCATGCTATGAATACGTAACGGATTTCCAAACACCACTGTGATCAACAACTGGACGATTTGCAGCAGGACGAAGGACAGACAAAATAAGACATCAGACTCCAAAATGAACTGATGGCTGGTCAGACGAGAGTGTTTCAGAGGACAAGGGGTCTTGATTGAATCATTATGGACAAACAGGAGTATCCTGTTTTTCCCATTAACAAGTTGGGGTCTGGATGGGACAATGGTCAGTGGTGGGCATATATCTATGACTCAATCCTGGCTCACCAGTATAAAGAAAGGAACATCAAACAGATCTTTAGCGATAACCTGGGAGTACCTCAGGCAAAAGCATTGCAAGAATACGGGACTGTGGTTTTCAAAGCCCAGAGAAGACATCCACATAGAATGATCGTAGCCTGACCAGCTTCCTTCACTAAGTGCTGATAAAACCTAAAGCTCAGCTGTGAGTCTGAGCCATACTTTGAGAGAATTGTGAATAAAATTGCGTTAAACCGTGAACCTGTTTTGTCCTTTGTTCATCTCGGAAATAAGGGCACCTGGGTAAAACCTTTGAGTAAGTAATCTGGTCAAAAGTATCTGGAGCAGGGTTCTCCATCAGCTGACGCCAGTAATCGGGAAACGCGATTGGGCGGAGAATTGGTTCCGACGCCAAAATCGTTGTGGGCGCTGGTTTCACGTCAAATCGCAATTCTTCGTCGCCTTGACAGCGGCATCAATGTCTTCTTGAACGCACTAACTGTAAACTCCATTGGCGTATCATTAGCGAGCCTGACCCGGTATTTTCCAGGGCTTCCACGATTCTCCACGATTCTCTGCCTCCACTGGGGTGAATTCCCAATGGCGAGGTTCACTTGTGCTTTTAAAAATCGTGAACCTGGTGGCGTGGCTGATGAGGGAGAGAGATGAGGTCGGACACGGAGAGGCATGATCATGGGCTGCCGTTCTTGACACTGGCCAGGCTGGCTGTGGTGATGGGGGGCCCTGCCAAGGCCGGAGGTCTGGTGACAGGGAAACGGCCGGCGTGGTCCCCCATGGGACTGGGGCGGTGCCCAGGCATGGACCACCATTGCCGTGGCCTTTAAGGCAGCCATCTTGCTGCACAGTCGACTGACCACCCACCTTGGCCACTGGTTCTGCATAGTGAGACGGGTCTTATGGATATCACCACCCCCCTCAACTGGCCGCCACCCACCGGCGGGCATCAGGCAGTTCACTGAGGGCAATGTCCACGATAGCCCCAATGGGGGCCCTTGAGCAGGGGCCGCGGAGCATATCTTTGGCAGCAGGGATGGGCGTCAGGGCCAGAGGCATCCCACGGTTCCAGCCACCGACAGGGCTCAGGGTGTGGAGAGGGGTGGGAACATGCGGGGCAGAGTCTGCAGTGCCAACCGGGGCATTGTGTAGGTTGTTCGACCTGGTTGGGCATAGGGGTACGCACTATGCCAACATGTCGGCCTTTCACCCCTCCAGGTGCCGAATGGGGACCTGCCCGCAATCTCACAGAACTTGGTGCACAGGTGCGTCCATGCCGTCACAGAGGCTCTATATGTCCAGTTGGCACAATACATCTATTTAAATGTGGACTGAGCCCACCAGGATGCCCGGGCAGCAGGGTTCACAGCCATCGATGCGATGCCCCATGTCCAAGGGGTAATTGACGGGATGCATGTCATAGAACATAGAACATTACAGCGCAGTACGGGGCCTTCGGCCCTCGATGTTGCGCCGACCTGTGAAACCATCTGAAGCCTATCTGACCTACACTATTCCATTTTCATCCATATGTCTATCCAGTGACCACTTAAATGCCCTTAAATTTGGTGAGTCTACTACTGTTGCAGGCAGGGCGTTCCACATCCCTACTACTCTCTGAGTAAAGAAACTGCCTCTGACATCTGTCCTATATCTACCACCCCTCAATTTAAAGCTATGTCCCCTCGTGTTGGTCATCACCATCTGAGGAAAAAGACTCTCACTGTCCACCCTATCTAACCCTCTGACTATCTTATATGTCTCTATTAAGTCAACTCTCAGCCTTCTCCTCTCTAACGAAAACAACCTCAAGTCCCTGAGCCTTTCCTCGTAAGACCTTCCCTCCATACCAGGCAACATCCTAGTAAATCTCCTCTGAACCCTTTCCAAAGCTTTCACATCCTTCCTATAATGTGGTGACCAGAACTGCACGCAGTACTCCAGGTGCGGCCGCACCAGAGTTTTGTACAGCTGCAGCATGACCTTGTGGCTCCGAAACTCAATACCCCTACTGATAAAGGCTAGCACACCATATGCCTTCTTAACAGCCCTATTAACCTGGGTGGCAACTTTCAGGGATTTATGTATCTGGATGCCGAGACCTCTCTGTTCATCTACACTACCAAGAATCTTGCCATTGGCCCAGTACTCTGCATTCCTGTTACTCCTTCCAAAGTGAACCACCTCACACTTTTCCGCATTAAACTCCATCTGCCACCTCTCAGCCCAGCTCTGCAGCTTATCTATGTCTCTCTGTAACCTATAACATCCTTCAGAACTATCCACAACTCCACCAACCTTCGTGTCATCTGCAAATTTACTAACCCATCCTTCTACACCCTCTTCCAGGTCATTTATAAAAATGACAAACAGCAGTGGCCCCAAAACAGATCCTAGCAGTACACCACTAGTAACTGAACTCCAGGATGAACATTTGCCATCAACCACCACCCTCTGTCTTCTTTCAGCTAGCCAATTACTAATCCAAACTGCTAAATCACCTTCAATCCCATACTTCCATATTTTCTGCAATAGCCTACCGTGGGGAACCTTATCAAACGCCTTACTGAAATCCATATACACCACATCAACCGCTTTACCCTCATCCACCTGTTTGGTCACCTTCTCAAAAAACTCAATAAGGTTTGTGAGGCATGACCTACCCTTCACAAAACCGTGTGGAGTATCGCTAATCAACTTGTTCTTTTCAAAATGATTATAAACCCTATCTCTTATAACCTTTTCCAACATTTTACCCACAACCGAAGTAAGGCTCACAGGTCTATAATTACCAGTGTTGTCTCTACTCCCCTTCTTGAACAAGGGGACAACATTTGCTATCCTCCAGTCTTCCGGCACTATTCCTGTCGACAAAGACGACATAAAGATCAAGGACAAAGGCTCTGTCGCCCTATGAGGACCTGCGGATGATAGGCCACTCAATATAACCTGAATGGTTGCGCGAGTGGGCAAATCAATGGAAGATTTGGATAAGTGTGAGGCTATTCACTTTGGAAGCAAAAATAGGAAGGCAGATTACTACCTTAATGGTTCTAAGTTGGGAGCAGGACCTGGGTGCCCTTGTGCACCGGTCACTGAAGGTAAGCATGCAGGTGCAGCAGGTGGTAAAGAAGGTTAATGGAATGTTGGCCTTCATTGCGAGGGGTTTCGAGCACAGGAACAGGGATGCATTGTTGCAATTATAGAGGGCCTTGGTGAGGCCGCACCTAGAATATTGTGTGCAGTTTCCGTCTCCTTTTCTGAGGAAGGATGTTCTTGCTCTTGAGGGAGTGCAGCGAAGGTTTACCAGACTGATTTCAGGGATGGTGGGACTGTCAAAAGAGGAGAGATTGACTAGGCTTGGTTTGTTCTTGCTGGAGTTCAGAAGAATGGGGGGGGGGGGGGGGGGGGCGGATCTCTTAGAGACTTATAAAATTCTAACAGGACTAGACAGGGTAGATGCAGGGAAGATGTTACCAATGATGGGCGTGTCCAGAACCAGGGGTCACAGTCTGAGGATTCAGGGTAAACCATTTCGAACAAAGATGAGGAGACACTTCTTCACCCAAAGAGTGGTGAGCCTGTGGAATTCATTACCACAGGAAGTGGTTGATGCTAAAACTTTGAATATATACAAGAGGCGGCTGGATAAAGCAGTTAGGGTGAAGCATGAGATCAAAAGTTATGGAGAAAAACAGGATTAGACTATTGAGTTTGATGAACAGCCATGATCGTGATAAATGGCGGAGCAGGCTCGAAAGGCCAAAAGGGCTCCTCCTGCTCCTAACTTCTATGGATCTATGTTTCTGCAATCTAAACAGAAAATGCTGGAAACACGCAGCAGGCCTGACAGCAGTGGTCGAGACAGAAACTGAGTTAACGTTTCAGGTCCATGATCTGCACTAGTTCTAATGAAGGTTCACTAACCTCTATTTCTCTCTGCATCAATGCCACCAGACTTGCTGAGCATTTTCAACACTTCATGTTTCTATTGGAGCAAAATGAACTCCATTTTCCAGCTCTTCCCAAAACATTCAGATTTCTCGTGAGCCCCTCAATCTCCATCAGCAAGAAACCCAGCAGCAGTTGCCTGAAATCTGGTTCAGCATTTCATTAAACATGAATTTCAACAAAAAAGTTAAGGTATGGAGAAAGCTCCAAGAATATCAAAGCAATAAATTGATAATTTTTAAAAATTAGTTAATAAAAATGACCATTATAAAGGACCAAGCAGCAGAGCTAGCTAATAGAAACATTTTGCCTTTTTGTTCAAGAAACAAAGATAGAAAAAATGTCTAGGGCCCAAGTCCTGGTTACCAGGAGATTGGTTTAACTGACATGGACCTTGCATTGCCCCTGGCTGTGCACACTCTGAGCTGGCCTCAGTGGAATTCATACAAAAGTTTTCCTCCTGTCTTGGCCCAGTGTGGGACTAGGCCATTGCAGAGAGAGGAGGGCAAGGAAGGGGATGGGGAGGGTGCTGTGTACCCATACCAAGCACCCTGTATGTGTGTGTGAGTTTGTGTAATCCATTTCATTCCCAGTCTCAGTGTCCTATTTCTCTCTCCCCCTCACTTACACAAACACACACACACATTCACTCTCACGCTCAGTCTCACACTCACTTGCTCCATACGGGCTTGGGGGGGGGGGGGGGGGGGTTGGAGATGTGCTTGCAGAGGAGGGGTTTTGGATGGCTGTGAAGGTGACAAGTCACAAATCCTCTCTGCCCTGTTTTCACTCCAACTGTAGTGTATGATAGATAGATCACAGCATAATTAGCATGTGTAGTTTTGAGTCAGTTAACACATTAATATTTAATTACTTGATTACTAGTGATAATTCTATAGAGTGTCAAACTCAATTATAATTCATCATTACTTAATAAATGAGTTTGCTTTAAGTTGAAGGCTCGTGGTTTCTTCAGGGTCACACCATCAGACCTTCTGGATATACAACAACTAGTAACAATACATATTACTGAACCCAGTAATATAACATAGTACCAGGGTTGGCTACAGAAACTACCTAGAATAGTATAGTAAGATTAGAAAAAAGTAAAAAAATTCACAGCTATTCGGCAACAGAAGTATCATCTTCCGGCAGAACTTTGATGATTCCCAGCTCGATGGACAGAACACAAGCTCCTCAACACCTCAGGATCACCAGTAACTTAAATGTAAACTGGCGTTTGTTTAAGCAACAATTTCAGCTTTACGTTAGAAGCTTCAGACTTAACTAATGCCACAGATGCTTGGAAAATTGCTCAGTTATTAATTATGGCTGGTCCACATGCAATAGAGATCCACAATTTATTTCAGTGCACAGTGGGTCAAGACAAAACAAAGTTTGATGTAATCCTTGAAAAATTTGATAGCCAATGTAAAATTCAAACCAATGCAGCATAGAACATACAGTACAGAAGGAGGCCATTCCGCCCATTGAGTCTGCACCGACTCACTTAAGCCCTCACTTCCACCCTATCCCCGTAACCCAATAACCCCTCCTAACCTTTTTTGGACACTCCGGCAATTTAGCATGGCCAATCCACCTAACCTGCACGTCTTTGGACTGTGGGAGGAAACCGGAGCACCCAGAGGAAACCCGTAGATATGGGGAGAACTTGCAGACTCCGCACAGACAGTGACCCATAGGGGAATCGAACCCGGGACCCTAGCGCTGTGAAGCCACAGTGCTAGCCACTTGTGCTACTGTGCTGCCCAAACATTTGAATGCTATATATTTTTAAAGTTTGCAAGGAAAAGATGAATCCTTTGACAGATGCTTTGTAACAGATCTTCGGCTGCTAGCACAATCCTGTAACTTTTCTGCACTTAAAGATTCGATGATTCGTAATCAACTAGTGTTTGGTATTACTGATGAACATCTAACGGAAAGATTACTGAGGCAAAAAGAATTGACTTTTGAAATCGCGATAGAAATGTGTATGGTTCATCAAAAATCAAAAAATTGTACCAAGGAGTATTTCCTCCGTGAAAAGGGCGCGAAAATTCCCCATGAGGCAGAGCGTGTAAAGGCAGTGTCGCAGATCGAGAAGTTGCACGTTTCAAATGGCAGCCATCTTGCGCGCGCGCGCATTCCCGTACCAGCCTCCCTGGACAGGCGCTGGAATGTGGCGACTAGGGGCTTTTCACAGTAACTTCATTGAAGCCTACTCGTGACAATAAGCGATTTTCTATTTTCTATTCTAGCCCTGCACATTTTGCTCAGAAATGCGAGACGGACAAAAACTAATCGGCACATGTGCAAAGAAGTGTCGTGCGACGTGACGTCAATGCAGTGATACGTTAAAGGTGTGGAACCTTCCACTTTCAAAAAAAAATGCCCTGCCAGAGGAAATCAATGCTCATAATGTGACAGATTAAATCATTAAGCTGCACTGTGCAGATCTTCACTCGCATTGAAAACTTCCAAACCGATTGCAAGGCAGATTCATGTTCGTAGTATTGAATGAAAGGAAGTAGAGTTAGAGCAATATTTTTTGACAGATTAACACAGTTACTCCCTGGAATATACGTTCTTTGTAGGGATCATTGAAAAATATGAAAACTCCACTGAAGTCACTTCGCCTACCAAATCAATTAATTCCATTATTTCCGACACTGAGTGGAACACAGTGTTAAAAGATAACGAATGCCCAATTAATTTCAAGTTGGATACAGCTAACATATTATCCAAGCACGACCTCTCAAGGCTCAAGTAAACTCCTAAAATTCTTCCAGCTGCCGGTACACTAAAAGCCTACAATGGCAATGCAATCTCGTCAAGTGGATCATGCTATTTTGTAGTTTCCAACAAGGATATTGAAACAAAACTAAGATTTGAGATTGTCAAGTCAGATAAATCATCACTCTTAGGTAGGTGCACAAGCCTGGAAGGAGTTACGCCTAATACAGCAAATTTATACTGCAACTTCGTCTCATCCTGTTCTACATAAGGCTATCCAAAATGTCCTTGATCAATATCTAGATGTATTCAAAGGCATTACCATTTAAATACAAGATTTTACTTCGAACGGATGCTAAACCTGCAGTTCATCCACCGAGGAGAACTCCACTAAGAGAAAGGTTGAAATTGGAATTAGAAAGGCATAATATACAAGGTATAATATCAATAGTCACTGAACCGACTGACTGGGTCAGTTTGATGGTTTGCATTAAGAAATCGTCAGGTGATCCGCAGATATGTATAGATCCCAAGGATCTCGACGAGAATATCATGAGGGAATACTATCCCATCCCAAAATGAGAGGAAATCACCAGCAAGGTGGCAAATGCACGCATCTTCACAAAGTTAGCTTCAATTGGAAGGTTCGAGCAGAAAGCTCTCCACCTTTAGTACACCTTTTGGCAGATTTTGCTGTAACAGAATGCCTTTCAGAATAATCTGTGCGTCTGAAATATTCCACCGCATCATGGAACAGATGACTGAGGGAATAGACGGTGTTCATGTGTACGTAGATGACATCATCATATGGTCAAAAACACCAGAAGAACATGTCTCGAAACTGAGACAAGTCTTTCAATGCACACATGAGTATGGCCTTAAGCTGAATCAATCCAAACGTGGTTCTGGCGCTTCTACACTCAAGTTCTGAGCTGACCAAATTTCTGAAAAAGTTGTGCGACTTGACTCTGACAAAATCCATTCACGAAATGAAAGACCCTGAGGACAAAAAGACAGTTTTTTTGTTTTCTTGGTGTTTTCAACTTCCGAGGCAAATTCATCCCTAATTTGTCAAACCGAACAACAGCGCTGAGAAACTTGATTAAGAAATCAACCTTGTTTGAATGAAAGAAGGATCATCAACAAGTGTGGCTTGATTTGAAATCACAACTCACAATTGCACCAATATTAGCATTTTTCGATCCAAGTAGGGAGACAAAAGTATTGACTGATGCGAATCAGGACGGAATAGGAGCAGTGTTGTTGCAGAAAGATGACAGCTTTTCCTGGGGTTCCTGTTGCATATGCATCAAGAGCGATGACACCAACAGCATGGCGCTATGCTCAAATAGAAAAAGAATATCTGGGTCTACTAACAAGTATACTGAAGTCCCATAACTAGGTCAATGGATTACCCGCTTTCACTGTGGAGACCAACCAACTACAGACTACTGGTGCATATTATTCAGAAGGACTTGAATTTAGGCCTTGAATTTCCTTGGTCCTTTGTTAAAGATAATGGGACCCCAACCACGGGCGAGGATTTATTGGCATTTGTGCGCGCAAATGGAGTAAGACACATCTGGACTGTCCTGTACCACCCGTCCTCAAATGGCTTGGCAAACGTTCAAGCGGGGCATGCAGAAGCAGACAATGGGCTCCCTGTGTACATAACTGGCGAGATTCCTTTTTCATCATAGGACCATGCCACATGGATAAGGAACCTCTTTCCAATCCTTGTTTTCCCTTTTTAAACCATATCGTGCTAGTTCTTTTTGCTAGCTGCTGTTTTTAAAAGTAAAAACTTTTGGTTTTGAACTGAAACTCCCACGGCTTCAAGCTACTATTTGGACTGGCCGGGCAGACCTTTTGATTCAGTATGCTCTGTGGCATGGCCCATGATGTCATTTTGATAGACTTGACAAGCAGCCAATCAGCTCTTCTGGATTCCGGGCCAGCCCCTGTTTTAGATTGCCATTGGCCGAGCCATTCGGAAACTTCTGGAACAGAACGGCAGGTTCCATTTTAGCTTTCGGTTTTCTGCTTAGACCTGAAAGGCAGCAGACAACAAGTCAAGTCTCTCTCTACTCTCTCTTGTGTTTTAAAAACTTTCCAGCTAGTCGTGGAAGTTCCACTGGAAGCTAAAGCAGATCAGAACTCTGCATGGCGATTTAAAAGGCTGAAGCCGGTAACTAGCCTTGCAAACCTTTTGTGGGTTCAATTCCCATACAGTTGAGGTTATTCTCAACCTTGTCTCTTACCTGAGATCTGGTGATCCTCAGGTTAAATCACCACCAGTCAGCTCATCCCCTTAAAGGGGAAAGCAGCTTATGGTCATCTGGGACTATGATATCTTTACTTACTTTATGTTTGAACGGGATCTCCGCTCATTCTGCTCAACTTCAGAGGGAATATGCCCAATTGTGATGACCTTTGACCTTGAAACTGTCCAATAAGGAAACTTTGAGATGTCTTTCCAGCCAGATTTGTAAAAGCCTAAACCTTCATATGGAAGACTGGGGAAGGCACAGTGCTGGTAGCTCCAAACCAACTGATAATTTCAAGATCACCAACTACAAAAACTATCACCTCAGCAGCAAAAATTCAGCCCAGCCCTTTAAGCTGGAGAGAACTCGGTTGCAGTTAGAACATGAAAGGGAGGCTTTTTTAAAAATGGAGATAGAAATGAAGAGGGAGGAACGAGAGAGGGAGGATAAAGCAAATGAAGAGGGAGGAAAGAGAGAGGGAGGATAAAGCAAATGAGAGAAAAGAAAGAGAAAGAGAGAGAGGGTAATGGGAAAGAGAGAATCAGGGAAACGACAGATAAAGAGCGAGAGAGAGGAATAAGAGAAAGGGAAAGAAAGTTCCACCTTGCGGTACTGGAAAGGAGTAGAAAGTTGCCAGAATGGAGAGGGGAGTCTAGTCCTAGAATGGAACTCAGTGGTGATATGTTTAAGTTTATACAGGCTCTCCCAAAATTTGAGAGAAAGAAGTGGAAATGTTTGTTAGGGCAATTGAGAAAATAGCAAACCAAATTGAGTGGCCATTAGAGAAGTGGAGAGTACGTTAATGGGGCGAGCACAGGAAATCTCTGCTGCCTCGTCAGGGCAGGAGTCTGGGGATTATGACACAATCAAAAAGCAGTGCATACGAACTGGTTCCCGAAGCATATAGGCAAACATTTTGGAATTTGAAGAGATGCCAGGACAGACTAATGCAGAAGTTGAAACGGTTAAGCAGAAGAACTTTAATAGATGGGTACGAGCATAGATGGGAGTTGAGAATACCTATGAGGCTCTGAGAGAGGTTGTTCTCTTGGAGGAGTTTAGGAATTCCTTACCTTCAATAATAAGAACCCATGTTGAAAACCAGAAGGGGCAAACTGCTAGGCAAACAGCAATTATGGCTGACGATTTTGAACTAATCCATAAATTTAAGCCTTTGTTCCATCACGCCCATAATTTTGGAAAGGATAGAAAGTGGGAGAGTGAGAGGAAGGCAAATAGCCCATGTAGAGGATGTTTAGCTGAGAAGGACCAAAGATCTCCTCCTCAGACCAGAAAGGAAGGTACAGCGGGTGGAAGTGAAGCTTGGAAGCACAGATGTCACCATTGCAATAAGTTGGGACATGTTTGTTCAGCCTGTTGGAAGTTGCAAGGAAGGCCCATGGGATTTGTGGGGTTCTTAGCGAGGATTCTGAAAAAGGAGTGAAAGTGGAGAATTCTACCGTGCAGATGATAGCATTAACTGGACTTAGGAAACCTAAGGTGAATACTGCTGCCGGAGCAGATGTGAGGAATGAGGTAGATGACAAATAGCTTTAAGGGGAAAGTCACACCATTTCCCTCGACAGAAGTAGCCAAACCCAAAACAATTCTAAGGGACTACTCAAACTCTTGTACTGGAGAAGGATTTATTTTTTTCCTCCAAAGAGCTCAGTGGAAGCTGAAGTATTTGTGGATGGGATAGGTGGAAGTTGTATCCCAGTTCCATTGTATAAAGTGCAATTGGAGTGCGATTTGGTGTCAGATCTAGTAGTTGTTGGACAGGTTAAGGAATTCCCAGTGAAAGGATGAAATTTAGTTTTGGGGAATGGATTAACGTGAGTGAAGGTTGTAGCTTCACATATGATCATAGAGTCTAAAGCTACTATTTGGACTGGCCAGGCAGACCTTCTGATTCAGTATGCTCTGTGACATGGCCCATAATGTCATTTTGATGGACTTGGCAAGCAGCCAATCAGCTCTTCTGGGATTCCAGGCTAGCCCCTGTTTTTAATTGCAATTGGTGGAGCCATTCAGAAATATATGGAACAGAAAGGCAGTTTGCAATTTGGCTTTTGATGTTCTGCGATAACATGAAAATTCTCTAACTGAGAAAGGCAGTATCCAGCACCTCAAGTCTCTCTCTACTCTCTCTCTGGTGATTTAAAAGACTTCCAGCTACCCATGGAAGATGTACTGGAAGGTAAAGCAGATATAAACTCTCTGCATGGCGATTTAAAAGGCTGAAGACTGTAAAAGTAACTTCTGATCGAAAGGCTGCAAACAGTCTCCAGCCAGATTTGTAAAGGCCTCCATTTGGAAGGCTGGGGAAGGCACAGTGCTGGTAGTTCTCCCCTGAGATCACTAGAGGTCTGGAAAAGGGCCTTTTTCATTCTCTTCACTACAGTTAATCTTGATCTGCAGAAACTGCAGACAAACATTCATAAGTGGAGTGCACAGACAATCTTCTTTCAAATTCACAGGTAGAGAATCCTAATATTATCTCAGTAAGTCTGAGAGCCAGTCTGGTGGAGGCCTGTACAACTGAAAGTGACTGCTTTGACAAAGCGTCATCGGACTCGAAACGTTAGCTCTTTTCTCTCCTTACAGATGCTGCCAGACCTGCTGAGATTTTCCAGCATTTTCTCTTTCGTTTCAGATTCCAGCATCCGCAGTAATTTGCTTTTCTCCAACGATTTCATGATCACTCACTACAAAGGCTACCACTTCAGCGGCAAAGATTCATCCCAGCTCTTTTAATCCCTGTTATTTTTTAACCTTTCCTTCCTGCTCACAGTGTGTCTGTCTTTTATGACTTTGGACTGAGGGTGAGATAGGGTTTGGGGAACAGTTAGACTAGTGACCATTGTTCTATTATTTCATTGCATGTTTATTTCTTCTCTTATTGTAAATAAAGTTTTTTTTAATGTTTCTCTTACAAATGTGGGGCGAAATTCTCCGACCCCATGCAGGGTTGGAGAATCGGCCGGCGGCGACGTTATTCCCGCTCCCGCCGGGTTTTGAATTTTCCGAGCGGCCAAAAACCGGCGTTGTGCAAATCCCGCCAGCAGCCTCTGAGAACAGCTGGCGCCAGCGGGAAGTCATTGGTTTTTCACAGTCAGAAATTCTCCGTGCCGGATGGGCCGAAGTCCCGCCGACGTGACCCGTGGCTTTAAAACGGCGTCAACCATTGATGATGGTTGACGCCGTTCAGTGACATAGGGCGAGTGCGGTGGGGGGGGGGGGGAGAAGGAGAGTACCGGCGTTTGGGGGGGGGGGAGGAGAGAGTACCGGCATTTGTGGGGGGGGGGGAGAGGAGAGAGTACCGGCGTTTGTGGGGTGGTGGTGGGGGGGGGGGAGAGAGTACCGGCGTTTGTGGGGTGGTGGGGGGGGAGGGAGAGAGTACCGGCATTTGTGGGGTGGTGGGGGGGGGGAGAGAGTACCGGCGTTTGTGGGGTGGTGGGGGGAGAGAGTACCGGCGTTTGTGGGGTGGTGGTGGGGGGGGGGGGGGGAGAGAGTACCGGCGTTTGTGGGGTGGTGGTAGTGGAGGGAGAGAGAGTACCGGCGTTTGTGGGGTGGTGGTGGGGGGGGGGAGAGAGTACCGGCGTTTGTGGGGTGGGGGGGGGAGAGAGTACCGGCGTTTGTGGGGTGGTGGTGGGGGGGTAGGGGTAGGGGTGGGGGGGTAGGGGTGGGGGGGGGGTAGAGGTGGGTTGGGGGGTGTGGGGGGGTAGGGTTGGGGGGGTGGTGGGGGGG